>NW_004443944.1:27821778-27859952 GCF_000243295.1 Trichechus manatus latirostris | reverse complement strand
CGGTGCAGCGCAGCGGCCGAGCGGGCCGGAGACGGCCGAGACGCCAGGTGCAGGTGAGGGCGCGGGGGTGGCGCGCGGTGGCCCCGACCCGCTTTCTGGGGCCGGCGCACCCCCTCCTTCGCAGGACCCCCAAATCTGGGTCTCCTCCCCGGCAGACCTCCCCAAGCCAAGGGGCGGCTCTGGCGCAGAGAAGCCCCCTCCCCCTGCCAGTTCTGTCTTCTGAGCCCCCAATTCGAGAGGGCGGCTCTGCGGCTAGGAATCCCCTTCTCTGGATGAGATCCCCCATCCAGGTCCCCCGCACCCTCACATCGGGGGGCGGCGGCGCTAGGGCCCAGAACCCCCTGGGCAGGGCCGAACCTCTATTCCGGTTCTTTTCCCGCGGACTCCTCCACGTCAAGGGGCTGCCAAAGCTGAGAAGCCCCTTCCTCAGGCCTGACCCTCAATCCGCAGGGCGGCCAGGGAGTCTGGGAGACCCCTCCCCTGCCCGCCCAATCTTGGAGCCAGGGAGAGGGAGGGTCTGCCGGCCGGGGCATTCCTCTTTTCAGCGCAGCTGCCGCGGATCCCCGCCTCGGTACCCCCGCGAGCCTGCCCCAGCCGGCTCCCCTCTTCCCGAGCTCTCCTCCCAGACCGGGCGTCTGGGGAGGGAGCGGGGGCTCTCCTCCCTTGCTATAAAGCACCCCCTCCCTGTTTGCGTGCCCGGGAGGGGCCAGGCTGACCGGAGCACCTGGGCTGGCTTGGGGGGGCCGCTCACATGGCTATGGGAGGCCCCCACGTGCGGCGCCCCGCAGTGAAAGGGGTTCGTGTTCAGAGCGGGTGGAGGGTAGACCAGGTGGCCGGGGAGGCCAGCTGGGTCCAGATGTGCAGGGCCTGTTGGGAGGGGCCATGTGCTACCTGGACATGTGATGGCCCCTGGCCTCCCTTGGCCGAACTGCCGCCTTCAGCCCCCTTTATCCTTCCATCCCTCCGTTCCTCTCCCTTCTCCCCTTCTTCCTCCACACTGCCTGTGTTGCAGAGAGGGGCTGCCAGAGACTGTTGATGTTGTGGAAAAAAATGAAATGGGGGGAGGGGTTGTGGGTCGGTGAAGGCCAGTTGTGTGTGTTTGTGTGTGTGTGGGGGGGGTGATGGAGAAGGTGCCTGGAAGGTGGGAAACCCCAATCTTGGGGGGCAGTGCTGATGGAGGGGGGTATTGTGGCATCCCCACCTGCCTGGAAGTGGAAATGACTGAGGGGGAGGGGGCTGCAATCTCTTGCCCTGAAGGAGGCTGGACTGCCCTGCCTCCAACCCCATTACACCTCCCCTCCTGGCTTAGTCCCCAGTTCCCCGGGGTCCTAGCTCTCTCTGTATCTGTGCCTTCACTCTGGGAGGGGGCTGTGTTTCCTGCCAGGCTGGAGGTGGTAGAGGAGAGCATGAGGTTGTACAGGACAGTCTCAGAGTGGCTGTTAGTGCTACCCAGTTTCTGTCCCTCCTTGGGTAGCCACCTCTCCCTTCCGTTCTCTGCCAGAGGGGACTGTGAGCTGCCTGGTACCAGGGTGGCATGAGGGGCCTGAGCCAGACGCTTGTGGGGCAGCAGGGCTGGGTGGGGCCGCAGAGCTGGTGTCCTGGCCAAGCAGTGGCCAGAGTGGGAGCCACCACCAGGCTCCGGAGCTGGCTGTTGGTGGCCAGTCAGTGGCAGACAAGGAGTGTGTTCCCAGCAGCTCCTGGAGACGCTGGCAGTGCACGTGGGGCAGGCGTGTGTGCGTGTGCCTGCGCTGTGGCAGGGGTGCACCAGGGCTGCTGGGTCCTCCCGGAAACAGCAGCTCAGCTTCTGTGAGTATGCCTGTGTGTGGCATCCACGGCACCTTGTTCATCTGTCAATGCCAGGTGAGGCCTGTCCTGGGTGCTGGGCCGTGTGATGGCCTGATAATGGTCCCTTTAGGAGCCCCAGCTTTGTGGGGGGGAGACTGCCTGTGCTGAGTCCTGGGCCCAGACTGGAGAGAAGTGTAGGGTAGAAAGGGCCTGATGACCAAGGGTATGTAGGGTCCAGGTTTGAGGGCTGTGCCCTGGGCACGAGGCCTTCAGGCAACTGAGTTGGTGTTTTTAAAGGAGACAGGGCACTGAGGATCGAATGTGTACTTTGAAGCTTTGAGAGGACTCAGTGACTTGGCTGACATACCAGAGCACCATTGGCATCTCGTTAGATTCTTATGTGGTTTATGGGCCACTAGCTTCATAAATGCTAGAATTTCTACATGAAGGGAAGGCTCTGAGGAATGGTGTCCTGGGTACTCTGTGTGACAGGCAGCAAGTGGTCTCCACCCTCCTGTACATCCATGATTGATTGATTGATTGATTTGTTCATTCAAAAAGCATTAAAAAATGGCATTGTCTGACTTCAGTACATTTAAACACTATAAACATTCTGAAATGTGAATTAATAAAAACTTCAATATAGATTTTCTAAAAAAACATACAGTAGGTACTCAATAAATGTCCACGGCTCCCAGGACGAAACCTAGCCTTCTCCCTAGACTAGCTATCTCTCTAGCCACGTTTTGCATCCTCCACACTGCCCCTCTCTCTTTAGCTCTGGCCCCTCTGGCCGGCTTGTAGTTCCTGGAACAAGGCCACTTTCCCTCCAGCCCCAGGGTCTTTGTACATGCTGGTTCCTCTGCCTGAACATCTCCACCCTCTACCCCCACCCCCATTTGCCTAGCTAACTGCTGCTTGTCACCCAGGTCTCAGGATAAGCATCACCTCCAGAGGAAAGCCTTCCCTGACCCCTAGTCCAGGCTGGGTCCCTGCCTTCTCAGCCCCAGCCACCATTCCTGATTGGATGTCTCTTGGTGTGGTTGGTGCAGGGAGGGGTGGGCGTCACTCCTGTGTCTTCATGCTGTTTCCCTGGTGCTGAGGGCAGGTCTTGACTCCTCATGGCCACTTGTCCATTTCTTTTGGATGAGTAAATGTTGAGCCTGGTCTGGGCCATTCTGAGTTGAGGGCTGGGCTGTGGATTCTGGTGGGAGCCTTGGCCAGGCCGTCGCCAACACAACTGTCCCCGTAAGCTCCTGGCCTCCAGCTGGGGCTGCAAACCCAGCAGCATTTGGCTGAGTTCGGTTGGGTTTATAAGCCTGTGGTCTCTAAAATCCCAGTGTGTCTGTGGGACCCCAGAGGCTCTACAAGAGAACAAGGGGGGCCACACTCGGGCAGGAGTCTGCATCCTTGGGGGGTAGAGGGTGTGTGCCTGCCTGTCTGGTCAGGCATTTACTCCTTCTTTAGTTCATTTGCTCATAGTCTCCCACTTACTCGTCTATCCCTTTTTTCACTAGGTCACCAGCTTGTACACTCCTCCTGTTCCTGATGCCCGTTCTGTGCCCAGCCCTTTGCTGAGCATGGGGATACTGAGGCAGACCCGTGCGACCCCTACCTGTAACCGTAGCCATCCTGCCAGGCCTTTCCTAGTGATGGAGGACAGTGCTATCAAGGGCTGGGAAGGGGCCACCTGTTTGGACCTGTGGGAAGTGCTCCCTGAGGACCTGAGCTGGGTTTTGGGCGATTAGAGGGATTTAGGTAGATGGACAATGGTGGGGAGGCACTGCTGGCTGGGAGAGCTGCGTCGATAAAGGCAGGGAGGCAGCCAAGTGCTGGGCGGCTTTGGAGATGGGGGCTTATGTGTCCTTACAGGAGGAGGTGGCCCTCCCAAGTGGGCCACAGGGAGGCTGGTCATGGGCAGTGTGACCATGGTGTGCAGTCATGGTGGTGCCCACCCTGTGTCGGGACCCTGTTGCAGACTTGCTGTGTGCCCTTGGAGGAGGCGTGTCCCCTCTCTGGGCTCCGTGGATAAAGGGAAGGCATGGACCTGGGGATCTCAGAGGACCTAACCCTACAAGGTCTGCAGTCTGTGATCCTGACAGCCCAGGAAAGAAGGCCTTGAGGTCCCTGCTTCTTTGAATATCTGTGGGGCTGTCACACGATTGGGCTTGGCTTACTGTAATGGCTCTGGAGGGTAGCAGGTGCAAGTGCTTGGGGCTGGGGTCAGCAGGGGGCTGATGAGGCTGGTAGTTTCTTTTAACAGATGACACTGTCAGTCAAGGGAGGGAAAGGTTGGCTCCGTTGCACGGAGCACCCTGTTGTCAGAGGTATGCAAACTCTCGATGGGTCCTTTCTGGGAATGGCTATCACTGAGTAGAGGCTTCCTGTGTGTTGGATTAAAGATAAACCTACTCCCCACTCCATCAGGCTCTGGGTGATTTAAGAATCACATGATTGGGTTTTCTTCTGCTGTGGCCTGTGGGGAGGGGTCCTGCCTCTTCTGCTCCTCCGTCCTCTCTACGTTGTCTGCCTCAGGCCAGGACTGAGGGCTTTAGAATGTGTGCAGTACACTGTAGTTTGCAGGACACATTTGCCTCCGCATCTTCCAAACACCCCCAAGGGTAAGAATGGAACGGGATATTGACTCAATTTGACAGATGAAGAGACAGAGTCAGAGAGGTTGATGGCTGCTCAAGGTCATGCAGAAGGTGAGAAGTGGACCCACAGCCCAAGAGCCCCTTGCAGCTGGGCCCTTGAAGGGGCCAGCGCCCAGGGGCCTCTTGCTCACTGGTCGAACAGCGCTTCCTGAGCCAAGGAGCGGGCCCTGGATCCTTCTGTGCTGGGTTTTGCAACGCCGCCTCCTCCCCGCCGAGCTGTCTGACGTGGCCTTTTCAAAACTCAAGATGAATGGAAGCAAATTTTGTTTGGAGAATTCTGCTACACCCTTCACTAGTGCTGGTTGCAAAACCAGGCTTAGGGATCCCTGGTGATGTTGATAATGATAATAATAATAACCATATCATTGGCTAATTCTTTCTTATCCATTCATTCAGCAAAGCACTATTGACCGTCTCCTAGGTACCAAGCGCTGTGCTAGAGCCTCAGTTTGATGGGCACTGATTCTAAGCACCTTCTATCTGGCCTCTCTTTCAATCCCCGTCGCACATTCTTGTTATTACCCCCATTTTGTAGATGAGGACACTAGGTCACAGAAAGATTTAACGAGTTGTCCAGAGCCTCACAGCTGGTGCAGCGGTGGCACTAGAATTTGAATCCAGATCACTTAGGGTTTGGAGTCTGGCCTTAGCCCTGTGTTCTGGGGATTCTGAAGTTTCCATTTATTCAGTAGCAATTGATGGGTGGGGATGGAGATTGGGCATTAAGGCCTACGGGAATCAAATGTAAGCCGACCCAGCTGTTGATTTTCCGGACCCTGGACACGTACTGGAGATGGAGCCGGGCGCGTCTTGGGTTTTGAGAGCACAGCCTCAGAAGCACTCCTGGATTTCTGTGGTCACCTGTTGGTACTCTCATCTCCCAGACCTCCAGAGTCCCCATCTGAGCTGCAGGATGGATGTGACAAGCCCTTGGTGGAATGCATGCATGTTTGTAGGAGGAGAACCATGGCCTGTCTCTGAGCTCCTTTATTCTTCACTAACACAGTTTTGGTAAACTGGCCCATGTCTCAGATTTCCCAGGGGAGCACAGAGGTGACAGAGGTGATGAGAAGTGACAACTGGCAGCCCACTGGTGAGGGAGAACTGGTTCCTGGAACCATTCAACGAAGGGGCAGAAACTCCCTCCCCCCAGCAGCAGGCCCCCGGGGCACAGTCACAGGTGGTCTGGATGCTCTGGAGAAGGCAGCACAGCAAACATTGCATTTGTATTCCTCTCATCCTGCCAAAGGCCTGTGCAGGTGATCCATCTTAGGGAGTTTGCTTCAGAAATGGTTAAAGCGACATTCGGTGTGGAAGGCGGTCATCTTTGGAAAGCACGTGGATGTGGGCAGAGTCTGTCTTTGATGATGTAGAAATGGGGCAGGCCTCCTGCTGGGTAAATGGAGCATAAGACCGCTTATTGAGCACCTGCTGTGTACCTGGCACTGTCCTGGGCTCCACAACAGGATAAGAACCACAGCTTAACGAGGTGTTTATGATTGTGTGGCAGGACTGGGACTCTGTGCACCCCAGGTGCAGTGCCCAGGAGTGAGAAGCCAGCCTCTGAGTTGAGATATTTTTCTTTCTGTGGTGACAGATAAGCCTTCTAGAGGCAGGTCCAGAAGGCCTTTTGTTTGGAGCTGTCAGGAGATGGGTGGGAGGTATTTGGAGGGTTGTGGTAAGAGTAGTGAGCTGGTTTGCTGCTGTGTGCCCCTGACTGAGTTCCTGAACCTCTCTGGGCCTCATGGTCTCTGTCTCTTTCTTTGTTGGGGAAGGGGGGACTGGCCTTAGGCTCTCCCAGCTCAGCCCTCTGTGACTCTAGGAGGTGGCAGGGAACCCTTTCTCTCCTCACCCCTGACCCCTCTGCCTGGCTTTCCCACCTGCCAGAGGGAGGGAGCCTTTCCTTCCACCCACTGAAGGCTGACTGCGTGCAGTGACGCAGCAACCAAGGACTCTGGAGCGCAGCTTGGAAACGGGGATCCAGGTTTGCTAAAGACGGGGAAAAAAAGGTTCTTCCCACCACCCCCAGCTGCCTGCCTGCCTGCCTCCCTCCCTCTCTCGGCTGCCGCCAAGCCCTGGCACCTTCTCAGCTCTGCCAGATCCAGTTGCGGAGGGGGTGGGAGGCTTGTGGCTGGAGGCTAAGTTCTACAGGGCCCAAGTTCGAGTCTCAGCCTTGCTGTGTGACCCTGGCATGGTTGCCTGCCTTTTCTGGGCAGTGTGTACCATGAGGGGCTGGGCTTTGGGATTCTGCAGCTGACCAGGCGGTTTTGGATTGACAACTCTGAGGGGGTCACCTGTACTTGGAGAGGAGCTCCTGGCTGGGCTCAGCCTGCTATTGTGGGACAGGGCTTCGGCCCCCAAAGGCACTGGACTGGTGATGGCTTCAGGGCCCTCAGCCACCTGTGTGTTCTGTGTGAGCACTGAGCAGGGCTTGTGCTGGCCTGACCTCTGTGCACCCCTCCCTCAGTGCCCTCTTGTCCTGGCTCTGTTGGGGGTTGCCTAGACCTGGTAAGAGGGTCAGGAGCCCCATCTAGAGGCTGGAGCTTCAGGTGGAGGAAAAGTGGGAAGGGAGCATCATGCTGTGTTCTGTGAGTGCAGCATTTTGTTCAGTCCCACAGCCCTGTGAGGAAGTGAGGTGCAGTGATCATCCCCATTTTCCATCTGAGGAAACAGGCCACCCAGCTGGTGGGTGGTACAGCTAGGATTTGAACCCAGGTCTGGGTGACTTCTGGGAGAAGGCAGGTCCCAAGCCCTGATCACTGGGTAACTGTGAGTCCCCCTGGTGCCCTCTCTGAGCCTCAGTTTCCCCATCTATGCAGCTGTCCTGGTTCATCTCTGGGCCTCCATCTGGCACTGCTGGGAATTTTCTGAGCCTCTTCACCTGACCTCAGTTCCCATCCTTGAAGCTGAAGCCAAGGTGTGATGGCAGGCAAGAAGGTGTCAGCATTTTGCACCTCTCCTCTGGAGGACCTCCCACCTCTTAGGTGTGAGAGATTCCTGGAAGATTGGGAGTGTGCGAGGCCTTCCAGGGACGATGTGGGTGGGGGCAGAGGTTGGTTGGCTCTGGACAGCCTAGGGGTCTTGGCTAGCCACAGGGTGTGTGGTGTGTGTGTGTATGGTTTGGTGTATGTGGTGTGTGGAGGTATGGTGTGTATGGTGTGTGTGAGTGTGATGTGTGTAGTGTGTGTGGTATATGGGCATGGTGTGTGGGGGGAGGTATGTTGTGTGTATGGTATGTATGTATGGCATATGTGGTGTGTGGGCATGTGGTATGTATGGTGTGTGTGTTTGTGTGTGTGTGTGTGTGTGTGTGTGTGTGTGTGTGACATTGCCCTTACTCTGGCCAGGTCTTTTGTATGCAGTCTGAGCCTCTCAGCACTGGGAGGTAGATATTATCATCCCCCTGGACTTACCTTCCCTCCTTCCTTTTCGTCCACGTATTTATTCAACAAATGCATGGGTTAAGCACCTGCTCTGTGCCCATGCCAGGGCCGTGTGCTAGGGAGAGAGTGATGAACTGACCACCCTGATCCCTGTCCTGTGGAGCCCACGATCCTCTTGGGAGGTAGACAGTCTTATATAATCTCCCAGATGAATGTAACTTCATATTAGTAACAGGCAGTGCTACCAGGGAGAGCTATAAGGAGACCCAACCTAGTATGGGGGTCAGGGAGGGCTGCCCTGAGGAGGTGACTCTGGAGCTGAGGCCTGAGGGTGAGGAGTTAACTGGTGGAACAGCTGGTGCAGAGGTCCATGGTGGGGGTAGTTTGGACCAGGTAGGCTACGAGGTGGACAGCTGACATATGAAAAAACCAAGGGTCTGAGAGGTGAAGTAGCCTGCCCAGGCAAGACTGGAAACTTGGCCAGCGGTGGATTAGAACCCTGAGGGGTCCTGGAGGGCCTGGCCCTGGCCGTAGTTAGCAGGGCCCTTAGGCATCACTGAATCCTACTCAGGAAGGTTGAGTAACTTGCCTGAGGTCCCACAGCAAGGTGTTCTGGAGCTGGGCCTCCTCCTCCCAGCCTCTCATCCTCCCGCTGCATGAGTGATTGCCTCTGAGAAAACTATTGAGCCACAGAAGGTTCCAGAGCAGAACAGACCCACAACACTCTGTGACTGGCCACTCCCAAGGCCTTCCCGGCACTGGCACGTTGTGTTGGCCTCCGGCCAACCTGCTCGGGCTGAGGCCAGAGCTGACTGACCTCTGCTGACCTGTTCTGTCGCTTCCCTCTGCTGATGCTGGACACTGCAGGGGCAAAGACACGGGACAGCTTTGGAGGGGTGGGCACGGGCAGCAGGCACCACTCCCTAACAGCCCTGAGGCTTCCAGTAATCGTTTATGAAGCTGGGTTTGATAAATCATGAGACCATTCCTGGAGGCTAGCACAGGAGGTGATCTTGTGCCTGGAGCCCTTGGTGCGTCTGGTGGTCTGCGAACAAAGCAGAAGTTGGGCTCCTTCCCACCCCTCATTTCCTTCTCAAGTGTCTTTTAGCTCCAGCCTTCATGGCCTCTGGCAAAGATGACTTGTCTCAGCCTCTTCTTGGGTCCTCCACACACAGGCAGAGTGATTGATCCAGAAGCCACACCAGGTCATCTGGTGGCTTCCACCCCGTCTATGGTCGAGAGCCCTGAGCGAGGCTATCGAGGCCCTCTGTGACCTTCTGCAGCCCCTCCTATTGTTTCCCCACTGCTCCCTAAACTGCAGCTCAATGGAGTGACAGGATTTCCAGAACACACCTTGTCCTTCGGGCTCCCAGCCTTTGCGCTTGCTGTTCCCTCTGCCCGGAAGACCCTTCCCCAAAGTGTTTGCTTGGTAACTCTTCTTTGTTATTTAAGGCTCAGCTCAGGCCTCACCTCTCCAGGAAACCTCTTGACTGTCCTCTCCTGCTACGTCGGTCAGCTTTGTCAGCACTCCAAGAGTCCTTTGGGTTGTGAAGGTCTGTCTGTGTCTGCCTCTCCCACCAGGCAGAGGCTCCTCCAGGGCAGGGGCCACTTGGGTGATGCCTCTTGGTGCCCCAGCAGTGCCCAGTCGGGGGCCAGGCACACAGTAGGTACACAGCTCGTAGATGTCGACTGAACGTTGTTAGGCCTGGTGGTCAGGCAGGGCATAGCAACAGGGTGGGGGGATGGAAGGATGGCTGCTTAGGTCAGGTGGGGGTTGCCAAGCCAGAGGTCAGCCTGTGATCCCCTCGGCTGCGCTGTGACCCACGAGGGGTCGGCTCACACAGCACGTGCCGCCCAGCAGCGGCCCAAGCTGCCCACCTGCCCATCAACTGTAGACTGCCATTCCTCTCTAAGTCCTGGGAGTGGGCACAGTGGCTGCGTGAGCCCCTTGGGGGTGCCCTTCTGTGAGGGCAACATCTGCACTCAGACCTGACACCGAGGGGGCACTTGGGGGCTGAGCGAGTGGGAGTTGGATGGTGGGTTGCCCTCTGTTTAGGGTAACAACCCCCCAGGACTATTGATGCCAATCTGGGGAGAAGCCTGGCTGTTTGGAATCTCTCTCCAGGAGCTACTTTGAGGGAATCTGGTTTAGACCTGCCTTGGGAGAGATCCATCATCAGTTTATGCAGGAGTGACAGGCGGCTAATGTTCCCGAATATGCCTGGGCCAAAACACGGCATCGGCTAGCTCTCTAATATAAGGAGCCCTGGTGGCACAATGGTTAAACGCTTTCTGCTATTCAAAAGGTTGGCAGTTCAAACCCACTCAGTGGTTCCTCAGGAGAAAGACCTGGCGATCTGCTTCCGTAAAGATTATAGCCAAGAAAACCCTGGGAAGGCAGTTCTACTCTGTCACGTGGGATTGCTATGAGTTGGAATTGACTCGATGGCACACACAACAACATCTCTCTAATATTCCCAGGGACCCCGGGTGGGGGACCACTGCGCCCTTCACAGGTGGGGAAAATGAGTCATGGGGAGGTGGTGATACTCCCAAGGTCGCCCAGCTGGGGCAGCCCCTCTCCAGAGCCTGAGCTCTTAACCACTGTGCTGTCCAGCCTAGGGTGGGCAGAGGTGGGGAGGTAGGCTCCGGGCTGGATGAGACCTCTATACCCTTTTTAAAATGAGGAGTTAATAGCAAGTATTTATGTCCAGCTGTTTTAATGAACAGGTTTTTTTTTTTTCTGGTTTTGCTTTTAATTGAAAGAGCAAAACTGAGTAGAAAGGTGGCGTCAGCGTCAGTGCCGAGGACCCAGGAAAGATTTTTGGTGCCACAGGTTAGACCTCCCTGCGATGGTCACAGAGCTTGTCCACCCACAAGAGGACATGAGCTGACTCTGAGGGTTGGCCTGAGTGAATCCTGGCTTTGCTTACCAGCTCTGTGACCTTGAGCGGGTCACAGAAATCTCTTTGAGCCTTAATTTCCCCATCTGTGTCCATGGGGTAACAGTACCACTGTCTGCCTCAGAGGCTGGTGCAAGGGTGAAGTGAGGTCCTGCGAGTGAAAATTCCTAGGATGGGCCCGGCACATGGTAGGTGCTCAAGAAATGGCCGCCAGTGTTGTCAGTGCTGTCTTGTGACCCCCAACTGGAACCATCAGGTGCTCCTTCCCTACACCCCAGTCCATATGAACTCACAGAAAGCTGCCTCCCTGGGAGCCCAGCCTGGAGAGAGGGCTAAAGAGTGAGATCTCCTGTTTGCCAAGTGCTGGGACACAGAGGGCCATAGTGGTGGAGATGGGACTGAATTGCAGCCACCTGAGTCCCAATCTTGTGCTCTTTCTGCCATCCCACTCTGAAGGCTCTTTGGGAGAACCTAAAGAAGCTGAAGAAAATTCTAGGAACCCTCAGGATGCCCAGGAGGCCTGGAAGCCAGGATGCCTGGGTCCTCCACCCCTCAGGCCTCTGTGTGACCGTGTGGGAGTTGCCTCCTTCTCTGCACCTCTCTTACAGTAAGAGGATGGGGAGAGCCTGTACTCTGGGCTGCCTGCCCCTTCCCCAGGCTGCCTCTGTGTCCCCTTCCCCCTGGACCACCTCTGTATCCTCCTCCCCCAGGCCCCTGCCTCTGTGTCCCCCTCCCCCAGGCCCCTGCTTCTGTGTTCCCCTCCCCCAGGCTCTGCCTCTCTGTCCCCTCCCTCCTCTGCTGGCCTGGTTTGTGTGCTTGGCCCACATTCAAGGCAGAAGCTTTTGGGTGGGAGGTCAGGTTGGGGGAACCCTACTTGGAGGGATCCACTCAGGCCCACCCCTGACCGTTGGCCCAGGTGGACTCTTCTGCCAGGGCCAGGTGGCTGTGGGTAGGTCTGTGGGTGCTCCTGTGACAATTCTCCCAGCACTGCAGGCCTGGCCCCCTCAGAGCAGCGGGCCTGCTGCGCGCCCCCTACTCCCTCCCTGCGCGGCCTGCGTTGGGGAGCAGATATATTTAGAAAAGATGCTCTGCTCTGTACAGATTCCGCATTGACTGCTTGTCAGGGCTGGGGAAGGCAGGGCCTTGGAGCAACCACACCTGGTGACTGGAGGCTAGGCCCTTTGCCCCGGCTGCTCTGACCCTCCAGGGGGCGCTGCTGGCTGGGTGAGGGAAGACTTATCAGACAGGGGTCTCCTGTCCCACCCTCCCTGCCCACCTGTCTCTGACCCTCCGCCTCCACATCACAGCCACACTCAATCATTTGGTCCCCTTCTTCCCCCTGTCCCCTGCCCCGTTCCTCAAACCCCCTACTCCTCTGCCCTTTCTCAGCCCTCAGAGCACTTTCTCCTCATATAGTCCGTTAGCAAACATGCATTTGTGCCTGTTGTGAGCCAGGCCTTTGCTGGGTGTTGGGACATAGACGTGACTGACAAGAGCCCACAAGATGGCCATGTTACAGCCAAGGAGAGGGATCACAGATCACTAAGACAGCATCGAGATGGGACAAGGGACACCCAAGCTAGGGTGATGATCAGGAGGCTCCCTGGAGAAGGGAGTGGTCCAAGCTGAGCCCCACAGGATAAGTGGGAGTGAGCCACAGCTGGAGAAGGGGAAGGCATTCCTGCAAGAGGGAACAGCAGGTGCAAAGGCCCGGAGTTGAGTGGGGTTCTGTCTGTGCATGGGGGAGTGCGAAGCAGTGAGGTGGGCAGGAACCAGATCTCCCTGGGCCTCCAGTGCCAGGCGAAGGGCCTTGACCTTTCTCCCCTGGGAGAGTCTTCAACGGGGCAGTGGCCTGGCTGGCTGTAAGCCTGGCTAGGGTGGCTGGTCAAGGGTGACACTCACTGCTCGCCAGGCTGGCCCTGGCTCCCACGGCAGGTGCGCGCTGTGCCCAGCCGAGTGGGAATCAGAAATAGCTCACACGTGCTCAGCGCTTGGTGAAGCGGCTCCCCCGCCTCAGCGCATTTCATCTGCGCCTGAGTCAAGGACAGCTCGGTGCTTGCGAGCTGGGTGACCTTCTCCCTCCCGTTTATTAATACACTGTCTGCTGGGGCTACATGCAGAGCCGGGAGAGTGTGTGCAGGGGGCGGGGAGGGGCAGCCAGGGGTTCTCCAGACAGATGAAATAGTGGGGGGTCGGAAAACGATACATGCTCACCAGAACAATATCCAACCAGATAAACCCCAGAGTACAAAGATGAGTGTAAAAATTCTCTGAAACCTACCTCCCTGTGGCGACCACCATTAACACTTTAGTGTTAGCCCTCTAGATGTCTCTCCAAGTCACTCTGCCCTGGAAAATGGATCTATTCATTCATTCATTCATTTATCAAATATTTGTTGAGTGCCCACTCCATTCCAGGGCCTGTAGTGGACAGAGGGGACATGGCTATGAGCAAAAGGGACACTTGTTGGCCCTCAGGGAATTCGTAAAGCAAGTAAAGCCCCAAACAGTGATGAGGGCCACAGGGAAGGGTCATTGGAGCCATGCATGCAAACAAGCTGTCCCAGCCCAGGCTGGGGCTCATGAAGGCTTCCTGGAGGAGGTGCCACTTGAGACCTAAGGGATGAGGAGGAGTTAAAAGCAAACAGGAGCAGGGAAAAGCTTTTCTGGCACAGGGAACAGCAAACGTGCATACCCTGTGTTGTGAGGAGTGATATTTTCAGGGAAGAGAAAGGAGGATGATGAGACTGGAGTGCTGGGTCAGGAAGGAGGATGAGGTGAAGTATGAGGGGTTGGCAGGAGTCAGACTATGTGGGGCCTTGCGGGCTGTGGTCAGAGTTCTGGGATTTACACAAGAGCCTGGCCTCTGGCGCCAGAAGGCCTAGATTCAAATCTTACTCTGCTACTTATTAGCTGGGTGACCTCAGACAAATTATCTAATCTCTCTGTGCTTCAGTTTCCTTATCTGTTAAACAGGGGCCAGTAATGATTCCCACCTACCTCATAGTACTGGTGTGAGGATAAAATGATGTTATAAAGCACTTACCATGGCACCTGGCACACAGCAAGTGCTTATAAATGGCAGCTCATGTAATTTTGAAATCATCAGTGAATGAAGTACATAGGTGTAGATGATTTTGCATAAATAAGGTCATATTAGTCTGGCGTGTCTGAAACTCCTTTTCCCCTCAATGCTAGCCATCTTTCTGAGTCAGAGACCACAGAGCATTAATATTATATTGAAAATTTTTGTATCGAGACATAACTACATGTTGTAAATTGCACTAGTTTTAAGTATATTGCGTTTTACATATATATCACCCATGCAGCCACCACTCAGGTCAAGTTATAGGATATTTTCAGCACCCTAAAAGGCTCCCTTGTGCATCTTTCAGTTAATTCTTCCTTCAGAGATAACCAGTATTCTGAATTCTAAAACCATAGCTTAGTTTTGCCACTCCTAGACCTTCACATAAATGGAATCATACAGTATGGCTTCTTTTGCTCACTGTTCTGTCTATGAGATTCATCCATGCTATTGAATGTATCCATAGTTCATCCTTTTATATTGCTCCCTAGTATTCTATTGGGTGATTACTTCACAGTTTATCCATTCTATTCTTGATAGACATTTGGATTCTTTCCAGTTTTTGGCTATATTGATAGTACTGCACTGAACTTACTTTTACATGTCTTTGGATAACTTTATGAACTTATTTCTGATGGGCATATACCTAGGAATGGAGTTTCTGGGTCATAAGAGATGAATATGTTTAGCTTTAGTTTTTTTTTTTACCAGTTTCCATTGAGTTGATTGCAACTCAAGGCAGCCCCATGCGTGTCGGAGTAGAACTGTGCTACACAGGGTTTTCAACGGTGATTTTTCAGAAGTAGATCTCCAGGCTTTTCTTCCAAGGTGCCTTTGGGTGGACTTGAACTGCCAACCTTTTGATTAGCAGCTGAGCATGTTAAATGTTTGCACTGCCCAGGAACTTCTCGACTTTAGTAGATATTACCAAATAGTTTCCTAAAGTGGTTGTGCCAATTTATATTCCTTCCAGCAAACTATGAGCGTTCCAGTTGCTCCATATCCTCACCAACACACTGACTACAGATCATTTCTAATGGCTGCAGAGAACTCTACTGTGACATCAGACCACCTGGAACCAGCTCCTGAATAATGGATATTTAAATTATTGCTAACTTTTAAATGATTTAAAAAACAGCAATGACAGTAAGAACAAAATAAAAAAACTTTGAAACAATTTAATGTAAAAATATTAAAAAGGAAAAAGATACTCTCACTGGATTTTTTTCTTTTTCATGGTGAGGGATGACACTCTGGGAATGCTTTTATGTCTCACACTCCTTCTCCCCCGACCCTGCTCATTTTTATGTTGGAAAGACATCCCTCTGTTACTTAAAACTCTTCCTAAACATCATGTTTAGTGGCTGCCTAGAGGGAGAGGCAATTTAAATTCTGGTGATGGAGTTTGTCTTTGGAGGAAAAGACAGGAGATTGTTAAAGCGATGGATTCATGGGATCTCAGTTTATGGGCATTTTATTTTAGGAGAAATGATTTAGAACCGCAGCATCTTACTTGGTACAAATGCATCTTGGAATCTCAGTACAGTTATCTTCAAATGACAGAATGGAATGTGTTTAC
The DNA here is from genome assembly GCF_000243295.1 of Trichechus manatus latirostris. NCBI lineage: Eukaryota > Metazoa > Chordata > Mammalia > Sirenia > Trichechidae > Trichechus > Trichechus manatus. Next base: position 27,844,557 of record NW_004443944.1, on the reverse strand, counting down.
ATTCTGGAAATAAATGATTATGGATCTTTGAACAAATGAGTCTTAAAATTTCAAGACTCACAGGATTTTAGAACCTCTGAATTGAGAACCAGTCAAGGTACTCTAGTTTAATCCTTTATCTTTTTTCAGTATAACTTTGATTTATTTTCTTTTTTAAAAACACAGCTTTATTAAGAGAAAATTGAACATAAGAAACTGCACAGCTTTAAGTGTACAAATTGGTAAATTTGACAAATGTATGCACTCTGTGAATCCATCACCACAATCAAGATGTGGAACATCTCCATCACCCCCAAAAGTTTCCTCATGCCCCTTTGTAGTCCTTCCCTCTTCTCCTTCTGCCCTCATTCTGCCTGCCACACCTCCTGTCCACAGGCAACCATTCATTTGTATTTCCTAGAATTTCATATAAATGGAAGCATACAGTATGTACTTTTTTTGGTAGGGGTGTGTGGCTTCGTTCACTCAGCATAATTATTTGGAGTTTCATCCATGTTGTAGCAAGTATTCTTTTTTATTGCTAGGTAATATTCCAGTTTGTTTAGCCATTTACTTGTTGTTGGACATTTGAGTTTGTTTCCAGTTTTGGACTATTACGAATAGCCTTGAGTAAATATCTAGGAGTGGAATGGCTGGATAATATGGTAAGTGTATGTTTAACATTTTAAGAAACTGCCAAACTGTTTTCTATTTTACCATTTAAAATTCCATGTACCATTTAAAATTCCCACCAGCAGTGTATGGGAGTTTCAGTTCCTCCGTATCCTCACCAACACTTTGCATGGTTAGCCGTTCTAATAAGTGTGAATCTCATTGTGGTGGTAATTTGCGATTCTTTAATGACTCCTGTTGCTGAGCGTCTTTCGTGTGCTTATTTTTTAATTGGGCATTGGTTTTCTTATTATTGAGTTTTAAAAATATCTGTTTGATTTTTGGTGAAAATATACACAGCAGATCATACACCCATTCAACAATTTCTGCATGTACATTTCAGTGACACTGGTTACATTCGTCAAGTTGTATCACCGTTCTATCTTTCTCCATATTCTTTCACCACCATATTGTTTCACTTTGACTCCCTGCTCCATAAACTACTCATTTGTGCTTTACGGTTACTGTAATTCTTTAAAAAAGTGCAATGCTCAAGGTGAATATTCTTTACTAATTCAGCTAAACTTGTTTAGTTTGAAGATGACTTTAGAGCATAGTTTTGGTTCAAGGTTCAAAAATTCTCTCAGGGCAGCAGATTCAGGGGTTCCTCCAACCTCAGTGGGTCCAGTAAGTCTGAATTCTGTAAGACATGTGAAATTCTCTTCCATGTTTATTAAGTCCTTGATCAAAACGTTCAGTAATGGTAGCCGGGCATCATTTAGCTCTGGTCTCACGGCAAAGGAGTAGTTCATGGACGCAACTAGACCGGCAGTCCAGTTCCGTCTCTGACAGTCTCCTTCCTCTGTTGCTACAGACAAATACAGACCAATTGTTGTATCTTGGATGGCCGCTCACAAGCTTTCAAGACCCCAAGCACTACTCACCGAACTGGGGTGATAGAACAGAAACTCTGAAAACAGTGTTAGCCAATTGGCTGGACAGTCCCACGAAGCCATGACCCTAAGCCTCCGAACCAAGAGAACAAATCCCATGAGGTGTTTGATTATACCTAAATCATTTCAGCAGCTGTATCATTTCTGTTGTTGTTGTTGTTGCTGCTGTTATTGTAAAAATTATATATAGTACAATGTTTGGCATTTTGCCCTTTTTTGGTATATAACTTAGTAATATCAGTTACATTAGTCAAGTTGTATAACCACTTCCCTTAATGGATACCAATTTTCCCATCACTGTAGACATAAACTCACTACTTCCCAGAGAATTATTCCCTCTCTACCTCACCCTTTCCTCCCCAGGTAAGCACTAATAACCACTGGTCTCTATGTATTTACTTGTTCTTGTCATCTTATATAAATGAGGTCATACAATACTTGTCCTTTTATGATTGACTTACTTCATTCAGCATCACGTCTTTGAGGTTTATCCATGCTGTAGCATGTATCAGGACTTAATGTCTCTTTATGGCTGAGTACTATTCCATTGTATGTAGGAATTATTGAGTTTTGAGGGTTCATTATGTATTCTGGATACACGTCCTTAATATCAGATCTATGATTTGTAAATATTTTCTTTCAGTCTGTGGCTTGTCTTTTCATTTCCTTAATAATGTCTTTCAAAACACAAACATTTTTAATTTTGATGGAGTGCAATTTATCAATTTTTTTATGAATTGTGTTTAGTGTTATATTTAAGAATTCTTTGCCTGACCCAAGATTATAAAGGTTTCCTCTATGTTTTCTTCTTTAAGTGTTATAGTTCTAGGTTTCACATCTAGGTCTGTGATCCATTTTGGTTAAGCTTTGCATATAGTATGAGGTATGGATTAAATTTCGTATTTTGTTTGTGGCTATCCAGAAATTCTAGCACCGTTTATTGAAAGGGTTTTCCTAGCTCCACTGTCTTGTCTTACTCCTTGGTCAAAAATCAGCTGTCCATACACCCAGTCCTCACTTATCAACATGGTTAGGTTCCAAACACCGGGTTGTTGTACGAAAATTGGCGTTATGAGAATATGGAGGATGATGACAGCAGATCACAAAACAGAGGATTACTACATCATTACATAACTTCCAGATTACATCATTGCATGATTGCTAAACCACTGAGAATCATGACCCAGCCAAGTTGCAACATAACCTTAACCATCACAGCCAGCATTACTCCTGCCCAGGTGTTCATTACTGCCAGATATATGTCATTAATGCACAAAATAGTTGGATAGTAGATTTTTTACTGTTGTTGTAAATGCGAAATGTCAGATAATGAGATAGTACATAAGTAGGGAGTAGGTTTATATGTATGTGGGTCTATTTCTGGACTTTTTCACCCGTTCCATTAATCTACTTGTCTGTTTTTACACAAGTATTACACTATTTTGAAATCAGGTAGTGTTGGCCCTCCAACTTTGCTCTTCTTTTCCCAAGTTGTTTTGGCTATTGTAGGCTCTTTGCATTTTCATATGAATTTTAAAATAATCTTAATTTCTACGGGAAACTTTGATGGTATTTTGATTGGGATTGATTTGAATCTATAGATCAATTTGGGGAGAATGGCATGTTAACAATATTGAGTCTTCTAATCTGTGAACAAGATCTCTCTTTCTCTGTGTTGTTTTCTTTTTAGGTGTTCATTAATTTATCAGTGTTTTATAGTTTTCCATCCAAGTCACATCTTTTGTCATATTTATTCCTAAGTATTTTATATTTTTTAACAGCTTGTGGGCCTGCTTTTTTTATTGTGGTAAAAATATATATATAACATAACATTTACTATTTCATCATTTTTTACATGTACAGTTCAGTGACATTAATTATATTCATTATGTTGTACAACCATTACCACTATCCATTTCCAGTTTCTTCCATCTTCCTTACAGAAACTCAGTGTCCTCTAAGCAATGACTTCTCCTTTCCCCCTCCCTGCTAACCCTAGTAACCATGAAAGACCTTTGGTCTCTATACATTTGTCTATTCTAGATATATCACATAAGTGGGATCATATAATATTTGAGTATTTCATATTTTGATACTATTGTAAATAGTGTTTGAAAATTTTAAATTTCTGATTGTTGTTGCTAGGATGTAGAAATAAAATTGAATTTTGTGTATTGATCTTGTATCCTGCAACCTTGGTAAACTTACTAATTATAGTAGCTTTTTTTTTTTTTTTTTTGGTCAATTCCATTGGATTTTCTATATATACAAACATGTCACTGCAAATAAAGATAGTTTTACTTCTTCTTTTTCAATCTGTATGTCTTTTATTTCATTTTCTTACCCTCCAATACTGTGTTGAATAGCAGTGGTGAGAGCAGACATCCTTGGTTTGTTTCTCATCTTAGGAGAAAAGCTTTCAGTCTTTCACTGTTAAGTATAATATTAGCTGTAGGTTTTTATAGATGCCCTTTATCAGGTTGAGGAAGTGCCCTTCTATTCCTAGTTTGCTGAAAGTTTTTATCAGGAATGAATGTTGGATTTTGTCAAATGCTTTTTCTGCATCTTTTGACATGATCCTATGGTTTATCCTTTTAGTTTGTTAATATGATGAATTACATTGATTGATTTTCAAATGTTAAACTAACCCTGCATTCCTAGGATAGGACCCATTTGATCTTGATTATTATTCTTTTAATATATTGTTGAATTGGATTTATAAAAATTTTATTTAGAATTTTTGCATCTACATTCATGGGGAATATTGGTGTGTAGTTTTCTTTTCTTGTGTTGTCTTTGTCTGGTTTTAGTAGTATTGTTGTTAGGTGCTATTGAGTTGATTTGGACTCCTAGCAACCCCATGTGACAGAGTAGAAGTACCCCTTGAGGGGGAAGGATTCCCTTGTTTTCTTTCTTTTTTTATTAACTGACCCCTTTATTATTATGAAATGACTCTCTTTACCGCTAGTATTATTCTTTGCACTGATACATAATTTTTCTGATATTAATATAGCCCTACAGTTTTCTTTTTCTTAGTGTTAGCATGGTCTATGTTTTTCTATCCTTTTACTTTTAACCTGTTTGTGTTTCTGTATTTGAAACTCTTTTCTAAAGAGTTTGTTTAGGATTAGTATTATTTCTTCCAAATGTTTGGTAGAATTACCGTTGAAGCCATCTGAGCTAGGAATTTTCTTCATGGGAAAGTTTTGTCAACAAATTCAATTTATTTAATAGACGTAGGACTATTCAGGTTATCTATATCTTCTTGTATGCACTTTGGTAGTTTGTGTCTTTCAAGGAATTTATCCAGTTCATCTAAGTTGTCAAATTTATTGGCATAAAGTTGTTCATAATATTCCTTTATCTTAAAAAAAAAAAAACCACAGCTTTTTGAGTTATAATTTACATACCATACAATTCATCACCTATTTAAAGTGTACAAATCAATGGTTTTTAGTATATGTATGTTGTAGAGCCCTTACCACAGTCAATTTTAGAACATTTTCATCACCTCAGAAAGAAACCTTGTACCTATTAATAGTACTTCCCTTTTCCTTTTTTGGCTATTATGAATAATGCTGCCATGAACATTTTTGTACAAGTTTTTATGTAGATATATGTTTTCATTTCTCGGGTATGTACCTAGGAGTAGAATTGCTAGGTCATATGGCCTGTGTTTAACCATTTGAGGAATTGCCAGACTGTTATCAAAAGCAGCTGCACTATTTTACATTCCTACAGGCAACGTGTGAGGGTCCTAGTTTATCCAGATCCTTGTTAACGTGTTATTGTCTGTCTTTTTTACTGTAGCCATCCTAGTGGATGTGAAGTGGTATCTCATTGTGGTTTTGATTTACATTTCCCTGATGGCTAGTTATATTGAGCATCTGCAGTGCAGTGAATTATTTAGTATGGCCCTCCTACCCATGGTCTTCGTGGCTCACACACCATGATTGAGTGGGACTATGCAAATAAGGTATATGGAACCTGTGATGGTTGGAGTTACATGTCTTGGCTAGGCCATGATTCCCAATATTGTATGGTTGTCTTCCATTTTATGTGTTGTGGATCCTGACCTCTGCATGTTGATGAGGCAGGATTGGTGTAGGGTGTGTCTTGGATCGCAGCCTTCCAGGAAGGCATGACTCAAGTCCCACCCTTACTAAAGTTACCCCCTTCCCTGAGGTGTGGCCTTCATCTAAGATATATGTGTTTGTCATGGGGAGGCTTTCTTTCTCTGCATCTGGACCCTACGTCTGGTTTGTGATCAATTGACCTTTGGTTCTTGGGACTCGAGCCAGAGGCTTGCTGACTGACTTGCTGATTTTTCACTAGCTTCCACAGCCCCTTGGGCCGATGGCCATATCATGTGACCTGATTCACCAGCTTCTGCAGCCCTGTGAGCCAGCAGCCTGTGGTCTGAACTGCCAGTTTGGGTTCGTCAGCCCCTGCAGCCACGTGGGTCGAGAGAAGCCTACGCCTAACCCACAAATTTGGGACTTGCCAGCCTCCACAACTGCATGAGCCATTTCCTTTATATAGTTCATGAGTTCTGTGAGACATTGCAGTGAATTAGGGAACCCAAAGATGGAAGGGAGAGTACTGAGGGGAAAGGGAGTAGTTGATGTTAGAGATGATGGAATGGTACAGCAACTTGGAAAAGTTGGACATATGGGACATCTTTAACTTCCGCCTCATAGGAGCCAGCTTTGTGGTGATCATTATAGAAGAAATTATTCGTTTAGCATCTTTTCATGTACTTATTGGCCATTTGTATATCTTCTTTTGAGAAATGTCTGTTCACATCCTTTGCCCATTTTTAAATTGGGTTATTTGTCTTTTTATTATTGAATTGTAAAGGTTCTTTTCATATTCTAGATACAATTCCTTATCAGATATATTATTTAGCTCCATAAAGGCAGGGATCATATCGATTCTACTCATCATTGTGTTTGTGGCAGGGCACCTAATAAGTGCCCACTAACTTTTGTTTATTTATAACTGATTTATATACTGCAAAAATATTTTATTGTATTCTTTGGGTTGTCTTTTCACTTTGTTGATGATGTCCTTTGTAGGACAAAAGTTTTTAATTTTGATGAAGTCTAATTTAATCTACTTTTTTTTCTTTTTTTGGTGCTTGTGCTTTTGGTGTCATAGTTAAGAAACCATTGTCTAATTCAAAGTCACAAAAATTTACACTCATGTTTTCTTCGAAGAGTTTTATAGTTTTAGCTCTTACATTTAGGTATTTGATCCGTTTTGAGTTATTTTTTATGTATGGTGTAAGGTAGGGATACAACTTCACTTTTTTTTTTTTTTTTAACACGTGCATATCCAGTTGTGCCATTACCATTTGTTGAAAAGACCATTCTTTGCCCATCAAATGGCCTTGGCACCCTTGTTCAAAATCAATTGACTGTAAATGAGAAGGTTTTTTTCTTGACTATTAATTCTGTTCCATTGATTTACATGTATATCTTAATGTTGGTGCCACAGTGTCTTGATTACTGTAGCTTTCTAGTAAGTTTTCAACTTTATTATCCTTTTAATACCTGCAGAATCTGTAGTGATGTCTCCTCTTTCATTCCTGATATTGATCATTTGTGTCTTCTCTCTCTTTTTTCCCGATCAGTCTGGCTAGAGATTTATCAATTTTATTGGTGTTCTGAAAGAACTAGCTTTTGTTGTCATTGATTTTCTCTGTTGTTTTTCTGTTGTCTCTTTTGATGATTTCTACTCTGATCTTTGTTATTTTTTTTTCTCTACTTACTTTGGGCTTAGTTTGTTCTTCTTTTTCTAGTTTTTTAAGGTGAAAGCTGATGTCATTGATTTGAAACGTTTCCTCTTTTCTAATACAGGCATTTAGTGCTATAAAAGTTCTCCCTTCGTACTACTTAGGCATCATCCCACAAATTTTGATATATTGTGTTTTCATTTTCATTGAGTTCAAAATACTTTCTAATTTCCTTTTTGTTTTCTTTTTTGACCCACAGGTTATTTGGAAGTGTATTGTTTTGTATCTAAATATTTGAGGATTTTTCAGAAATCTTTTATTTATTTTTAGTTTAATTTCATTGTGGTCATAGAACATACTTTGCTGACTTGAATCTTTTAAAATTTATTGAAACTGTTTTATGACCCAGAATATGGTGTATCTTGCTAAATGTTCCATGTTCAATTGAAAAGAATGTGTGTTCTGCTGTTGTTGGGTGGAGTGTTCTATAAATATCAATTAGGTCAAGTTGGTTGATAGTGTTATTCAAATCTTTTGTATCCGTATTTATTTTTTGTTTACTTGTTCTGTCAGTTATTGCGAGGGGATATTGAAATCTCTGACTATAATTGCGGTTTTGTCTATTTCTCCTTGTATTTCTGTTTTTGCCTTATGTATTTTGAAACTCTTTTTTTTGTGTGTATAAGTATTTAAGATTATTATGTCCTCTTGGTTAATTGACCCCTTTATCATTATGAAAATATTCTTTGCTCTGATATATATTTTTTCTGATATTGATATAGCCTTTCAGTTTTCTTTTTCTTGGTGTTATCATGGTCTATGTTTTTCCATTCTTTTACTTTTAACCTGTTTGTGTTTTATATTTGAAATGTATTTCTCTTAGGCAGCATATAGCTGGGTCTTGTTTTTTATCCAATCTGAAAACCCTTGCCTTTTAATTGGAATATTTAGACCTTTTATATTTAGTATGATTATTAATATGGTTAGGTTTAAATATTTCATTTTAATATTTGTTTTCTATTAGTCCCATCTGTTCTTCTCCTTTTACTCTTTTTCGGCCTACTTTTGGATTGAGTTTTTATGATCCTTTTATCTCTTTTGTTGATTCATTAACTATAACTGTTTCGTTATCTAGTTGTTGCTGTATGGTTTATAGTATATATCTTTAACTTATACAGGTCTTCCTTCAAGTGATATTTTATCTCTTTATATTTAGTATAAGAACATTACAATAGTATACATCTGCTGCTCACTTACTATCTCATCTGACATTTCACATTTATGACAATAGTAAAAAAATCTACTCTCTGACTATTTTGTGCATTAATGAGGCAGTGGGCATGATGGCAACGGCTACAAAGCATGCCTTCCCTTGCGGAGAGTCTCTGGCGGCCTCCAGGAAGCTAGGCTGTGCTGCCCTGCACCCTTCACTTCCTCCTGACAGCAGAGGTGCTGTGTCCAGCTGCCACGCTTGGCCGACCTCCTCCGTGGCCGTGATATCCGGGCAGATGCATAGGGAGCACAGGTTCTCAGCTCCTATGCAGCCTGAGGCCCTGCAGCTCAAAACTGCTGTTGGGGGGAAAGGGAGGAAAGAAAGAGGCATCAAAGAGGGTGTTTGGAAGAAATGCATGCGAGTTTAAAGATGTCCCAGAGTGAACCGAACTGGGTCTGAAGCCTCTGCTTCGGTGGGGCTGGGTGCACAGCCAGGCTCCCAGTGTCCTCGCAGGAAGCCCCAAGTCTCGGTGACTCACCAAGCCCAGAGGGCAGAGCAGGCTCTGAGATCGTGAATGCAGGGCTTGCAGGGGTAGGAATGGAGCCCTGACAAGGGAAGCTCTGACTCAGCACAGGAGGAATGTGAAGTGGTTAAGCTGTGGGCCCTCCAGTCACACAGCTGACTTTATCCAGCTTTGTCTCCTCCAAGCCTCCTTCTTGGCAGAGGAATAATCCATAACTAGACTCATCACGTTAATGAGCACATAAGTAAATCTTAGCTGTTATTATTTCTGTGATCATATTTTCTAAATAAAAATTGGACAAATGGATGGTCTGAAAACAGAAAAAAAAAAAAAAACCTCCATTCTCACATAATGCTAATTTTCACATCATAACTTGCTCTTTGGACCTTAACCATGTCGTTTAAGTGAGGAATGAGTGTACTTTCATTTCTCTCTGGAGCTCATGCTATCATTATGCATTTTGCTTTTACATATGTTATAAACCCAACACTACATTGGTATTAGTTTTATTTAAATAGTCATCTTTTAAAAAGATTTAAATAATGAGAAAAATAATCCTATATATTTACTCATGTAGTTGCATTTCCAGTACTCTTCATTCCTGTTTGTAGATCCATACTTTTCTTTGGTATCATTTTCCTTTAAAAAGTCTTTTTTCATCTTCAGTGTTGAAAAATATTTTCACTGGGTGTAAAATTCTAAGTTGACAGGTTTTTTTTTTTCTTTCAGTACTTTAAGTTGTTGCTCCACTGTCTTCTCTCTTGCATTGTTTTTGATGAGAAATCTGCTGTCATCCTTATCTTTGTTCCTCAGGATGTGATGTCTTCGTTTTTTTTCATGGCTTTTAAGATTTTCTCTTTATCACTGGTTTTGAGTAATTTGATTATGCTCTATCTTGGCATATTTTTCTTCATATTTCTTGTTTTTGGGTTTCATTGAGTTTCTTGAATCTGAGGGTATATGGGTATATAATTTATAGTTTTACACATGGCAGATTGAATCTCAGGGAGAGGGAGGAAGTGCCTGGGCCAAAACTTGGTGGAGGCCACTCCTGCCTCAGCTCCCCATCTGTCAGCTAAGCCAAGGGACATTCTGTTGCCCAGATGAGAGTTGCTTCTCAGGCCAGAGTGCCCAGAGGCAGAGACGATAGTCCTCTTGCCAAGTTGACATGGTGCCTGAAGTGCCTTGTGGCTGGGCATGTCCCTCAATCTGATGATCCTACTTGTCCCGGGTGCCTGCTGTGCTAAGACATGGTGCCTCGGGGGCTGCCAGCTGGGGGACATCAGGCCCTGACCAGTAGGCCCCAGATTCACACAGAGGCTAAAAACACACTGTGAAATTAAAGAAATGCCATGGAAACAGTGATGGTATATCTTTTTATCTGTCAAACTAGCAGACTTTTAAAAAGATAACGTCCAGCATGTGCAAGTGTGTAGGAAAATAGAGCTTCTTAGACCTTACTGGCAGGGGTATAAACTGGGACCCCTTTTGGGGGGACAGGTTGGTACAGAGTTATCACAAAGCTTAGAATTTTGCACAGGCTTGACCCAGCAATTCCAGCTCCATGAAGTTATTGTAAGGAAACAGTTCAGATTATTGGAGCCAAACAGATGTGGTTTTGGACCTGGGTGTACCACTGACCAGCTGTGTGACCTTGGACAAGCTACTTTAACTCTCTGAGTCTCCATTTGCCTATTTATAAGATAGGGATATTTATACTTATATTACTTGGTTGCAGTGAAAGTTAAATGAGATCATGTGTGTAAGACACTCAGCACAGGGCCAGGCACAGAGCAAATCCCGTGCTTCTGGTGCTGGTGGTGGTATCTTGATGATGATTTTATATAGATAATAAAAAGGCTGGAAAGACACGCACGAAAATATCAAAACTGGTTATCTTTGGGAGAGGAATAATTTTATTTTCCAAATACCTTTCTGCCCCCCCCACCCCCCAATTTTCTACAGTGAACATATATTGCTTTTGAGATGAGGGAAAAAAAAAAAGAAAGAGTTAAAACCAGGGCTTCAAACCAGTTTGAACCAGTTCAGTCATGGCCAATGAAGCGAAACAGGAATAGATTCAGTTTTACAATTTGGCAGATTCGGCACAGTATCTGGAATGGGAAAAAGTATGGGTTGAAGGAAGTATGGGTTGAAAGGAAGTCTCAGAAGAGGCGTAGTGAGCCCTTTCAGGAGCCTGATGCATGACATTGGATTACTGTCAGGACTGTACGAGAGTGACACACATTCAAAGCAGTGCAGTTGGCCGCCATCTTTGAGTGGGGCACTGCCGTCTTTGAGCAGGGCGCCGCCATCTTCGAGCGGGGCAGCGCTGCTTCAGGCTGTGCCCAAAATCCGAATGCAAGAGTTTTGGTTGCTATGCAATACGTACACTACCCTTGTTCTCTAAGAAGGACATTAAGTTTCTAGCAGGGCTTTGTCCCATAGTTTTTCCCATTCCAGCTATCTTTCCAGTTCACTGTAACTTTAAAAATCCGGATCTGTTCCGGTGACGCTTCCTCAGCCATGACTAAGCTAGGCAGAACCTGTTTGAAGCCCTGGTGAAAACAGTGCAGCCCATCCTTCCAGAGCCCGCTTTTGAAGGGAGTGAGGAGCTCAGTGGACCAGGACAGCAGAGGGCTTTTGAGGGGGCTCCAACCACAACAGTGAGGCCAGCAGGCTGGAGAAGGGCTGGGTGACTTGAATGAGAACTGGCCTCCTGGCCCCAAGGCCAGAGCCTGGGTTGGAATGCAGATGGAGGCTGTGGAGGCAGATGGTGGAGAATATGTCTTCTAGAGCCGGACCCGCTTACTCGTGTGACTCTGGCCAGGTGCCTTCAATGCTCTGTGCCCTGGTTTCCTCGTCTGTAAAATGGGCATATAATAGGACCTACCTCATAGGGTTGTGGAGGCTTCAGTGACTTTAATTTTTCGTGCAGCACCTGGTGGGCAGTGAATGTTAGCTGTCATCACAGTATGATTGTTACTGTTATTATCATCATCTATCAGTGCTTTGATTCCAGCCCAGCTGGTGAGGAGAGGGGGCTGGCCAGTCCAGAACTGGGCACCATACTCCTCACAAGGTGGGGCAACCCAGCTGGGGGCCCTTGGGCAGCAACCCCATCTCTCTGGGCCTCAGATTCCCCCTCTTAACAATGCAGTGGTCATTTGTACCTTGTGAAGAATAGAAGAGTGCCCATGGCCAGTGTCCACACACCAGAGACACCTGATAAACGTTTATTCCCTCCTTTGTGAATGACCCATAGTGATAGGGGACAAGGAGGAGGGTAAGAAAGGCTGGGCTGGGTTGGGGTCACGTGCCCCAGCCACCCACAGGCCCATCCCCCACAGCCCCAGCTGCCCACCTTGAGCTTCTGGTGATTGTGGAGGGAGCAAGACTGACATGGGAACATTAATCCGCCTCATTAACTGGCTTTGCTCTGAAGTTGTAACAATTAGGTCTGCAGTCTGGGCAGTATTAGGAGCTGGGCAGGGGTCACCCAGGCTTCTGGCCCCTTGCCCACTGTCCGCCCAACCTCAGCCAGGCACTTGCTCTGTCCCTGTGGAGAGAGGACGGCAAAAGGGGTTCTTTGGCAGCTGAGCTCCCTACATCACTACAGACAGGTGAAGAAATGGAAGCTGTGGCCTTATTTACTTATCTACTCACAGGCATTCAGCAGATATTTATTAGCATGTACCGTGTACCAAAGAGACAGATGTGATCCCCGCCCTCACAGAGCTCTCAGTTTGGTCGAGGAAACACTATAAACCAGCAAATGAGGAAATAACAAAAATAAAATAATTGCCATCAGGATAAATGCTGTGACAGAGAACAACCGGGTGGGGGGATCACTAGGGTAGTTAGGAAGGGCCTCTCTGGGGAGGGAATATTTGAGCTGAGGCCTGAAGATTATAAAGGAACCAGCCTTTTGAAGAACTGGTCTTGATGGGGGTTCCAGGCAGAGGGAACAGCACATGCAAAGGCCCTAGGTGGGACCAGGCCTGCGTGTTTAGGAGTGGCTAGGAAAGAGTGGGGGCTGAGTAGTGGGAGATGAGGACATAGAAGGAAGAGAGTATAGTTGTAGGAAGGACTGGACGTTTCTCTGAGTCAAGCCAGTGTGGTTGGAGAGCTTGGAGGAGACCGGATATGCATTTCACAAGACTTTTCATCTGGAGAAGAACCAGCTGGAGGAGGAGCCTGGGGCACCCAGTGAGGAGCAGCCATGGAGACTGGATTGAGAGGTGTGGAGGCATGAGGCTGGCTTGCACTGGGAATGAGGGCTGGACAGGGCAAAGGGTGCCGATCCTTCCAATGAGTCCTTCCCAGCCTTTGAGCTGCATTTTCTTTGCCAAGAAATGGGCTGATCTCCAAGCCCCCTCCTTCTGGCAGCCTGCAGCCTTTCCCCCACCCCTGCCCATGCCTTGCCCCAGCTGCCTGCCATCCACTCATCCCAGGCCTCGGCTACAGCGAGGGGCCATACTTGGACATGATTGTGAACCTCAAGGACTAAAACTTGCTTTGTACATTAGCATTTATGAAAGGCTTGCAGATATCAGCGCATTTCACCCCCACAGCTCCCATGGTAGATGTCTTAGTTATCTAGTGCTGCTATAACAGAAATACCACAAGTGGGTGGCTTTAACAAACAGAAATTTATTTTCTCACAGTTTAGGAAACTAGAAGTCCGAATTCAGGGTGCTGGCTCTGGGTGAAGGCTTTCTCTCTCTGTCAGCTCTGGAGCAAGGTCCTTGTCTCTTCTGAGCTTCTGCACTTGGGCGATCTTCATCTGACTTGGCCTCTTTCTTTCCCCATCTCTGCTTCTGAGCTTGCTTGTTTAATCTCTTTTATATCTCTAAAGAGATTAACTCAAAGCACACTTTACAGTAACCCTGCCTCATTAACATAACAAAGACAATCCATTCCCAAATGGGATTATAACAACAGCTGTAGAGATTAGGATTTACAACACACATTTTAGGGGGATGCAATTCAATCCGTAACAGTAGGTAAACCATTTTCTTCTCATTTTATTGATGAGGAAACTGAGGCACAAAGAGTCAATGTTTTGTGCCCAAGGGCACAGAAATCGAGGCAGGCAGAGTGGGGATTTGAATTGAGGTCAAGTGGATTAGCAAATCGAGCTTTTTCCACTACTGTCCAACAGTCTCAGCAGTCTGTCCCAGCCCTGAGGGTCTGTGAAATAAGCTCCAGTATGTATTGGGTGCCCACTGTGTACCAAGTGCCATGCTAGGCACTTTGCTTTGCATCATCTCTGACCCCGGCAGCTCCCCAGGAGGGAGTGATGTTGTCCCCATTTTACAGATGAGAAAGTGGAGGCTCCAAGAGGAAAGAAGTTGCCCAGCATCAGAGATGGGGCCGGCCAGGGTCTACAGTCTCTCCAACACCCTCCTCTCGTTCCAGCCCCCATTAGTCAGAGCCTGCTCAAAGCCTCTGACCCCCGTTTCCCAAGGTAAAGCAGCTTTCTTAGCATCTCAAAGAACCTTCTCTGGCTGCTGCCATGTATATTCATAGAGCTTCAAAGAGGAAGCTTCAGACAGGAGACTCTTCCCTTCCAAGAGCAAATTCTCACCCTCTCAGATGCAGGAAATGTAGTCTGGCTGGAAAAAGACTTAATTTTTTTTTTTTTACTAGTTAGTCAAAGAAAGCTGCTCCCTCCAGCTCTTCTGAAGGCTGAATATTTGTCCTGGTCGGTTTGGAAATTGTGAGGTTTCAGAGCTGCTGCCCTTGCAGTGGCCCCCAAGGCCATCAGGTTCCACTTTGGAGTCATGGAGGGTGAGGTGCGGGGCACAGAGAGAGCACGGGCACACGAGGGTGACCCGGGCTTCAGGGCGGCTACTCACCCTGTGAAAATGCGGCTCTTCTCTCTACATTGATCTACGCTTGAAATTTTTCACAATAAAAAGTTAATTAAAAAAAAAAAGAAAACCTGAAAACATAAAGTACACTGCAAGCTGGCATCCTTTGGTAAGGGCTGCCTTCCTGGGTGTGGCATTCCAGGCCCTCCCCAGAGGGGCCCATCTCCAGTGCTCGGCCACAGCAAATGTTTTGCTCTCTGCTCCCAAGCCCCTCCTTCATTTCCAGCTCCCACACCTCAGTCTGAGCTTTCCCTTCGCCTTGTGTGCCCCCTTCATGCAGCACGGACTCCAGTTCATTCTTCAAGCCTTAGTTCCAGTATCCCCGCCTCTTGGAAGCCTCCCTGGCTCCCTTGAGCAGTCATGCCTGCCTCTCTGTCCTGGAGCCCCTTGTCCATCTCCCCTAACCAGTCACCCTCACTGATGTGCTTACAGTGCATTAGGATTACCCCTCCAGTTCAAGAGGAAACAGGCTCAGAGAGGTGAGGCCACTTGCCCAGGGTCACACAGCAGTGGGTGATAGGGTGAGGATTCAAATGCCTATGTGCCTGTGTGACCTACCTTCCAAACCACTCCACTCCCCCACCAGGCTGGGTCTCCCCCGTGGGGCTGGAAGCTTCCCAAGTGTGGGCCCAGGATCTGGGTCCTGTGTACCCAGTTCAGGGCTGCCAGCAAGGAGGCAACAGCAGGCATTTGCCAAATGGGTGAACAACCTAGATCCGAAAATCTTGGAGACCATTTTCTCCAGTCCCTGTCATTATGGAGTGAAAGCAAAGGCTTGGAAGGCTCATGGGACCTGCTTTTTAAAAGCAATGGAAGCGGGAAACCCAAGGAGGCTGGAAAACTGCTGACCCCTCCTCCCCACAGGACTGACTGCTGCTCAAGGGGTGACCTCATCTGCACAAGCTTCCAGGTATTTGAGAAGTGACTCCTTGGACTGCCGGGAGGGAAGGCAGGGCTCTGTGGACAGCAGGAAGGTCGTGTTTGCTGGTTTGTTCATCACACATTTACTGAACACTTACTGTGCACTAGCACAGTTACAGGCACCAGGACACAGCACGAACAAACCAGACCCAGTCCCTGCCTTAACAGAGCTCACATAGGAGGGGTGGGGGGTGAATAGACAAGAAATTGACAAGAGTGCTACAACGTGGAAAAGAATGATGGGGAGGGGGCTTGTGAGGCTTCCTAGGGGGTAAGGGAGACTCTTTTGGGAGGTGTTATTGAAGCTGAGTTCTACTGGATGAGACAGAGTTGGTCAGGGAGATGTGAGCTGAAGGGTCTTCCGGGCAGACTGTGCAAACGTCCTGGGGTGAGGAAGGGCTGGGCTCACTCAGAGAACAAGTGAGAAGGGGTATGAGTGGAGGACCAGAAAAGGTGGGGAGCCATTGGTGGGATCTGAGGGGGCAACAGTGGAGGCATAGTTCTGTTTGGAAAGCCCGCTGTGGGTGCAGCATGGAGCACAGTCTGCAGTGGCTGGGTGATCGTGGAGACCCCGTGTAGGAGGCTGGTGCAGTTTTCAGGAGAAATGAGCATGGTGGACCAAACCCAGATGGGCTAGGAACGTGGAGGGAAGGAACTTTAGCGGCAGGCTTTTGTGCTGGGCTGGGTGAGGGGAGAGGAGAGAAGGAAGATCTAGCTGAGCCCTGGGGGTGGGGAATGCTGGTTTCTGACACGGGACTTGGAGACACTGTAGCCAAAGTCTTCTGTCTCGTACGATTGCCCAAACTGGCCCAGAGGCAACTGGGACCCGGGGAGCCCTGCCCACCATGTCCGCAGCACAGCCTACCCCTCCCATCCTGTGTCCAGGACTGGTATGTCTATTGGAGGTGAAAATCATGCCTCCTGCCTTCGCCTCAAATTGCCCCCTGGGAGTCTGTGGCTCTTTGCATGGGGAAACAGAGGCACTGAGCCCTGCTATTGAGACCATGGCAGCAGCTGCACTTAAGCTTCAGGCCTCTCCCTGTGATGCAGCTAGAGGATTTTTCCAGAACAGATCTCATGACATTACTTTCCTGTTCAAAACTCTCCCATGGCTCTCCATTGTTCCACTTGACTCCTCCCTGGCACAGGAGGCCGTGGGCCCAGTGGTGGAGCGCCCGTGGGCCACATGTTTGGGTTTGAATTTTGTCACTGCTGCTTACTGGTTACAGGACCTCGGTCAGGTGGCTTAACAGCTTGCAGCCTCAGTTTGCTTATCTGTGAGATGGGTATGCTGAGTTCCTGCCTCATGGAGTTGTTAAGGGGAATAAAGAGATGATCCAGGCATCTAGCCCATACTCAGCACTCAATACATGAAGATGATGTCATTGTGGCTACCAAGATTGTGAGGATCAAATGAGGCTGTATATTTGAGCCCAGCACATAGTAGGTGCTCTAGAAATATTAACTGATCTTATCACTGATGTCGACACTTTTTCCTTCATCTCTTTCCTCTTGTCCCAGAACACTGACGAGATTTGACCCCCTCTTTACCTTTGCACATGCTGTTTACCCATCTGTGGTGCCTTCCTCCATCCCCTTGCCCATCTAGTCATCCTTCCAGACCCAAGTCCAGTGACGCCTCCTCTGGGAAACCTTCCCTTACTTCTTCCCAGGCCCTGGGTTCGGAGCTGCCTGAGCATTCCCTCTTAGTGGCCTGGTCTCCCTGCCTTTAATTGCTGCTTTACTTCCAGGGGTTGCAAACTCAGGAGCCTTTAGGACCAGGCACATATCAGGGCAGAGAGGAATATTTGTTGTATGAATAACTGCAGCCCTTTTGCAAGACTCCTGTTTCTCGGAGCTGCTCCCAACCTGTAGCTGGGTCTCTGCCTGCCCTCTCAAGGGACAGTTCCTTTTGGAAGGTTTACCAATCCAGTCCAGGCTTATTGGACACCCCTTGTGTGTTGCTTGGAGCTGCAGGCCATCACTGACTTCATCCATTTTCATCCTTATAGCACCCATGATGCCCATTTGACTGATGACAAGACCAAGGCTACAGAGCTGAGGTTTCTCGCCCCCAGGTCATCCAGCTGGCATTTTTTGGCACCCCATCCTGACCAATGTTGGCAGCTCCATCAGTGTGATGTTTATGCCCCAGGGCCTTTGCACTTGCTGTTCCCTCTACTTGGAACTCTTTGCCCTCAGATACCTGCAGGGCTTCCTCCTTCAATTAATTCAGACCTGAATTCAAATGTCCCCTCCTCAAAGAGCCCCCTGCCAGTCACTATCACACCTTTCATCCTATTTATTTTACCTGATGGCAGTGATCATACTCTGACATATCATACATTTGTTTGTTTAATTTCCATCTTTCCCACTGGACTTCAGGGTCAGCCACCATGTTTGTTTTGCTCACGTCCTATCTCCAGCCCCTAGAATGGTGACTGGCATTCAGTACCAATAGATATTTGTGGATGAGTGACTCCCCTGGCTTGCAGATGGTCCCCTGTGGCATGTGGGAAGGATGGGAGGTATTGGGGTACAGCAGTCCCAGGGGAAGGGCGTCTGGAGGGACCCAGATGAGGCCCCGCCATCAGCTTCTCCTCCCTTTTCTGGTTTTCTTTGCTGCCTTGAACGTGCCCTGACCTGACTGTGCCCTGTGCCCAGCCAGAGTGGGCATTGGCCCAACTCCAGTCTTGTCTGCTGCAGAGACAACCCCCTTGTCCTTCCTGGGGCCACCTCCCCTGGTGTTTCTGCACCTGAGCCCTGTGGACCCCACATGGGGCCCCCACAGTGGAGCACCCAGTCCTCTGTCTGCCCTTTCCTTGCTGTGCCCACACCCCGTCTCCTCCTGACAGCTAACACATGAGAAGTTTTTGGACTTGAAAGACTCAGGATGGAGAACTGGGGGTGTTGGGAGAGGGTAGATAAGGCCCAGCATTATCGTTATTTCCCTTTTTGAATAGGGGCAACTCAACCCATTTTGCAGATCAGATAGAAACTGAGGCTCAGAGAGTCTGAATTACTTGTCCAAGGTCATGGAGGCAGGGACAGAATTCAGATTCAACCCCAGCATGATTCAGATATCCACTGGAGGTCAGGTTTGTTCCAGCTCTGAGGGCAAAACTAGAATCGATGGAGTGTTTTAGGAGTTTCTGCCCATTCACTTTACCCACAGATTCATTCAAGTGGCGTTATTGTGTCCAGCACCATGTTGTATGGTGGGAAGTGGTCCCACAGGCAGGGGTAGGGGAGGTCTGTGCTGTGGCGGGATGGGAGGGGAGTTGTTTGTGGTGGTGGAGGGGCTAGCATTGCTGGAGGCAGGCTCAGAGAAGGCAGTTCACATTTGGAGCTTGAGAGTTGAGCAGGCATTACTTGAGCATTTGGGGAAGGAGGGAAGGGAAGTGAGGCAGAGGGAACAGCAGGGGCAAAGAGGGAGGCTTCAGCCACCGAGCACTGAACAGGCATGGCCATGGAGAAGGTGGGGGAGCAGCCCCTTCTGCGGTGTGCTACAGGGTGCTGGGGTGGGGTGGGGTTCAGGCATAGACGGGAGGTGGGGTCACATGCTCCTCCTGGGATTTCTTGACTTCGATCCTAAGGCTTAATGGCTGTAGAGTGGAACAAGTTGTAATAACAGCTGCGCTCCCCTGAAGGCTGAGCTTCTACCCCCAGGATGTTTTCAGCCCAGTCTCACCTGCCATACCCTGCTCTGTGTATGTCCCTGTGAGGGTCCACCAGCCCACCCTCTGTGCCCTTTTGACCTCTCCATGTGGAAGGAGGCCTAGGTTGGCTGTTGCCTCCCACCTGGGCTCGGAAGTGGAGGAGAATGCCCATGACCCCCTTGGTGCCTCCTGTGAGGGGTACAGATGCCAACTTGTTGGGTACCCACAGGCCCTTCCCCTTCCTCCCAGCTCCCTTCATCCTCACCACTACGCTGAGAGGGGACACAGAATGGCCCGTTGGAGGATGTGGAAATGGCCCAAGAGGGGAGGTTTGGCTGCAGGACATGGGGAGAGGAGCGGGCTCGGGTCTGGCAGGCCTGGATTCCTGCCCTGGCTCCATGCCCTGTGTGATATGAGTAGCTTATGCCCCTGAGCTCCTGGTCCTCAGCTTCCTGGGCAGCCAGGAGGGTCAGGGGAGTGAGGGGAAATACCTTAAACTGTGTGACGTGCTGGACTCGTGCTGGACCTGTGTGATACATGATGTCAGCTCAGAGCTGGGCACTGAAATCAGCTGCCTGTGCAATGGGGAGGCTCATCTGGAGCCTGCTGGAACCGTAGTAAAAATCACCAACCAGTCATTTAGAAGACATTTATTGAGTACTGCCTGTGTGTAAAGCTTGTGCAGATGGACTCTACCCTCAGGAAGCTCCCAGTCCAATGGGGGAGACAGTCATCAAATGGCCCCCAAAATAAATCAATGCAATTGTGCAATAAAGCACAGGGTCCCAATGTAGTCAGGGGCTGGGGCGTCATCCTTGGGGAACTGTCACTTGAGAAGAGCTCTGAAGAATGAGTGACAGCTACCCAGGTGAAGAGGGAGGGAAGGGCATCTGGGCAGGGGGAACAGTATGGCAAAGGCACTGAATCAGGAGGGAGCCAGCCAAGTTTAAAGTCCTGGAGAAAGGCTGGGAGGCTGGCCTGTGGTGAGCCAGGGCAGCAAGAGTGAGAGGGATGAGGCTGGAGAAGGGGTGGGGACTCAGGCCATAGGAGTCATTTCAGACTTTATCCCAACAGCAGTGGGTAGCCATGGCGGTGATGTGATCTGGTGTGTGTTCTGCTGCACTCACTCTAACCCCTGAGTTAGGGAGGCTAGAGGAGGCCAGTGCGGACGTGAGGGGAGTGAGGGGTACACACTCTGGTTGAGGACGGCTGCAGGAACCACGTGGCAGAGTGGCAGCTTTCGTTCGAGTTAGCCATGAAGGATGGGTTCCTATGGGGAGGCAGAGCTGGGGGCTGGCATTTGCTAAGGAGGACACAGATGAGCAAAGGAGTTCAGGTGGGAATGGCAGATGAAGGAAGATCCCAGAAGCCCCCCAAGTGCCAGACCTAGGAAAAAGTGTGGATTCTGGAATGGGCAGCTGAGGCAGAGTGGGGGACAGAAGGAGCCTATGGCAGCAGCAGGGCTGGAGGCTAGAACAGGGAAAGCAGAGGAATCTCGAGTAGCCAGTGGTGTCCAATTAGCATATTCATGACCATGATAGCAAATTATGAATATGATAATAAGCCCTGCTGGGTTTTTTTCCGTCTCTCTCTCTCTCCCTCCATGATACAGAACAGAGCCCCAAGTAGGAATGAGATGAGGGGTTCCTGGCCTCCAGTATCAGCTCCTCTCTTCTCCTGGCTGCCTGCCAGTCCGTGCACATCCTCTCTTTTTATGGAAATTCTCGCTGCTCCGGAAGTGGAGATGGTACAGAAAGGGAGTGTCCCTGGGCCAGTCCTCCCCACATACTGAGTCTGGGCCAGAGCTGCCCCTGGCCCCATCTTGTGATGTGCCTGCACATGGCAGGCTTGAGGGAGCAGAGGAGCCCTGAGCAGGTCTTCGGTGACTCATCCTCCCAGCAGCACCTGTTGGAGCGGGGTGTGTGTGTGTGTGTGTGTGTGTGTGTGTGTGTGTGTGTGTGTGTGTGTGTGTGTGTAGGGGCTCAGGGAGGGAGCCACCACGGGCTCCCTACAATCGCCAGCCCTGTGCCCAGTACCCCAGGACACCTGCCCCTGGCCTAGGTCAGAGGTCTCCACTGGCCTTTGGGCGCCTTCCCCGGGGTCAGGAACTGGCCACACGCAGTCAGAAGTGTTGGTTGTGCCCCCATCCTGCTCCCTCGGGGCTGGAGTGGTGAGGGGGTGAGGAGTCAAAGTGCTTCACCCTGTGCAGGTCCTGCGATCCAGCAGGCGGAGGGGGTGGCACAATTAGCTGTCACAGCAGTAGTGAGTCAGGCCCCAGTTGTAGCTTCGAATCAGCCCCAGGGGGCGAAGGGGAAGAGGACATGGCCAAGGTCACATGTGAGCAAGTTTACCCGAGCCTCCCTGAGTGCCCTGCGCCGCTCCCCGAGGCTTCTCAAGGAACAGACAGGGTCTGCTCCCGTGGTAGACAGAGAGCAAGAGATACTTCCATTACTCCCACTGCACAGAGGAGGAAACTGAGGCACAGTAGCTCCCCTTGCTACCCTTCCCTGGCTACATAGCTCTCTTTTCAGGTCCTTGAACACTAGGCCAAGCTGCTTCCCACCTCAGGGCTTTTGCCGAACACTCTTCCCCAGTTTTTGCCATGATAAGTTTCTTCTTATCTGTGAGGCTTTCTCTGTCCCTGGCCCTTGGGACACTATCATGATTTGTAATTGTTTTACCAATTTTGTCTTTTGCCCTTACTAGGTGGTGAGCTCCCAGACCTCAGAGTCTACATCTGTCTTGTTCACTGCTCTGTCCCAGCCCCCAGCAAAGCGCCTGGCATGCAACAACAATACCCAGTGTGTATTGAGTGTGTACTACATGCCAGTCACAACACGCTGACCTTCGTAGGCTTTGATCCCCTGACATCCCTACAAGAGAGGCACAGCTCTCATCATTCCCATTTTAGAGATAGCCCAGGGAGGCTATGGGACTTGCCCAAGGTCATATCCTCCTGCCAGGATGAGGTGGGGTTTGATCACAGGCATCTGCCGCCAGGCCTGCATTCTTATATAGGGCACTGTGCTCCCCCCCTGCCCCTCTCTAGTGCACACAGTAGGTGCTTGGTAAATATTGTTCGAGCAAACAGATGGAAGGACAGTCTTCTCCCAGAGTCGCCCAGACAACGAGGAAGAGCCAGGCCTGTCACCCCAGCTTCCGCCTTCCAGCATTTTCCCTGTGCTGCTGGTGCATAGAGGCCCACAGCATCGTCCTCAGCGCCCAGTGGGCACGACGACAGCCTCCCACCTTCCAGCGTTTTCCCTGTGCTGCTGGTGCACAGAGGCCCACAGCATCGTCCTCAGC
>NW_004443944.1:27800422-27821678 GCF_000243295.1 Trichechus manatus latirostris | reverse complement strand
GGGCACGACGACAGCCTCCCACCTTCCAGCGTTTTCCCTGTGCTGCTGGTGCACAGAGGCCCACAGCATCGTCCTCAGCGCCCAGTGGGCACGACGACAGCCTCCCACCTTCCTGCTGGCTAGCAGCACAGGCTTGGCTCCCTGGGGACACCCCATTTGATTTTCTCCTCCTTTCCTTGAGCAGATTGAAGAGTGGGAACAGAAATAGGCTGTTGGATGGGGCGTCAGGGCCGAGAGACTTAATTTCCCAGGAGCCCCTGGTGGCTGAAGCCTGGGCCTCTGAGGTCTGGAGAGGGGTTGTGAGCATAAGAGCAGCAGCCAGCTGGGGTCTCTCTGGGGTTGCATGGAGCTGGATGGTGGCTCAGCCCCCTGTGCCTTCTCCCCAGGTTGGGATCTCCCCAGTGAGAGGAGCAAAGACCAGAATCATGAGAGCCAGGTGCCCTCCACACTTGCTGTGTGACCCTGGGCAGGTCACTCCCCCTCTCTGTTCCTCAGACCCCTCTTTGGTAAAGTGGGGTGCAGTGATGGCTTTAACTCTTCAGACCACTGTGAGGACATGGGAAGCTGTGGAGGTGCTTCCAGAGGGAGTACCCTAGAGCATTTGGGGGTGAGGGCTAGATAGACGAGGTGTGCAAATACATGTGACTGGGCTGGGGCCTATCAATGCAAAGGGAGTCTGTGGGGACTGGTGGCCTCAGACTGGCAGGTTCCCAGCCTTGAAGGCCAGGCCCAGCTCCCGCCAGCGCCACCCTGAGGCAGTCTCTGTACGCCAATGTTGATTAATGGCCACAAAATGCCTGGGCACCAGCAGCCGCCCCACTAGGTGGAATCACCTGTGATTTATGGGATTGGGGCCCGCAGGGAGCAATTGTCTGTGCTCAGAGAAGCCTCAGAAAAATGGGTCAACACAGGGCGGGGCCTGGATGGAGGCAGCCCCCAGCCAAGTGGAAGGATGTCAGAGACTGGCTCCTCTGGCCCACTGTCCTGGTGGGGAAACGGAGGACTGTGGAGGGCAGGTGACATGTCCGGGGCTGCTCAGCAGAGGGATTCCTCAGTGTCAGGGCTTGTTACCTTGCCTCTTGCAGCCTGGGACAGCCACGCCCAGAGCAGCCTGACGCACACTTTCTGCACCCCTGCCATTTGCCAGCAGAGGCTTTTCCTCTGATGGCAGCAGAGAGGCTTGTTCTGAAATCCAGAGTGAGTTCCTGGTGCTGGGAGGTACTTCAGACTTCAGGGTAGCCAGGAAAGGCCTCTCAGAGGAGGTGACATCTGTGCTAAGCTCTGAAGGACGGGAAGGAGCCAGCTGACTGAACGCTTGGGGAGAGGTGGGGGGACAGGTTGGGGGGCCAACAAGGGCCTGAACTCAAGTGGTGGGGGTTGTTAGGTGCCGTTGAGTCGATTCCGACTCATGGCGACCCCATGTGACAGAGTAGAACTGCCTCATAGGGTTTCGTAGGCTTTAATCTTTATGGGAGCAGATCACCAGGTCTTTTCTTCTGCGGAATCACTGAGGGGGTTTGAACTACTGACCTTTTGATTAGCAGCCAAGCGCTTAACTCTTGCACCACCAGGGCTCCTTGAGCTGAGGTAGGACAGGCCAGTATGTTCATGGAGGAGCGAGGAGGGCAGTGTGGCTGGAGGAGCTGAGTGAGGGGAAGGGGAGGAGCTGATCAGACCCCAGCCCGTGGCTTGGATCTTTTCCTAACTGCACTGGGAGCCTCTGGAGGTGGGTGAGCAGCTCTGTTTGCCTTTTACAAAGACACCGCCCCCTCCTGGCCTCTGTGGGAAAGTGAATTGGAGGGGCGCGCCTAACAACAGGCAGTCTGCAGGGTGGCCACTGCAGACATCCTGGTGAGAGACAACTGTGACTTGGACCCGGGGTGGCCAAGGGGGACCCTAACCCTGGGAGCTGGTATTTGTCCCTGGGATTTTAGTTTGAGCCTCTCATCCTCACCCTCCGGGCAGTGACCACTTCTAAAGAATTGAACCTCATTCCCATCCGTGATCCCCTTGATGCCCCACAGCCAGGCCCAGGAGCCCCGTTTCATAGAGGCGACACCACATCAGAGCAGCTTGGTGACTTGCTGAAGGTCACCCAGCTTGGAAGGTGGAGAGCTGGGATAGGAAGCCAGGCTTCTGGGTTCCCACCACTGTTTAATGCCTCACCCGCCCCCTGTCTGCCACCAAGGTCAAGGCTGCACCTCCTCAAGAGAATGCATCAGATTTTTCAAGGCTGCCAGGAGCCCCCTGTCGGGCAGATTTAAATCGTATCTGTGTGTGTGTGTGTGTGTGTGTGTGTGTGTGCATGTGTGTGTACACGCGTGTGTGCTCCACTCAGCAGGAAATTTGGGACAGGAGCAGCTTGGGTGCTTGTCTGGGCTTTCTCCTTGCTGGGAAACCAGGCCAGAGCTAGAGGGGCCCCAGCAGCGCTGCCGCAGCCCCGCCCTCTCCCTGGCATTCAGATGCCTGCTGGCAAGGGCACTGGGGGGCTGTGAGTGGCTGCTGACATACATTGTCTCTGGGCTACTTCATGTCTCTGCCTTCAACAGAGGGCCGCCTGTGGGGCAGAGGGAGTACTATAGCCGGAATCCGCCTGCCTGCAGTTCCAGCCACCATGGGTGTGGGGGAGTCCTGTTCACCTTGCTGGGGGGAGCCTTGGAGAGTGCGCTGGGAGATGGGACCTCCTTGGAGCTTGGAGCAGTGCACTGGGAGATGGGACCCTGGGTTTTCTGGGTGACTTGCAGTAAGTCAGGTCCCTCTCTGGTTCTTAGTTCCCCATCTGGACAGTAGAGGTCGGGTGAGATAGATCCGGTAATTTCAAAGGATCATTGTCTGAATCTCAGCTCCCTGCTTCACTAACTGTGTGATTTTGGACAACTAACTTCACCTTTCTGAGCCTCAGAAGGTTTGTCTATATTCTTATACCAATTTTGGTACCCACTTTACAGGGATGCCATGAGTAGAAGCAGGTAGGCTCTTGGCAGATGAGGCACACAGCAAGCCCCCAATCAAAGTTAGCCTTCTGAATAATAACAAACCCACAATCTAACATAATAGCTGACCTTCAGGGTCCTCTATGTGCCATGTACTGTGTCTGCATTCACAATCCACGTTCACTCTTGACTACAGAGTCGTGAGCTCAGTATGGCTATTGTCCCCAAGTTATATCTGAGGGAACTGAGGCACAGAGAGGGGAAGGCCTACCTGAAATCACACTGCTGGGAAGTGTGG
Source organism: Trichechus manatus latirostris (assembly GCF_000243295.1). NCBI lineage: Eukaryota > Metazoa > Chordata > Mammalia > Sirenia > Trichechidae > Trichechus > Trichechus manatus. The sequence goes on along the minus strand of NW_004443944.1, from coordinate 27,818,447 downwards.
ACCCTGAAGTTCAGAGCCAGAGCGTTGTCTCCAAGGCAAGGCCCTGGTCATCTTCCCTCCTGAATTCCTAGCCACCAGCCCTGGGCCTCGTGCAGAGAAGACTTGCAAGTGTTTGCCAAGGGGGACCCAGTCTTGAGAGGCCACTGGAACATTTCAGCACCGTGGACAGCACCCACTGGCCTGCGGCCAGAGGCTGAGAGGAGGTAACGGCCTCAGCTCTGCCTGTGGCCCTGGGTGTCAGGTCCTTTTGAGTCGGCTGGGACGTTCCACCTCATCCTCACTGTGTGGAGGCATCAGGGCTCAGGATGAGCCAACAAAACCAAAGGTCCATCCCTTCCCCTGGCACAGTGAGGCCAATGGATGCCGAGTCCTTTCTCCTGGAAGGGGAGGAGCTCAGGCGCCCGCTTCCAGGTCCCAGCGTCACCACACCCCCATCCTAGGCTCTGGTGTCACCATGGCAACGGGCTTGCACTCTCCAAGACCTGGTTCCAGGAACCAACCCTGGGCTGACTTGGCCTTGGGAAGCCCAGGAGGTATGTTTGAAGGGCTCTGCTCTTCCTCGTGCCCACTGTACAAATAATGAAAAGCAAGGCCCAGAGAAAGGAAGGCTGGATATTCTAGCTGGAAGGTTACTAGGAATCAGCTGGCCCTACTGCTCCATTATACAGATGAGAAAACTGAGACGAAGGGCCTTCCTCAGAGAGACTTTGCCTTGACCACTCTGTCTAGATTAGGTAACCCCTGCAGTTGTCTCCCAGAGGAATTGCTTCTTTTTCTTCTCTACACCTACCATAATTTGAAAGTATGTGTTGTTTGGCTAGGGCCATTTGTTTATGGTCATATCCCAGGGCCTGGTGTACACCATGGTGGTTAGAGTGTGGACTCTGGGGCCAGTTGGCCTGGGTTCAAATCCCAACTCTGCCAATTACCAGATTTGGGACACTGAACAGGTCAGTTTACCTCTCTGAGCCTCGTTTTCTTCATCTGTGAAGCAGGGAGAATGATAGCACCTGCCTTATAGGGTTGTTTGAAGATTTGCTCAGATCAGAGTATACAAGTACCAAGCCTTGCACGTGACAAGTGCGCAACCAATGTCAGCTGTTACTATTTTCACCGGTTAGTGAGTGCTCAATAAATATTTGTTGATTGAATGAGCAGAAGATACATCCAGCCCCGCCAGAAGGGCTTCCTTTGGGACATCAGGAGCAGAGTGTCCTGATCGTATTTTTTATTCATTTCAGCAGACTTTTATTCTTCACCTAATTTGTCAGAGTGTCTTGAAATTTAGCATGCATTGGAATCTCTTGGAGGGACAACAATGTCAATTTCTGGCCCCACCTAGACCTCTAAGATCTGAGCCCCTGTGGGCAAAGTCCAGGGTCTGCATCATTAGCAAGCACCCAATGCTTGTCAGTGGGCAGAGGCTGTTGGAGTTGCCTCAGGGGTTCAGGGATGAACTATCCTGCAGCCAAGGAGCTTTCAGTGCTGATGAGACAGCCCTGTTCACCCTCAGCAGGACCTTGGGCCCAGCTGGACCAGCACTGGAAGCCTGAGCAAGATGCTGGCACACAGAGGAGGGAGGAGCAAACCCCAGAGAAGAGCCATCTGAGTAGGCTTCATGGTGGTGGTGTTGTTTTTTTATTTTTTTCCATACAAAAATTTATACATACATTGTTATGTGACCCTAATTGCTCTCCCCATACTGTGACAGCACATTCTTCCTTTCCACCCCCGATTCCCCATGTCCATTCAACCAGCTCCTAACCTTCTCTGCCTTCTCATCTCACCTCCGGACAGAAGCTGCCTGTTTAGTTTCTTGTGTCTACTTGAGCTAAGAGGCACACTCCTCACGAGTATCACCTTATGTCCCATAGTCCAGTCCAAGCCCTGTCTGAAGAGTTGGCCTCGGAAATTGTTTTAGTTCTGGGCTGACAGAGAATCCAGGGGCCATGCTTTCTGGGGTTCCTCTAGTCTCAGTGAGGCCATTAAGTCTGGTCTTCTTACTAGAATTTGAGTTCTGCACCCCACCTTTCTCCTGCTTCATTCTGGACTCTCTGTTGTGTTCCCTGTCAGGGCAGTCATTGGTGGTAGCCGGGCACCATCTAGTTCTTCTGGTCTCAGGCTGATGAAGTCTTTGATATGTGTGGCCCTTTCTGTCTCTTGGACTAATACTTTCCTTGTGTCTTTGGTGTTCTTCATTCTCCTTTACTCCAGGTGGTTGGGACCAATTGATGCATCTTAGATGGCCGCTTGGAAGCTTTTAAGACCCCAGATGCCACTCGAGGTGGTGATATTTTAACCAGGCCTTGAGTGTGGAGAATTTTGCCCAGATGAGATTGGCAGATGGCGTTGAGGATGGGGGAACCGCACAAAGTGGTGGAGGCAGGAAAAACAGATTGTGCCTAGTGTGTGGTGTAGATGAGCTAGTAGGTAATATATGAGGTTTATCTGGATTGGAGCCCCGGTGGTGCAGTGGTTAAAGCACTTGGCTGCTGACCGAAAGATTGGCGGTTCGAACCCACCAGCCATTCCACCATGTGGCAGTCTGCTTCCATAAAGATTTACAGCCTTGGAAACCCTATGGTGGCAGTTCTGCTCTGTCCTGCAGGGTCGCTACGAGTCAGAATCTGCTTGAGGGTAGCGGGTTATCTGGATTGTCAGAGGCCTTGAGTTCCATGTCTTATACAAGTCCCTTTATTTCCTTTCTGTTTCTTTCTATCACATGAGGGTTTTGGGACCCATTTGCCCACCTCTAGCTCTCCGCACTACCCCACCCCTGGCCCCAGCTCTTTCCCGTCCACTTCTGTCCTCTTAAAACTCACCGATATCTAACCTTGAAGTCTTTTCCCTATGAAATGGATCCATGCCAAAGTCCTAGCGACAAGAAGTGGTTGGGTTATGGTTGAGATGAGTGTCCTGGCATTTAGGGGGGGTTTGTCTTGTAACAGGGGCTTTCAGTACCTGAGCCCAAGGCAGAGACTCTAATGGTGGAAATTCTGGCAGCACAGCAGGGAAGTTTGCTAAGTCCTCCACTCTAGAGCATGTGGTGTTGGCAGCTTCCAGTCTTTCCCTCCTTTCTTAAGCCTTTCTTCTGCTTATCCCTGTGCTGGGCGCTATCCCTGCCCTCGGAGTGCTCTGTCTGGGGGTGGGGAGTAGGTGTGTTGGTGCAGGATTCACAGAGCTCCTGGGGGTGGGTCCTCAAGGGCAGGACTGAGTCTGGTCCATCTCCATCCAGCTTCCCAGCCCCCAGTCAGGTCTTGGCCCCAGAGAGTCCTTTAGGGGAGGCCTGACCCCTGTGCCTGTGGGTTTGACAGAGGTATAATCAGGCAAGAACCAAGGCTATCAGCCCTCAGAGGGAGGAAAGATGAATTGTCAAGTATGTGCAGAAGGGACAGTGAAAGAAGGGTCGGGGGTAGATGGGGCCAGATCATAGGGGCAGCAAGCACCAGCTGCAGCCCAGGCTGAGAGAATCCAGTTGTCATCTGTTTGTTCATTTGTTCATTCATGTATGCATTCATTCAGCTAATATTTGTTGAGCACCTACCATGGGCTAGGCCTTGTGCTGGCCGTGGGGTGCTGTGGAGAATGAGATAGACGTAGCGCCTGCCCACACAGACCTCGTGGTTAGGGTTTGAATCCTGACACTGCCGTGGGAAAGCTGTAGGACCCTGATTCCAAGTGGTGGAAAATCTCTAAATAACAGGATGGAAATTTATTTCTCTCCTACATAAGAGTCTGCATAGCTGAGTCAGGGCTGGATTGGTGGCTCCATGTTCATCAGGAACCCAGACTTCTCGATCTTGTTACTCTGTATTCCTTATAATGCAGCTTCACCTCATGATTCATTACCACTGCTCCAACTCCAGCCATCACATCCACCATTCCAGGCAGCAGGAAGGAGAAAAGGGCACAGCCCTTCCCTCTTCCCAGAAGTTACACATGTGACTTCTGCTTTCAACCTTCTACCAAGGACTTGGCCATATGGCAGCACTTAGCTGCAGAGGAGGCTGGGAAATTAGACTTTATTCTGGATGTCCAAGTGCCTAGCTAAAATTCAGGAGTTCAATTACTAAAGAAGAAGGAGAGAAGAGATACTGGGGGACGAGTAGCAGTGTCTGCTCTACTCTGTTTTCTTCATGTGATTGGAGATTGTTACTCTTCATTCATTCACCCAACAAATATTTAGTGCATGCTTATTATGCATGGCCGCCGTTTTGGGTGCTGGGTCAGCTGTGAACAAGCAAACTCCTTGCTGTCATGGAGCCTATTTTCTAGAAGGGGAGACAAACAACAAATAAATAATGTCAAGTAGCGAAAAGAGTTACAATGAAAAACACCAGGGTAAAGGGACAGAGAGCAACGAGGATGTACCATTTTAGACGTGTCGGCCTGAAGGGGGATGTTTGAACAATGACCTGAATGAAGTAAGCGGCAAGGCATTAGCTGAAGGGGGTTCCAAGCCGAGGAAACAGGAAGTACAAAGGCCCTGAGGCAGGAGTGTGCCTGGCATGTTAGAGAACCAGTGAGGAGGCCAGAGTGGCTGCAATACCTTTTCATTGGTCATTGTGAGGGTAAAAAGGGAGGATGGGTATAAAGTGTCCACCGTTCATTCTGGCACATAGTAAGTGTTCAACAGATAATGTGCCCATATGTCACAGTTTGCCCTGGAGAGTTCTGGAGTAATTCTTTTTTTTTTTTAATTGTTGTAGTTTAAATGAAGTTTATATTTCAGGTTAGTCCCCTATACAAAAATTTATACATACATTGTTATGTGACCCTAATTGCTCTCCCCATACTGTGACAGCACACTCCTCCTTTCCACCCCTGATTTCCCATGTCCATTCAACCAGCTCCTGACCCTCTCCTGCCTTCTCATCTCACCTCCAGACAGAAGCTGCCGTTTTAGTCTCCTGTATCTACTTGAGCTAAGAGACACACTCCTCAAGAGTATCACTCCATGTCCCACAGTCCAGTCCGATCTCTGTCTGAAGAGTTGGCCTTGGAAATTGTTTTAGTTCTGGGCTGATAGAGCATCCAGGGGCCATGCTTTCTGGGTTCCTCCAGTCTCAGTCAGACCATTAAGTCTGGTCTTCTTACTAGAATTTGAGTTTTGCACCCCACCTTTCTCCTGCTCCATCAGGAACTCTCTGTTGTGTTCCCTGTCAGGGCGGTCATTGGTGGTAGCCAGGCACCATCTAGTTCTTCTGGTCTCAGGCTGATGAAGTCTCTGGTTTACGTGGCCCTTTCTGTCTCTTTGGCTAATACTTTCCTTGTGTCTTTGGTGTTCTTTATTCTCCTTTACTCCAGGTGGTTGGGACCAATTGATGCATCTTAGATGGCCGCTTGGAGTAATTCTTAATAGCTTCCCTTTCAATCTCCAAAGTGTCCCAGATTGGATAATAAAGTGTGTGGTCATTGCATCCATAAATGATAGCTATTTTGGGGGAAGCTAAAGTTGCAGGTATTTCTAGGAAAGCAACATCCCCAGGAGGTGGGTTGCCTTCCCCTCACCGACGTTCTCCCCACCCTAGCCCACTCTCCTGCACGTGGAGAAACAGCCCCATTGGGCACTGCGTGCTTGCACCAGCCCCCCCCCACCCATCCCCACAGGCTCCCAAGTGTGCAAGTGTGCCAGCATCTCACAGTTGCCACTTTTCAGCCTGTGAGTCCTGGGGGACTGCTTGATTTCCCCAGACATGTTTCTGGAGTAAGTGCCGTGGGGCCAGGAAAGGGATCTGCACAGGGAGGCAGGAGGCCACGTGTGCAGGCCTGGCTTGTCCTCCACGCTCGCTTGACCTTGGGTCTTGCTGGCCCCATCTCCCCTGGGCTCCACTACAGTTTCCCCTTATATGCTGGAGATGTGGACCCCTTGTGGGTGTGGGAGCGCAAAGAAGGTGGTGAATGAGTATCTTAGGAGTCTGTAGGAGGTGGGAGCAAGTGCCAGGGGTGTGGTGAGGGCAGTCCCGCCTGGCAGGGCAGTGGGTAGCCTCCTATGATCTCAGTCACCCGCCCTGGCCCTGATACGCTGTCCCTTCCTATCCCTAGCACCTGCCTCAGCCTGACCCTCCTCCTTTACCACCTTTGACCCTCCTGAGACTCAGAGGTCAGCTTCCTCAGATATCTGAATTTGCAGGTGCTTAATAAAAACGTGTGCTTCACTTTCCTTGTCTGCAAAATGTGCCTGATGGTGCTCACCTGTCATTGCCTTTGGGAGAATCAGATGACACATGGCGTCAAGGGGTTTGCCCACTGTACTAGGCCAGCAGGTGGGGAGGAGGTGGGTGGTGACACCCCTTTCTTCCTGCAAGTGCTGGCGCAGGCCTCTGCACACAGCAGTGATTACTAAGTGCTTCCCAGCAGCAGATGGCAGGGAGGTGGCGTGTGCTGCGGGTGCTAACCAGACTGGCCCTGTCCCCCTTTGCAGAGGCTGGAGGGGACTCACTCACTGCCAGAAGGGCTGCCCCCTCCGCCGGGCCTCTTCCCCTTTGGGCTGAGAGGTCTCTGCTGCACCCAGAAGCTGGTTTTAAGTGCTAGGTTTGGAGGTGTGACTATCCCTGCCTACAGGACAACCCCATGTTGCCTGTCACTTGGCAGTACCATGGGTCCCAAACTACTCTGGAATCCTGATAGCCTGAGGATCAGATGGCAGACCCTTGCAGCTCGATTGTTGGCAGGACCAAGATAGAGCTAAGTTTTAATCCTAGCTCCAGTGGTTGCTGGCTGTCTGATCTTAGGCAGGTGACTTCCCCTCTTGGAACAGCTGGTTCTTTGTGTGTAAAATGGGGTAATCGGAGAGCCTGTTCCCGGAGTTGTTGGGGGGCACATGCACCTGCTGCTGCCACTCTGGGGGTTGCGATTATCTTCATGCCGACTCTGCCAGGTTGGCAACGCCTGGCATGTTGTAAGTAGTTGGTAAATGGTGGATCCCCTACAAGACAGTAGGGCAGATGCTAGATCTCATTCTTCCATTCATTCAACAAATATTTATTGAATACTAGCTATGTCCAGTCACTGTGCTGGGGGATGCAGATACATCAGTAAGAAAAGAGACAATGTTTTCCCCCAGAGCTTACTTTAGGAGTGAGGGCTGATACTATACCAACCAGTATGTATGATGTACTGCAGTGACAAATGGCAATAAATGCTAAAAGGCAAAATAAAGCAGGGCAAAGGGATATAGAGTGAGGGCAGGATTAGACAGGATGGTCCGGGAAGGCCTCTCTGAGGAGGCAACATTTGAAAGAGACTTCAAGGACGTGAGGGAGGGAGCCACGTGGATATCTGGAAAGAATGCTCCTGGTGGAGGAAATAGCAAGTGCAAAGGGCCTGGGGTAAGAGCAGGTTGTGACTAAAGAACAACTGAGGCCAGTGTGGAGGGAATGGAGGGCATGTCAGAGAGGTGGTGGGAGGTGAGGTAGGAGGGCGCCTGGACTCTAGATTGTGTAGAGCCCTGTAAGCCCTGGCGAGGACTTTGGCTTTTACTCTGAATGAGATGGGAGCCACATGAGGGCTTTGAGTAGAGAACTGACTTGTGTCTTAACAGGACCTGCTGGCTGCTGTGTGAGGACCAGGCTGAGGGGTCAAGAGTAGAGGCAGGGAGGCCAGTGGGGAGGCTGTCTCTCTAAACCGGGAGAGAGAGGCTGGGACCAGGGTAGCAGAGGTGGAGGTGGTGAGAGACGAGTAGATTCTGGAGATGTTTGGAAGGTAGGGCCAACAGCGTTTCCAGATGGGTGGAATGTGGGGTGAGAGAGAGAGGAGTCCAGGAAGACTCCGGGCTTTTTGGTTTGGAAAAAAGACTGGAGTCGCCATCAGCTGAGACAGGGAAAGCTGCAGGAGGGGCAGGCCAGGGAGAAGATCGGAAGATGGTGACAATTTCCAACTATCCTGTAGACCTCCGAGTGGGGTTGTCGAGTGGGCAGTGCTGAGTGAAGGATCTGGACATGTCAGTAAGGGTGTGACAGCCAGGAGGCTGGATGAGGCCCCTGGGGAATGTTGGCAGAGAAGGGCCTGAGCCCAGGGACCCTCATGGTCACTTCAGGGAGTAGAGTTCAGGGGACAGGAAACATGTCTGGTCAACTAAAAATCAGGCTGTGGGTCTGAGTTATAAATGTAACATGAAGACATAACAGAGTGACACCTTTTCTGTCATAAAAACCATTGGAGGGGCCATGAAAATGAGTGGGTAGGCAGTCAGGAGGCCAGGGTTCCGTGCTGGCCCCCCATGCCTGCTGTGTGGCCTTGATCAGGTACCTATCCTCTCTGGGCCCTGCTTTCTTTTTGCGGATCTTGACTCTGACTCTCTGACAGAGGTGCTGGGGCAGCCAGCGGAGGCTCATAGGGCCCAAAAGGGTGGAAGAGGAGGAGGAGGGCTGGCAGGGGTCCTGGTGCGCTCAGTGCTGGACTGCTGAACCGCTTCCCTGGAGGAGTTTGCAGACAGAGCAGCCGCAGCTCAGAGAGAGGAGGGACTCATGCAGACCCCCCCCTTCCAATGGCCTGCTGGGATGACTGAGAAGGGGGGCGGCTCTTACAGGAGTCACGGTGACCTCAGGCTGGGCCTTTGTCGCAGCAGAGCAGCTGAGCCAGCGTCTGGGCTGGGCTTGGCTGTACTTCCTGGGTCTGGCTAGCGAGAGGAGGCCCCTTCTGCCCTCCTCCCCAGTCCCGTAGCCTTTCTCTGCTGCTGACCTTTCCGGAACATTTTTTGTTTCTACCATAGATGACAGAAGTGTTTCCCATAAGCACCTGATCACAGAACTCAGCATGTGCAGCCACAAAGGGTACAAGAGCTCATTGTACAGCTGACGAATATTAGGCCTCAGATGGGAGGGTGACTTGCCCTTGGTCACAGGAGCTGAGGCAGAGCTGGGGATTGAACCTGGACCTGCCAGTTAGCCATTCAGAACTTGGTTTGCCCCACTTCCCCACCATCACCAGACCACCTTTCGTGTCCTTTTTGTTTCTACAGTTGTCAAGGGTCAATGGGAGAAAGCAAGCAGACTCTTGAGGCAGGTCCAAGCCAGTTTGCCACTTAACTGCTGTGTGACCTTAGGTGAGCCACTCAACCTCTCTGAGTCTACCAGATGGGCATAATGACGACAACCTGCCAAGGTAGTGGCAAGGAGCAAACTGGGCACCGTGTGGAATTGGATGGACAAGAAGTCCTTGGGCTGATGGGTATCTTGGTTCTCCAGCGGAAGAGGAGATGCCCGGAGCATAAGTGAAAGTAATGCCGAGAGCATCCTCACTTAATATTTCCAGGGGAAGCTCAGAGTCACACAAACTGCACACAGAATTTGTCTCAGGGCCAGAATACCCGATGCCTGGGAGACCCAAGAGTCCTGCCACCTCCTCAGTGACGCAGGCTAGTTGGGAGCCAGCCCCAGCAAGAGCTGCCTCTCCACCGTGTGAGTACCGTCACCTGGACTTGGCAGCCCAGGTGTCCAGCAAGCTAGCTGGTAACCCGAGTGCAGCTTGGAGTAGCTGTATCTGCCCCCAACACCCCATCTTACATCCTCTTTCTAGCTACACATCTCAAATGCATTGACCATCCTCATTGGCTCCATTTACTCCTTAACAATCAACCAATTGCCATCTGCCTTCTGTCCCCACCTCTGCCCTTAGCTACCTCCTCTTCCCAGTCACTTCTCAGGAGTGGTAACTGCCCTCACTGCCTCCATTTACACCTTAACTCACTGCTTCTGGCTTTTGTTTCTGCATCTGCCCCTGCTCTCTCCTCCTCTTCGCGTGTTGATGATGCTAACTGACTCCATGTGTTCCTCACCCCACACCTCTCCACAGTCACTGTTATCACCAAGGCCACCCGGACCTCCTGTTGTCCTCCCGATGGCCACATCTCAGTCCTCATCCCCCTTGGGCTCTGGGCAGCGGCACAGGCCCCTGACCTCTCCCTTCTCCATGGGGTATGGTGTCCATGGCCTGCTGGTCCTCTGATATCCCCTCTGCCTCTCTGGCTGCTCCATGCCACCGCCTTGGCTGGCTCCTCTCCTCCGTTGATCCTCTAAATGCTGGCGTTTATCAAGGCTCTGTTCTGGCCACCTTCTCTCCTCAGGCCACACCCTCTCCAGGGAACTCATCACCTCCCCCTGCTTCACTGACCTTTGAACACTCAAAATTCCCAAACCCCCAGCTCCATCCCTGACCTTTCCCCGGAGCTCCAGACCCATGCGGAGCTCCAGACCCATGCATCTGACTCTCTCCTGGATGGCATCCCTGATCTCCCAGAAGTACCTCCTGCTCAGCATGTCCAAAATGACCTCACCTTTGCTCGCAGGCCTGCCCCGCCTCTATGTTCCCCTGACTGGTGAGTGGCACCATTGTCCTCTGGAGTGGACCCTGGTGGCTCTACCCCAGCATCCACTACCCCCTGCCAGCCTTTTGAAAAAATAGCTTGGAGGTGGAAGTTGTGGATTTAATGTAAATGGATAAAAGTGTGTGATAGATTCTTGTGGTTCTGCCAATTCATTTAATACAATAATTTTTTTAAAAAATCAGCTTTGTTGAGGTATAGTGTACATACCTTAAAATTCACTGATTTTAAGTATTCCATTTGATAAGTTTTAATAAATTGCAATCATCACTGCAGTCCACAAGTTCCCTTGTGCCCGTATGCAGTCATTCCCCACTCCCACCCCAGGCCCCAAGCAACCATTGATCAGCTTTCTATCTCTTGTTGTTGTCGTTTGCTGCTGTAGAGTGAGCTCCGACTCGTGGAGACCTTATTATAACAGAACAAAATGTTACCTGGTCCTGTGCCATCTTCATGATCATTGGTAGGTTTGAGGCCGTTGTTGTGACTGTTTCTGTCTCTATAGTTTTGCCTTTCTAGAAATTTTGTATAAGTGGAAACATGCAATATGTAGACTTTGTGTCTAGCTTCTTCCACTCAGCATAATGTTTCAGATGTTCCTCTGTGTTGTTGCATGTGTCACTACTTTATACCTTTTTAGTGCTGAGTAATGTTTCATTGTATGGATACACTACATTTGTTTATCTCTTCACTGGCTGATGGGCATTTGGATTGTTTCCAGTTTGGGCTATTATGAATAATGCTGCTGTGAACATTTGCATACAGGCCTTTGTGGGAGCGTCTGTTTTCGTTTCTCTTGCATAACCTCCCTTTTCCCATTGCACCAGACCCGCATTTCCACTGGGGAGCCATGCAGTTCCAGGGAAACTGACTTTACCCACCCCCACCACCCAGGGATAGAGTACATGACCCAGTCCAAGCCAGTTGTGTGTTCCATCCCCCAGGCACAATGATTGGTTCCTAGATGGGCATGTGATATAAGCCAGTGCAATCAGATTGATTCTTAGAGCTTGAGGTGGAACAGCAGTCTTTTCTCATGCTCCTGATGGTGTAGTTTCTCTGGAACACCTGCAGCCATTTTGTGCGCATGAGGGAAGCCAGCTTTAGAATGTAGCTGACACATAGAGGAGGGCAAGGCTGAGAAGACAGGGAACCAGAGATGGGATCCTAATTAAACTGTGCCTAAAGTCCACCACAATTTTGGACTTTTTCAGTTATATGAACTAATCAGTTCACTTTATTGTTAAAGCCAGCTTGAGATAGCTTTTTTGTTGTTATTGTTCTGTATTGCTAGAGTCCACAGGTCAGCAAATTACTGCCCACAGGCAACCTATTTTTGTACATAAAATGTTATTGAACACAGCCACACCCGTTCATTTACATATTGATTATGGCTGCTTTGGAGGGCTGTGTGGCCTGCAAGCCTAAAATATTTACCATCTGGTCTTAGACAGTTCTCTAGAGAAGCAAAACCAGTGAAGCATATTTATATATAGAGAGAGATTTATCTCAAGGAAATGGCTCACACAGTTGTAGAGGCTGGCAAGTCCCAAGTCCGTGGGTCAGACATCAGGTTGGAGGCCCCTCCTGACTCACATAGCTGCAGGGGCTGATGAACCTACTATCGGCTGGTAAGATGGCAGGCTGCTGGCTCACAGGCTGTGGAGGCCAGCGAATCCCAAGATCATCAGGCAATATGGCAGGCTTGCTGGCTCAAGTCCCAAGACCCAGAGGTCACATGGTGATGAGCTGGATGCAGGATCCAGAGCAGGCAAGAGAGATTTGCCAGAACATTCATATATATGTATATATATATATATATAGGACGCAAGCCACATCCCCAAGGAAACTCCCCCTACAACTGATTGGCTGATGATATCAGATCACATCATGGAGGATGACTACTTTATTACATAACTGCCAAACTACATCATTATATAACTGCCAAACCACTGAGAATCATGGCCCAGCCACGTTGACGCATAACCTTAACCATCACATGGTCCTTTAAGGAAAAGTTTGCCCACCCTGGTTATAGCCACAAGCTTGTTGTTGTTGTTATGTGCAGTCAAGTCAATTTCGACTTCTAATGACCTTATGTGACAGAGTAGAACTGCCCCCATAGGCTGTAATCTTTCCAGAAGCAGATCACCAGGTCTTTCTCCTTTGAAGCCACTGGGTGGATTAGAACCGCCAACCTTCCAGTTAGCAGCTGAGCACTTAACTGTTACACTACCAGGGCTCCTTAGTACTCAGTATATCTGCCCTTACCCCCCAGTCACTCTTGATAGAAACCTGGGAGTCATCCCTGACTCTTCCCTCTACCTCATCCGCCTCATCTAATCAGCCCCAAGACTGACTGATTTCTGTTGTCTAAATGTCCTGAATCTGTCTGCATTTCCAGTCCTGTGTGCCCCTCCTGCCTCTCCTTCCCTGAGCACACAAACCAGCCTCCCACCTGTGCTAACTTCCTTGTGATCCCCCAACACGGCATGCTTTGTCCCTCTGTAGGCCTTTGTCCTTGCCACTCCCTCTGCCTCCAGTGCCCTTCCCAGCTTTGTCCACTAATGGACTCCTGTGTATCCTTCAAGACCCAGTCAAAGCCTCACCACCTTTTTTGATATTTCTGTAATTCTCCCAGGCTGAGTCAAGGCTCCCCTCACTCCTTGGGGCTCCCATAGGCCCCTGGGCTTCCTTCCAGGGCAGCTCCGGTCACCCTGGATGCAATGTCAGTTTCCACATCTGCCACCCCCATCAGATTGGGGGTTCCAGGGACACTGACTAATTCATCTCCTTGCCCTCAGCTTGGCTCAGCTTGCAGGCCGTACACAGATCACGGGCTCCAGAAATGTGTGTTTGTAGGGCACAGTGTTCCTGCCTTCTGCTTCTAAGTCACCGTGAGGATGCAGTGGGGCTCAAGTCCAGAAGAGGCTTGAACGTGGAAGCAGATATGCATGAGTGTCCTAGGGCGTGCCTTAACACAGGACCACGAATCGGGTGCTGAGACAACAAACTTGTGTCATAGTTCTGGAGGCTGAGAGTCTGAAATCAAAGTGTCCGGTACGGCCATGCCCTCTGAAGGGAAGAATCCTTGCGTGTTTCTTTTAGCTTCTGGTGGGTTGTCGGCAATCCTGGTGTTCCCAGGCTTACATACGCATCAGTCCAGTCTGCCTCCATCCTCACACGGCGTTCTCCTCTGTGTCTATATCTCTTGTCTTATAAGGACATCAGTCACATTGGATTAGGGCTCACCTTACTCCGTTATGGCCGCATCTTAACTTTCTTATGTCTGCAAAGACCCTGTTCCCAAATAAGGCCACATTCACAGGTATGGGGGTTAGGACTCCACTATATCTTTTTGCTGGACATAATTCATCCCATATGGATAGCTGTGGAACGTCAGGGCTCAGTGTTAATGGGGCAGGGGTGGAAGGACTGGATTACTGGGCTTTTAAGGCCCAAAGTCCCCCAGGCAGGAGGGCCTTCAGGAAGTGCAGAGAACCGCCTCACAGGAAGGACAAAATGAACCATGGCTTGGAGAACGATTCAGAGAAAGGAAAAGTAGGGCAGGTGAGAGCAGGCCATCGCGGCAGGCCCTGAGAGTGTGGAATAGAAATGGAGAGATTACTGGAAATGTCATTAAAATGCAGACCTTCCGTGGCCTCCCAAAGTCAGCGAGCAGAGAGGAGGCCAGATGGCCTGCGAGGGGCCACCAGCTCCCGCCAGAGTTGCTGGCAAGTTTAGGAACTTACAGGACTGGCCTGTTGGAGGATTTAGGGAACATCTGACTTCCAAGTCCTCAACTGGAAATAAATCTGGCAACAGCTGTCTGGATCCTGGGTGAAGGATTCAGGGCAGCCCTGGGCTGGGAGAGGCGGAGCCAGCGCTGCCTCTGCTCCCCGTGAGTCCTGGCCTCCACATCTGAGGACTTAGGGCTGTGGCCACACCGTGCTTCTTCTGGAAGTGCGTGTTGATGAGAATCCAGTGCACAGAAGGACAGGAACTAGTCCCCGCCAGCCTCCCTCATAGGGCTGTAGTGAGGTGCAAAGGAGACAGTGGGTGTGGAAGTGCCTGGCAAACTGTAAAGTGCAATGACACAATGTCAATACCCCCTCCTCCATGAAGCCTTCGTGGACTCCTCCAGCTGAGTCAGTCACCCTGTCCTCGTGGCTGCCACAGACTTGTGTAAACCTCATTCCTGTACCATCTGCTCTATTGAGGATCTTGATGTACAGGGTGGGGTCTGCCTCCCCCATCAGACTGTGAGCTCCTTCGGTGTTGATCTCGTGCCCTTTACATTGGAGTTTGCCAACTATCACTTGAATGACCCTGAAACAGTTAACCGGAGGGTGGTGGCTGCCTCAGTTTATAAAAGCAGGAATTGGGTGGAACATGGTAGAAATCTTTCTGATGAAAGGACACAATGTCTTGTGAATGTAGCTCATACAGTGTGAACAACCTGGAAGTGCAGGCTCGGGCATGTGGGTGGCCACTAGCCACGTGTGGCTATTTAAATTTAAATCAAATCAAATAAAAATTTCAATTCTTCAGTTTCATTAATCACACTTCGAGTGCTTGAAGGCTACCCTATTGGATAGTGCAGATTAGAGCATTTCTATCATTGCAGAAAGTTCTCTTGGACAGCACCCCTCAGTACCTTGAAAGTTCATGTCTATATGTTATCTTAGACCCTGAGAGCTTTAGGGGGACCTTCTGAGATTTCGGGGAGAGAGCTGAGACTCGATGACCAACCTGGGTTTGAGTCCCTGCTTGCCACTTACTCGTTGTGTAGCCTGAAGCGAAATACCTTCCTTCTCCTCACAGAGCCTCAGTGTCCTCGTCTGCAGAATGGGTCGTCATACAGCCATGCAGAGTTATGAGAGTTAGAGGAGAGAGCTTATGTAAAAGGCTCTCAGCTGGTGCTCAGTGGAAGGAGCTGGTATTAGTAACAGGTGTTCCTAGAGCTGTGCGAGAAAGTGAACAGGTGTGGGTCAGAAACCACAGTTCAGCTTTTGGAGGGGAAGCCTCCAGCCCTTGGAGCTTGGAGCTTAACTGCTCATCTCCTCCAAACTGGGGCATGGCATGCTGGGAGCCCATCTAGGTCCTGGGGGCTAGTCTGGGTCAGTGGGTGTGACTGGCTTGGGGAAGTCAGTGAAAAAGGCTAGGCTAACGCTGGTGAGGCTGGGAGCAGCCAGAGCCTGGAGAGCGGGGAAGAGCGCAACCCTACTGAACCCTGGGCAGGAGCAGTAGAACTCCAGAGCCTGCTGATGCTGACGAGGCTTTGCAGTCAAGGTTATCGTGTGTCTCCTCTATGTAGAATTCTCCACTGTCTACCAGCTGACTGGAAGACATTAATAATTATAATATAGGCAGTAATAGCAGCTATATTTATTGGACATTTTCTTTATACCAGCACCATGCTAACAGATGCAATATGTGTATGCATTAACTCCTTGAATCCTTACAACAACCTTTGTAATAGGCATATTATTATTCCCATTTTGCAGACTGAGAACACTGAAGTCATTTGTCCAAGGTCACATAGCTGTGAAGTGATGGAAATGTGATCTGACCCCAGCTCCAGAGCCCATGTTTTGGATAAAGTCCAACCTCCTTAGCGTGGTCCAGAAGGCCCCTGGGGAGCTGGCCTCAGTCTGTCCTTCGACCTTCACCTCCATCACTGCCACAGCAGTCTAGTCAAGTCCCATAGACACCCCAAGTACCTTCGATTATCACTTGACCTGGATTACCTCCTACTTCCTCTCCACCCTCCACAGATTTCTGTTCACATTCAAGACCCAGTTCTGGTGTGAGCATCTTGAGGGCAAGGACTGGATCTAGTTCATTTTTGTGTCATAATGTCCAGCACATGGCTTGGAGCATTGGAAGTCTTGGTAAATTATAAGTGGTGGATTGATGGGTGGATAGATAATGACTGAGGGGTGGTGGGTGGAGTGTATGGATGGTGAGTCAAGGGATGAATAGATTGATAGTGGATGGTTGGCAAAGTGGTGGTGAAATGGGTGTGAGGGTGGATGGATGAGTGGGTAGTGGATAGGTGGGTAGGCAGGTGGGAGCTGTGTGGGGAGGAGCTGAACCTGCTTTGCTGCAGGTAGAGGGCACAAAGGGTGCTGTTGGGAGACCTGGGGAAGGCAGAGCCAACCTAGCATCAGCTGATGCCTGGGCCACCAGGAAGAGGAAGGGGAGGAGGGGCAGTGGGTACTGAGAGTGGGGCCTGCCTGGTGTAGAGATGTCCCATGCATGTGTACACGCAAGGGGATTCTAGTCTGGTTGCTGGAAAGAGAAAATGTCACCAGGTAATGGCGTCAAGTTCCCCTGGAACGTCCATAGTGCCACAATTTCTTCTTGTGATGCAAGGGGCTATTTCAGTCCCTGGAGTCTGTCAGGGAGAGGATGGAAGGGCAGCTGGCCTGTTGCTTCAGGGACGTCCCTGCACAGAGGTAAGAGACACCCCACCACCACCACCACATTGTGGCACGAGAGATTCTCTGGAAGCATCGAGGGGTGGAAAGAGTGTGGTATTTGGCTGAGGAAGAGCTGTGCCCATATCTGCCCACTACATACCAGTTTTATGATCTCAAGCAGGATCCTTTGCCTCTTTGAGCCTCTTTTTCTCATCTGGAAAATAGGGGTACAAATAACTACCCCACAGGTCTGTTGTGAAAACAAAACTGAGATAATATCTATGTTTGTTGAGCACCTACTATGTGCCAGGAGCTTTGGGGTTGGGAATACAGCAGAGGACAAGACCATCATCGTGCCTGCCCTTATGGAGCTCAGGGATAATAAACAATAACACAAAATAATTGCAGCTCCCTAGGTGCCCGGGTTTGAGATAATTCTGGGGAAATCTGGGAGCTGTGTAACCGCCTCTCTGTGAACCTCAGTGACTTCATCTGAGAACTGGCGTCAGTGCAGCCACCTTGCCTGCTGTGAGCTGTAAAGAAGATGTGGGGGTGTAGCAAGCCCCCGGTGCATGGGGGCAGTTGGTAAATGCTACTTTTTAGAACTATTTTTCCATTGCAATTCAACCCCATGAATACTTACTGAGCTGAAAGTTTCCGTGTAAATCCATTTTATAAATTGAATTTTTGTACAACAAATACCATTTTAACTGGGCCTGGGGTGGCAAGTGTGCGGAGTTCATAATTTGAGGAGCCTAAGTTGAATTCTTTTGAAAAGCCCCATTCGGTTTATTTTTTGAGTTGCTGAGGATTTTGACTTTTCAAGCATGCAGAGTGAGGAAATCATTCTTTCTCATTTATTCTAACGTATTTTGAAAAGATCCTTCTGGCTGCTGTACAAGATGGAATGACGAGTCAGCAGGGCACCCAGGGAGGAGGCTGGTATGGTGATCTGGACCAAAGATGGTGGTGCCCTGACAGGGGCGACTCTGGGGATAAAGAAAAGGGATTTGAGGTATGTTTAGGAGAGTTAGTATGGTGAAAGGATATAACCCCGATGCCCACCTTTCCTGACTTTAAACCATGCAGTACTCCCTTGTTCTCTTCGAAAGGCTGCCTCTTGATCTATTTACAGGTTCCTCATGAGCACAACTAAGTGTTCTGGAATTCCCATTCTTCGCAATGTTATCCATTTGTTATGATCCACACAGTCAAATGC
This sequence comes from Trichechus manatus latirostris, assembly GCF_000243295.1. Classification (NCBI taxonomy): domain Eukaryota; kingdom Metazoa; phylum Chordata; class Mammalia; order Sirenia; family Trichechidae; genus Trichechus; species Trichechus manatus. The sequence continues at coordinate 27,800,479 of NW_004443944.1, read as the reverse complement.
CTTTGCATAGTCAATAAAACACAGGTAAACATCTTTCTGGTATTCTCTGCTTTCAGC
>NW_004443944.1:27720056-27800322 GCF_000243295.1 Trichechus manatus latirostris | reverse complement strand
CCTCTTCTGAATCTGGCTTAAATTTCTGGCAGTTCCCTGTCGATGTACTGCTGCAGCCGCTTTTGAAGGATCTTCAGCAAAATTTTACTTGTGTGATATTAATGATATTGTTCGATAATTTTCACATTCAATTGGATCACCTTTCTTGGGAATAGGCATAAATACAGATCTCTTCCAGTCGGTTGGCCAGGTAGCTGACTTTCAGATATCTTGGCATAGACAAGTGAGCACTTCCAGCTCTGCATACATTTGTTGAAACATCTCAATTGGTATTCCATCAATTCCTGGAGACTTGTTTTCCCCAATGGCTTCAGTGCAGCTTGGACCTCTTCCTTCAGTATCATCAGTTCCTGATCATATGCTACCTCCTGAAATGGTTGAATGTTGACCAATTATTTTTGGTACAGTGACTCTGTATTCCTTCCATCTTCTTTTCATGCTTCTTGAGTCATTTAATATTTTCCCCATAGAATCCTTCAGTATTACAACTCGAGGCTTAAGTTTTTTCTTCAGTTCTTTCAGCTTGAGAAATGCCAAGCATGTTCTTCCGTTTTGGTTTTCAATCTCCAGCTCTTTGCACAAGTCATTATATACTTTACTTTGTCTTCTCAGGCTGCCCTTTGAAATCTTCAGTTCTTTTTCTTCATCATTTCTTCCATTTGCTTTAGCTACTCGACGTTCAAGAGCAAATTTCAGAGTCTCTTCTTTTCTTTCTTTTAGGTCTTTTCTTTCTTTCCTGTCTTTTTAATGACCTCTTGCTTTCTTCATGTATGATGGCCTTGATGTCATTCCACAACTCGTCTGGTCTTCAGTCTTGAGAAACCTGTACATAGATCAAGAGGCAGTCGTTTGAACAGAACAAGGGGATACTGCGTGGTTTAAAGTCAGCAAAGGTTTGTGTCAGGGTTGTATCCTTTCACCATACTTATTCAATCTGTGTGCTGAGCAAATAATCTGAGAAACTGGACTATAGGAAGAAGAATGTGGCATCAGGATTGGAGGAAGGCTCATTAACAACCTTTGATATGCAGATGACAGAACCTTGCTTGCTGGAAATGAAGAGGACTTGAAGCACTTACTGATCAAGATCAAAGACCACAGCCTTCAGTATGAATTGCATCTCAACATAAAGAAAACAAAAGTCCTCAGCAACTGGACCAATAAGCAACATCATGATAAACGGAGAAACGATTGAAGTTGTCGAGGATTTCATTTTACTTGGATCCACAATCAACACCCGTGGAAGCAGCAGTCAAGAAATCAAAAGACTCATTGCATTGGGCAACTCTGCTGCAAAAGATCTCTTTAAAGTGTTAAAAAGCAAAGATATCACCTTGAAGACTCAGGTTCGCCTGACCCAAAGCATGGTGTTTTCAGTTACCTCATGTGCATGTGAAAACTGGACAATGAATAAGGAAGACGGAAGAAGAATTGACACCCTTGCATTATGGTGTTGGCGAAGAATACTGAATATACCATGGACTGCCAAAAGAACGAACAAATCTATCTTGGAAGAAGTATAGCCGGAATGCTCCTTAGAAGACAGGATGGCTTCGTCTCACATACTTTGGACATGGTATTAGGACAGACCAGTCCCTGGAGAAGGACATCATGCTTGGTAAAGTAGAGGGTCAGCAAAATAGAGGAAGACCCTCAACAAGATGGATTGACACAGTGGCTGCAACAGTGGGCTCAAGCATAGCAACAATTGTGAGAACGGCTCAGGACTGGACATATTTCATACCGTTGTACATAGGGTCACTGTGAGTTGGAACTGACTTGATGGCGCCTAACAACAACAACTAGGAGACTTAAATATATATTTTTAAAAAACTCGTTGCTGTTAAGTTGATTTCAACTCATGGCAACCCCATGTGTTACAGAGTAGAACTGCTCCATAGGGTTTTCTTAGCTGTAGCCGTTACGGAAGCAGATCGCCAGGCCTTTCTTCCGTGTCGCCACTGGGTGGGTTCAAACTACCAACCTTTAGGTTAGTAGATGTGCACAAACCATTTGTGCCACCCAGGGACCATAAATATACATAGGAGAAAACAATTCAACAGTTCTTCAAAAAGTTGAATATAGAGTTACCGTATAACCCAGTAATTCCACACCTCAATATATACCCAAGAGAAATGGAAACATATATATATCCACATAGAAACTTGTACATGAATGTTATAACAGTACTATTCACAATAGCCAAAAGGTGGAACCAACCCAAATGTCTATCATCTGAAGAATGGATAAACAAAATGTGGTATATCCATACAAAAGAGTATTATTCAGTCATAAAGAGGAATGAAGTACTGATATGAGCTACAGTATGGATGAACCTTGAGAACATTATACTGAGTGAAGGAAGCCAGTAACAAAAGGCAACATGTTGTATGACTCTGTTTATATGAAATGTCCAGAATAGACAAACCCATAGAGACAGAAAGTACATGAGTGGTTGACAGGGGCAACAGGGTGAATGCACTAAATGCCACTGAATTGTGTACTTTAAAATGGTTGTCCGTATGTTTTGTGAATTCTACCTCAATTTAAAAAAAACCAGGACTCGGTCTCAGGTTTTACATGTGGAGGTAGATGAGAGAGGAGGAGGAAGGGGAGTGGGAGCCTCCTGGCTTCTTGGTCACTGAAGAGGGTGGAGCTAGATAATACTGGAAGAGGGTGGGGTCTTGGGGTCCTGGACACGTGGAGTGTGAAGCGTCTACAGGTGGGCAGGCAGAGCTGTCTGGGAGGGATTGGCTAGGTTGACAGAGCTCTGAGGAGCGATCTAGGCTGAAAAGAGAAATGTCACATCTATGACAGGCAATGAGGGGAAAGCTGGAGCTCATGACAATTGGTTAATAAATATTTAATCAGCATCAGAAATATTTGTTGAATGAAATACTCATTGGGGACCTCCACCCTCATGTGCCAGGCATTGTGGTAGGTGCTGGGGATATGGCAGTGAACCAAACAGATGAAAGTGCCTGCCCTTGAGGCGCTGATATTTAGTGGGAGGGGCAGGCAAGACTCAGGATGTTACTCAATTCCACATGCGCTTACATAGAGATCAGTGCTAAGGAGAGCAATTAAGCAGGGAGGGAGAAGGGACTGGGGATGTTAGGTGGAGTGGCTGGGAACTCATGATACCAGCCGACAGGTAGGTAGCACTCACGTGTGTCTGGCGCCATTGCAAGTGTTTTACATTATGAATTCATTTAAACTTCACAACTACCATATGAAGCAGTGCTGTTATTACCCCCATTTTGGAGATGAGCAACCGAGTCACAGGGAAGCCTGCCCCAGATCACTCAGCTACATAACTGGCAGAGCCTAAATTTTTACCTAGAGTCCACGCTCTTAAATTAAGAGTCTTAACCGCTGTGCTAAACTGCCTCTCACTGAAAGGGTGGAGTCTGAGGAAAGAGCTGAAGGTAGTGAGGGGGTGAGGCCTATGGACATCTGGGGAATCAATGTTCCAGAGAGAGGACGAGCATGTGAAAGGCTCCGAGGCAGCAGAATACGTAGCATATTCGAGGTACAGCAAGGAGGCCAGCGTAGCTGGGACAGAGGGAGTGAACAGAGTAAAGGGAGAGAACTGGAGAGGTAGTGGAGGGGCCACCATGACGTCTGTAAGGTCTTCAGCTTTACTTGAGGTGAGGTGGGGGCATGGAAGGTTTAGAGCAAAGGAGGGGCAGGGTGTAACTTCTAACCTGCATCCTCTCGCTGCTGTGCAGGGAGCAAGGGCAGAAGCAACGAGACCAGTGAGGACAGGAATAATCCAGACGAGATGACGGTAGCTCTGTCCACAGCGGTCACAGCAGTACAGGTGGAGGGAGGTGATCTGCTTGTTGATATATTGTGACAGTGGATCCAGTAGGAGTTGCTGATGGCTTGGATGTAGGAGGTGAGGGAAAGAGACGCATCAGGGGTGACTCTGGAGTTTGGACCTGAGTGGCTGGAAGGATGGGGTTCCATCGACAGAGATGGGGATGGCTGTGGGAGGAGCCTGAAGTGCTTTCTGGATCCATTCTGCTTTTTCATGCCCTGCTGCCCTCTGCGGGAGGTGTTGATGCTCAGGATGGTTACATGACTTGCCAGGATCTCTCAGGTGGAATGTGGTAGAGCGAGGACTGGAAGCCAAGCCTGCGTCACAGGGTTTAGAACTTGGATTCATTCATTCAGTCAGCACACATTTCTGAGGCACCTGCTGTGTTGATGAACATGATGAACAAACCCAACACGCACCCTGCCCTCATGGATCTCCTGGTCCTATGGAGGAGGCAGCATTAACCAATGATCACAGAAATTATTACCTCACGTCAGTGTGATAAATGACAAGAAGGATAAACTGAGGGAGACCTAGGAGCCAGTTACAGGGCACCTGACCTAGCTGGGGGGTCAGGGAGGACTTCATGGAGGAGGTAAGCGTGCAGTTAAAGGCTGCTGGGATAGAAGGTCTTGAGGAGTCCTTGAGGGAGTGAGGGACTTCTTGGGAAAATACTCCTTGGTTTCCCAGGCCACAGCGGACCACCCCGAGAGGATCACAGGCTCCCAGAGGATGGCTACCCCCATTGGCAAGTTGCAGAATCTTTTTTTTTTTTTTTAGTGTTGGATTTTTGAAAACTGCTTTATTGAGATATAATCCACATACCATACAATTCACCCATTTATAGAGTAAGATTCAGTTGCTTTTAGTTTATTCACAGAGTTGTGCATCCATCACCACAGTCAATTTTAGAACATCTTTTATCACCCCAAAGAGAAACTGCACACCCCTTAGCCATCCTGCTCCTTGCCCCCAGCCTCCCCGCCTGGCAGCCCTAGGCAACTACTGATCTGCCTTCTGTGTCTGTAGACTCGTCTATAGTGGACATTTCATATAGATGGAATCCTCCAGTGTGTAGCCTTCTGTGACTGTCTGCTTTCACTGCGCATCATGTTTTCAAGGTTCATCCACGTGAAGCTGCAGAATCTTAAACACCCGAGCGCCGGCCTGGATTTAGGAGACTGTCTTTTGTGCCTCCCCCACCCTTACAGGACAAGGAAATAGGGAATTGGGGACGACAACAGACTTGCTCCAGTCCTTCAGCAAGGAAGTGGGGGGGACTCCAAGGCAGGACTCTGGGCCCCCAGATCCGGGCCCCAGCCCCACTGTCCCTGTGTGCCATGCACAAGGACGCCTCCCTCTGCTGTCCCCTCTTTTCCTTCAGTTTTGGGCTCTAGGTGAATTGGTTAAAAGTGACAGCTTCTTCCAGAATGTGTTCTCAGCACCCGTTTTTCAGGCACTGGCAATTTTCACACCCCATGGTGCATCTTGAAATCTTTTCTGCATCTTTAAGAATTTGTGTCCATTAATTCAGAATGTTTTGGAGTTTGGTGTCTTCTTTTCCGGCATCTTAAAAAACACCTTTTGTTCAGACTGTTATGCCCGTTTTTCTTCTTGCTGGGGGAGGCGGGGCAGCATCGGGGTTAAGTGCTGGGCTCTGGAATCGGGTGCCCAGGCTCGAAGTCTTGTCCTGCCTCTTCCTAGGTGTGTGTCCGGGGTAGTTGCTGAAGCTGTCTGTGCCTCAGTTTCTCCCTTTGTAAAGTAGGTATAACATTGTGGGACTGGGAGGGGGGGAAGTGAGATGAAGCATGTGCTGGGCTTGGTACAAAGTGGGCCCTTGATACGAGGTTTTGATTCTTGATCAGACCCTCAGGAGAGATTGTGAGGGCTTCCCAGGGCCCTGGGAAAACCAGGTGAGACAAGTAACTCCCTGGCCACACCATTGTATACTTCTTTTTCCCTGTTCCTACAGCGAACTGACCCTGTCCTTCCTCTCCCAGGAGCTCTGATGGCTCAGTGGTTAAGCGCTCGGCTGCTAACCAAAAGGTCAGCAGTTCGAATCCACCAGCGCTCCTTGGAAGGGGGCCTATGCGGCAGTTCTCCTCTGTCCTATAGGGTCGCTATGAGGCGGAATTGACTCGAAGGCAGTGGGTTTGGGTTTTTTTCTTTGTTTCCTCTCACAGGCTGAGAGGTGGAAAACCTGAGGTCCGATCCCAGCCTAACCATTTGGCTCTGTGCCCTGACTCAGCTCAGGCTCCTTTCTGTGCCTTGGTTTCTTCACCTGTAAAATGGCAGGGGTAGCGCTGGGGGAGAATGTCCACTGATGCCCCCAAGGCAGCCAAGACGCTCCTGTGGTGGTGTGGAGCAGAGGGAGTGGTGGAGGGGAGGGAGAGTGGTGGAGGGGAGACTAGGAGAGCCTGGTCCCTGCTGATTTAAAGATCCAAGCAGGAGCGGTGGCACCTGTTTTGGGGAGGTGGGTGGAGAGGGACACCTGGCTTCTCTTTGCGTCTCACATAAGATGTATTATTTGGGAGGTAGGTGAAGGTGTTGCTGCAGTGAAGGGCCTCTGGCTGTGTGTGCAGGGGACTGAAAAGGGCCTCTTTGAAGGGTCTTTATTAAGTACTTATATGTGGCAGGTATTTTACCTACATTTTCTTCTTAATCCTTACAGTAGCTCTCAGAGAGGCAGTCTTATTTCCATTTGACAAATGGGGAAACTGAGGCTCAGAAAGGCAGAGCTGCCTTGCCTGGTGTCACTCAGCAAATGAGGGACTGAGCTAGGATTCAAACTCAGGACTATCTGACTCCAGCCCCGTTCCTAACTGCCCCCATCCAGGGATAAGGAAGAGAAACAAGATAGGGAGCAGCAGCAACGATGTTGATGTTCTAACAATTGGAGCCTTTGGAATCCCAGCTTCCCGGCTGCTATGGGGATTCTGTGGGTGGTAGGAAAGGCATCGTAAATATGCATGACATGCAAATATGGCTTAAAAAAACAATGAGGGGGCCCACATGAGCCGGGATGCCAGAGTGCTTTGGAAAATGTAATGTTGTACAAACACTTGGGTTTTTATGACAATCGCTCCCTGTTGTCCCCCTCCTGAGCATCCCCAGGGCGTGGTCCAGGGGCTCAGGATGGAGGGCTTATCCTGGGCACCTCCTAATTGCTGTTTTCCCCCATCCTTGCAGGCACCCATGACCTTGTGAATGGTGCCTCCCCCTGCTGGGCACCTGGTGGCTCCATGCATGACCAGGACCCATAGCCTGACAGCCCCGAGCACTGGCAGGGGCCCGTCCCACGCTCCTTCCTGCCAGCACCTCTGACGCGTGCCCAGAGGGATGAGTGTGCCAGCCCTCGGTCCAGCGCCCGCTCCCGAGGTGACGCCTGCTGATTCCCAACTGGCTCCCAGTTTTCCTCTGCGCATAGCTCCCTGGTTGGTAAGTAGCTGCGTCCGCAGGCCTGGGCACGTGGGAATCAGGGCTCCTCACCCGCCCACCCATGCTTGGCACAATTGGGAAATGCCCAGGCTCCCCACCAGCAGCACCCACATGCTGGCAGAGGACCTCAGTAAGAGCTTCCGTATGACTAGGCACGCTTTATAGTTTTCCCGCTTGTTTTATACAGTCCTCCCAACAAGAGGGAGGCACAGTGATTGTGTCCATTTTACAGAGGAGGGAACAGCCTCAGAGGGGGGAAGCCACTTGCCTAAGGCTGCACAGCAAGCCCAGCTCTGTCCATCTCAAAGACCAGCTCTTGCCACACCCCGGGGTTGGGGCAGTTTGGTGAGTGCAGGCTTAGAAAAGGAAGGCGAGCGTGAGCCATGCTGGAGGCCAAGGAACCTCCCAGGCCACCAGCAGAGACAAGTGGGACCTTCCCGGTGGCTAAAGGGGGCTATCAGAGTACCTGAATCTTGGGGACCCCTGTTGTTCCTGCCCTCTCCAGCCCGTTTCACAAGCATTCCTCCACTTCCCACCTTGCCTAGTCCCCTGGCCACGGATGTGGTGCTGGACTCAGCAGCATCTCTGATGTCCATCTGCCCCTCCCACACCACCCAACTCAAGGTGCTTCCCACAGTAATGATCTCAACACAGGAGCCACCACCTCACACCCCTTGGTGTCAGCTGCAGAGCCTGGCATCTCCCCACGTCCTCCATCTCATCCTCATTCCTGCCTCCCAGAGCCGTGCTGGCATGACTAGTCACAGATGAGGAAACTGAGGCTCATCCAGGCCTAGTGGTTTCCCAGTGTCACCCAGCTACCACTCAGCATGATATGGGACCTCTAGGTTAAGATCTGCCTCCTTTTCTGGCCTCGGCTCCCGAAGGGTTTCATTTCCCACTGGGCATCCAACAGTTGGCCTGGCGCCTGGCACAGAGTGGGCTCACAATAAATAGTTACGGAGGAAGGGACGAGGGAGAAAAGGAGGGAAGGCTCTCTCACATCCCTCCACTCAGACACCAACAGGACCCAAGAGCCAATTGGCTTTTTGGCCAGCTGCCGGTCCCTGCTGACTCCCCGAATGCTGGTGTAGAGCTCAGACCCTCAGCTGGTTGGCCAGCCCCTCTGGTCTCAATTTCCTCATCTGCCAACATCTGCCCAGCCTCCCAGTGGGATGGTTGTGAGAAGGGAAAAGACTCGTAAATATGTATGATATGCAAATATCATAGGATAATAAAAAACCCGTGAAGTTAGCTGTAGATAATGTATGTAGAAGTACTTCTTAGAGAACAAGGAGCGACACACTCATATGGTGCCAGCCTTATTATTAATAATCATGAAAAGGGCCCTGTTAATCAGCTGCCCCCCCAACCCGGCTCCCCTGCCCGGCCCCCAGCCTGTCATAGGAACTGCAGACAGCGGTTGGACTTGGCCGAGAAACTCACAGGAGAAGCAGTGATAAGGAGTCTCGGTATGAGGGATGTGTCTCTGGGACTTACTCATTTGCAAGCATTCCGGGTCCTGCCCAAGGAATGCCCGGGCCTACAGGTCCTCCCTAGGGACTAAATGTGTAACAGGAGCAACCTGATTCACCACAAACATTTCCTGAGCAGTTACTATGTGCCTGGCATTGCACTGAGTGCCTCACTTTCTTCATCTTCTCACGCGCTCCCGACGGCCCTGAGGGAGGTGATGGGGAGATGGGGGCATGGATCCTGGGGCGAAGGCTCATCTGTCAACAGCCCAGTCTTTCCTAACAATGCTGCCATTCAGTGCCCACCTCCGCCCCCAGGGCCAGGCCCGCCAGAGGCGTGGATTGTGGCCACTGAGAAGGCAGCGTCACTGACAGGCCTGGCATGTGTGGCCCAGTGACGGAGAGCGGGATTCCTTGGCACAAGCTGAGAGAGCAGCCATAAGCATTGCTCGGAAAGATGGGGGCCCGGGCAGCAACGAGGGAGGTGTTACTGCTGCTATTTTGCTAACAAGCTGGTTATTTTAAGTACAGGCTCTGCTGAGGCTGGGAAATTGATGGGGAGTCTCCATGCCTGGGGCAGAGGGGCCCAGAGGCACGGGGTCCCCGAAGATGGTGAGACCCGGGAGCCCGGCCAGGAAAGGGCAGAGTAACCACACATTCATTCATTGTTCATCCATTTATTATTATTATTATTAAGGAGCCCTGATGGTGCAGTGGTTAAGCGCTTGGCTGCTAATTGAAAAGTCTGCAGTTCGAACCCACCAGCCACTCCATGGGAGAAAAGACCTGGCAATCTGTTCCTATAAATATTTCAGCCTAGGAAACCCTATGGGACAGTTTCACTCTGTCCTATAGGGTTGCCACGAGTCAGAATTGACTGGACAGCACACGACAAGAACATGATTGTTACAACAGCAGCACCGGGAAAGTCTGGGGAAGGATTGCCTTTTTAGGAGGGGTGTGAGGGAGGTCCCGAGCAGCTGGCAACGTGCTATTGCTTGACCTGGGTGGTGATTACACAGCTTTGTGATAATTCACTGCGCTAAACAATTTTATTCTCTGCACTTTTCTCAATATGTTATATTTCATGATGAAAAGGCTAACAAGCAATTATACCAATAATAGCTAATATTTATTGAGCACTTACTAAATGCCAAGCTCTTTGCTAAGCATTTTACTTTATTTCATTGAAGCCTTGCTGATTCTATTATTTTACAGAGGAGGAAAAGGGGGCTTAGAGAGGCAAAGCTACTTGCCCTGCCATCAAAGAGCTCTCAGGTAGTAGAGGTGGGGTTAGATAGGCCAGCTCAAGTGGGCATCGCTGCCCCATGCTGTGTCTCTTGCCACTTGAAGTGTGCAAGGATTGGGGGCCAGCAAGTTTCCCCCAAAAGACAGAGCATTTCTCCAGTTGTTCCTCAGACATTTGTCTGTGCCTGTTGCATGTTTAAGGCTCAGTCAGGGAGGCCAGACAGTGTCTGTGGTCTCAGGTGGCAGGTGAGGGATCCGGTGAGTCTGACCTGAGATCAGAGCAGAGCATTGAGCCACTTGACAAGTGTCGAAGGATAGCAATCAGACATCCCCAGGGACAGCCCAGGGGAGGGGCCAGGGCACACTCAGCTTTCATTCAGAGTGAAAAGAGGTCGTTCATGTGAGATGGGTCAGACCCAACCTCTGAACTAACTGGATGTGGGACCAGCTGCCATTTCCTGAGGGCCTACTATGTGCCAGGCACATCCATTATCTTTTTTAATCCTCACAGCAGTCCTTCGAGATCAGTGATATTGGTCCCATTTTATAGATGAGAGGGCTGAGGCCTCAAGAGGGGAAATGATTGGCCCAAGGCCGCATAGCCAGTGAGTGGTGGAGCTGCTCTGCCCAGCTTTTCCAGACTCCAGCACCCCAAACCCCATGCATGCAGCAAGCACTTCTCAGTGCTCCTGGAAGGGCAGGCACCTGGGCATAGAAGCTGCAAGCAGCCCATGGCTGGAATCGAGTTTGGAAGTGGATCTGTGGGGACGTGACATGGAGGGTGGGTATGGCAGAGGCCTTCTCTGAGTCCTGAAGACAGGGCACCAGCCCCAGAGGCATTCCCCCATTCCAAAGACATTAACTGAGTACTAGTCCCTACAAGTCTAGGTCCCTTACTGGGTAAGGACAGATATTATACAATCACCCAAATAAATCAACTGAAGAAGAGACTGCATTAGTGCCGTGTTGCTATAAAGATTAACAGGAGAATGGGGGCTGCACTGCACGGGACAGTCCAGGACAGCCTTTCTAAGGAGGCGGCGTTCGAGCTGAGACCTGAAGGATGCCTTGGACCCAGCTGTGCTGGAGGGTGTTCACTGTAGTGTTGTTGACAGTGGCAGGAAAGTTGGTAACAACCCATTTGTCCATTACCAGTTGTTGTTGTGTGCCGTTGAGTTGACTCCGACTCGTAGCGACCCCCTAGGACAGAGTAGAACTGCCCCATAGGGTTTCCTAGGCTGTAATGTTTACGGGAGCAGATCGCCAGGTCTTTTCTCCCATGGGGCTGCTGGTGGGTTCAAACTGCCAACCTTTTGGTTAGCAGCTGAGTGCTTAACCACTGTGCCACTGAGGCTCCTTCTGTCACCAGGGACTAGTTAAATCCATTTTGCTGCAGTGTCCAGTGGTGTCCTCTGCAGCTGTCAGAAACAGAGCTGTGGATGTAAATTTATTGCTGCAGAAAGAACTTTGTAGTGTGTTACTGAGTTAAAAAAAAGAAAGAAAGAAAAGAGGTTATAAACAGCATGGGCAGCATGATATAGTTTTTGTAACGACTGTGTGCTTCTGAAAACCGCTCACCATGGTTCCTTCTGGGGAGTGGGAATCTGGGTGATCTTAGCTGTCTTCTTTATACTTTCCTGGATTAGGAGTCTTTCCTGCGGGTTAAGACTTAGGGAGAGGAATGAGAGATTTTAGGGCTCCCACAGTCCTGCTTGGGGCAGTTCTCCTCTCCTGCCACCTACTCCAATAAAATGGGATAAAGCATGGCTTTGAGAATCAACAGATCTGGATCATACCTCAGCTCCACCACTTCTTGGCTGTGTGACCTTGGACAAGTCACTTGACTTCTCTGAGTTTTCTCTTCTGTAAAACAGAGATAATAATAGCATCAGTGGGTGGTTGTGGGGCTTCAGTGAATTAAAACATGCAGAGGGCTGGACCAATACCAGTATTGCATCACTATGGGTGACACTGTCACCTCTGCAGCCAGAGATGACACCTACTGTGTGCTCATCATGTCCTGCCAGGGCTCTTAGTTATACATGCCCCAGCTCTGGGCCCCTAGGGTCACCTCTTCCCTCCATCACTGAGTCAGACCGGATTGGGGAATGAGGCCCAGGTTGCTGGACAGCTTGGCTCGGTGCCTGTCCCAGCCACACCCACACCTACTCAAGCCTTGGCTACCTCCCCATAAGCTCGCTCACATCTGCCAATGAGCACTCGTGCCTGATACACTGTGATGGGGACGCCCTTGTCCCGGGTTTGTCTTTTTTTTTTCTTCCAACCACTAAACGTGTCCAGGAAGACAGATGCTACCTTATAGACACGCAGAGAATCTTAGCATCTTAAATCTTAGGCATGGAAACCTGTGTTCGTGAAGTCAGACTCTTGGAATCATGGGATCTTAATCATAAACAATCTGGCAAGTGCATACATATGCATTTTACAAGTACGTTCATCGTGGCTTTCTTGATGATGGCGATAAATTAGAAACTATCCAATTATCTGTCAGTGAGAGGTGGTTAAATAAATTTCGGTCCAGTTAGATAATGATGTTCTCTGCACTTGTGAGACACAGTACTGTAGATCTGTACTTGTTGACATGGAAACATGTCCGTGGCACATTGTTGAGGGGAAAATAAGTTGCAAAATGGCATGTATTGTATGATCTCATTTCTGTTAAGAAAAATGTATATAAATGTGTGTGTGCTCCTGCCCAGAGAAGCACCCAGAAGGACAGTCACTAAACTGTTTATAGATGTTTCCTCTGGATGGTGAGATAGGGGTGCACTCTGTTCTTTCCTTTTTACTTATATCATTCAGGGTCTTTTCAGATACGAGTGACAAAAAACCCAGCCCAAACTGGTTTAAGCAAAAATGGAATTTATTGGAACATAACTGTAATGTCCAGAGGTTTGTCTGGCTTCAGGCTCAGCTGGATCCAGGAGGTCAGACAGTATTACCAGGAACATTTCTCTCACCATTTCTCAACCCTGCTTCCTCTGAGTTGGCCCTGTGTTTTCATAGGGCTCTCCCACAGAGGTGATGAGATGCCTGCCCAGAGGAATAAGCAAGACTTCTTCCCCAGAGCTGAATTTTTTCACTGATTGGTCAAGTTTTGAGAGGTGTGCCAAGTTTTGAGAGGTGTGCCCACCCCTCAATCAATAGCTGTGACTATGGGAATTCAGTGCTCTGATTAGGAGCCTAGGCCTATGCATCACCTCTCTGCTGGGGGTGGAGCCAACACCACCAGAGTCTCAAGAGTGGAGAGTGGGGAAGGGTGACTCCCTCAAGCAAAAATATAGTTTGTGATTTGAAGTAGGCCAAATGGTGGCCAAACCCAGCCAATCCTCCCAGGCCCCTCTACTTATCTGAATTTCCCAAGATGCACGACTCTCAATTAGAAAAAAAAAAATACAACAATTGAAAGGAGTCCTGAGTCCAGGATCTTGCAGTCAGAAGCTCACTGAGGCAGCCTTAGACTCTCCTGCAATCAGAACAACAGAATCTCTGAACTCCCACATCAGCCCAGGAGACATCGGCCCTCTCCGTGCCAGAGGAAGGAGCTGGCCTGGCCCTCGAGGGTTTTGCAGTCTTTGGGGGAGAGAGGGGCACACAGATGATTTATCTGGAGTGTAGAAGGTGCTAAGGTGGGAAAAATGGGGCTAAGGGCACACTAGGGTCAGCTGCAGGGCAAGGAAGACTTCCTGGAGATGACGCCTAAGCTGTGTAGCCAAGAAGAGTTAGTGAAAGAGCAATGTAGGCAAGGAAACAGCCTGTCTGAGGCCCAGAGGTGTGACACAGCAGCGTGTGCATGGGGAAACAACAAATGGACAAGAAAGGGCCGGCCCAGACCACAGGGGCCCTGGGTGCCAGGTTAAGAGCTTGAGCTTGTTGTGGGAGGAGGGAAATGTCAGTGAAATCACTCTGGCTGGTGCTGGGGGCATGACCTGGAGGGAGCAGGTTGAGGCCCTATGTGAGGAAGGAGAAAGGGTACCCAGTGGTGCCTCAAATGGGCTTACATATCTTCTGGTCTAAATTTCTTCTCACTCTGGGTTAGCATTCCTGTCCTGCAGTGCCCAGCCAGGATTTGCATACCTCCAGAGATGGGGAGCTCACTCTCTGTTCCTTCCAATGCTAGTTAGAAAGCTCCCTCATGGGACCAAGTCTACAATCCTGGCACAGCCTGCGGCACACTAAAACTCCCACCCGCCGCTGAGGGCTCTCTCCTTAGTGACCTGCCAGGAGGGCAGGCAGGGGCCTGCATTTCCAGGCCAGGGGTCAGGGCTGGGACCAGGGAGCCCTGAGTGCCTGCAAACCCTGCTGACAGCTTGAATGGGAGGCAGAGTCACACCAACTAGACAGCAGAGGGAACATTTAAGCCCCTGCCTCAGCTAATACCCCAATTGCCCTTTGCATTTTACAGACAAGGAAACTGAGGCTCAGAGAGGCCAAGTCACCTTTAAAACAACACAGAGCAAGTTAGAGGCAGGACTAGGATGTGGACCCAGTCTCTCTCACCACTGCCTGCTCCATGGCCCTCCTCCTTGCCTCCTCCCACCCTTCAGCTGGGACCTGGTCACTTCATCTACTCAGGCTTGGGCGGCTTTTTTCCGGAAGCTAGCTCCAGCCATCCCAGACCATCCCCTAATAACCTTTTGAATTTGGAGGCAGCCAGCAGAATCCTCATTAATCAAATGTTTCGTGACTGTTTATTTCAACAGCGGCATTTTTTGCTTCTGTTAGATCAAAGTGGTGACATCCCCGAGCCATGTTTTGTGGTTGTCTCTAATGCTTCATCATGCCCCACAGTCCCCAGTCAGTCATTCATTCACATACTCCACCAACATTTATTAGCGCCTGCCATGTGCCAGGCAGTGTGCTAGGCCTCAGGCTACAAAGATGTACTAGAACAACCCCTGCCTGAGGGAGTTCACAGTTCCACCTTGGAGGGAGGTATCTCCATTAGCGATGACAGGTCTGGTGATACATGGCAGA
This sequence comes from Trichechus manatus latirostris, assembly GCF_000243295.1. Classification (NCBI taxonomy): domain Eukaryota; kingdom Metazoa; phylum Chordata; class Mammalia; order Sirenia; family Trichechidae; genus Trichechus; species Trichechus manatus. Next base: position 27,785,340 of record NW_004443944.1, on the reverse strand, counting down.
TCAGAGGGGGGTGCCACTCATGCACATGTCTCCAGGGCCAAAGCAACTAATTCTGTCCCTCTGAGCTGAGTCTTGAAGGATGAACAGGTTCTCCAGGGAGAAACGACTGCGAAAGGTGAGTCAGGCAGAGGAACTGGCCTGTGCAGAGAGCTGGCCTGCCCTCTGGTAGGCAGGAAGCTGGGAGTAGGTCATTGGGCCAGGGAGTGTGAGGGAAGGTGGGGAGAGAGAGGGCCGGAGAGCTCCACAGTGGCCAGAGCTTGGAAGGCCTTAGCTACTTGTGGAGTTTGAATTTGATCCTTGGGGTAAAAGGGAGCCAAGTGGACAGGTCAGGTCTGGGGATAAGAAAGCTCCCTGCTTTGGGCTGGTGTTGAGGGTGACACTGGGGAAGGAGCAGAGGAGCCTTTTAGGTGGGAGATTTAACAGGACTTGGGGACTTAGTGGATGCCAGAGGAGGGAAGAGGGAGGGTTAAATTTTACCAGGGGAGAGGGGTGGTGTGAGCTTGGGGGCCCTGTGGACCAGCGTCCAGGTGAATCTTAGCAAAGGCTGGGTCAGAGTCAGTGAGAGAGGCCCTCAGGTGAGGCTGGTAGGGACCTCTTTGGCTTTGTAAGACATAGAACATAAGACTTAGGACAGCTTCCAGGATTCCCATGTCCCCTCTGAGTGACCGGGGCAATTCTCTTCCCCTCATGGAGCCTCAGTTTGTACCTCTGTAAAATGGAGATGATAGTACCTCCCCCAGGGATTGTGGGGAAGTTGGGAGGAAGGGTGTGTGAGGCAGGCTCTGCACATCGCCTGGGACACAGGAGGTGCTTGGTGACCTGGGGCTGCTCTGGTCACTGTGGTCAGGAGTTCAGAGGTGGCAAAGGAGCTGACTGGCCCCTGGAATTCGGCTGCCAGCCAAGCATCCATGTGAGGTCAGTAGAGGGAGCTGAGGTGTTTGGCCTGGAGGAGGGAAACAGAGATCTTGAGAGCTTTGTCCCTGCCTTCCTCCCTGTGGGGAATTCCCCAGTTATGGGGCAAAAAGGTCTGAGTCTGTCACTCACAGGAAAAGCTACAGGGAAGGCAATTCCAGCTTAAAATAAGAAAAATTTTGAACACAGAAAGCTCTCTCCAGATGGGCTAACTTGAGTGGTAGTGAGCTCTCCATCAGTGAGAGTGTGCAAGCAGCTGCTGCACCACAACTTGGCAGAAAAGTCCATGGAGTATTTGTGATTTGGCTGAAGATCTGGAATATCCTTCCCAGACCAGAGAGGCTCTGCATTCCTGCTCTTCCTTCTCTGAGCCTCAGTTTCCACATCTGTAATATAGGGATAATAGTAGCGCCTATCTTAGAGTTGGTTGCCAAGTTTAAGTGAAATCATCCAAATAAAGTGCTTAACCCAGATTTGCTACATAGCGAGTACTTGGTGAGTGGTGGCTATTATTACTGTTGTTGATGTTGCTGCTGAATTCTTGGCTGTGTCACTGCCATCTGAGAGCCTCAGGTTGCTCATCTGCCAAGCAGGGTGCTCGTGCCTGCCCCCCCTTTCAGGACCCACTTTCTGCCCTTCTCATCGCCACTGTCTCTATCTCCAGCTCCTCCCCTACTGCCACCTCCCCCCACCCCTGGCAGGGGTAGGAATTCCAGACCCTTCTGGGCCCCTTTTAGCTCCTGCTTGAGGGAGAGTTGGCAGGTTGGGGTGGCGGGCACCATCCGCCTCCCATATGCTTCCTGCTATTTAGAGGAAAACTCTCCCCGCGTTCCTCCAACCACATGGGCTGACATTTCCAGACAGACGCTGGAATCAGCTCTTCGGGGGATTGGCAGATAAATTTGGCCCCGGCTGTTGGGAAAATCTTCAGCCTTATTGAGGAAGCGGAGCCCAGGCTCACTGACTTCCGGACTTTCGTCCACCCCGCGACTCCTCTGGTCTGGTCCTCCGGGGGGCTGGAGCACTGTTCTACAGCCTTGCATATTAGGGTAAGTCTTACCAGCCCAGCCTTCCCCCAGGCGAGCCACAGGCTGGGAAGTTGTGGCCTCCGGCCCTTTGCTCAGAGGCAGCAGGAGTTTGCAAGAGGTGGCAGTGCCCCTCCCCACATGCCAAGACACTTCGGCGTTGCCCAGCTCTACCTGGCAGAGGAGCAGGTTTTGGATTAGAGAGAGACCTGAACTCAAGACCACTTACTATCTCTGTGACCTTGGGCAGTTGGTCCGACCTCTCTGAGCCTCTTTTTCTTCATCTGTAAAATGGGGATAATAATAGGATCTGTCTGATTAAAAGCACTTAGGATGGTGCCTGGCACATGCTAAGTGTTCAACAAATACTAGCTGCTATCATCATCATCGTCATTATTATTATTAGGGCTAGAACAATGCCTGGCACATAATAGGAACTCTGTAAAGATTAATGTTCTCTGCTTGTCCTTTCCTACAGCTGTAGCTACACAGAGAATACTGGTGCATTTCAGACTTAGCTCAAATAGGGGTAGCCAGTGCAGAAATACAAGAATAAGGACAGAAGGAGGTAACCAGGGTAGAGTGTAGACGACCCCCACCCCAACACATACTCACTCTCCCTTTGTCTCTCTTAAGTCTCATTCACCCCCGCTAGTGTCTGGAATGCCCATCTGCTTGAGTTCTGTTGGTTTTGAGATATAAGCAATGTCCTGAGGGTGAGACACAGAACAGGTTCGTTCTGAGGGACAGAAGGGAAGAGGAGGGCCAGGCAGGGGCCTGGGCTATCCCTCAGGCCTGGCTAGAGGCAGAGTTGGAGAGGAGGCTGGGGCATCCAGCGGCAGCAGGATTCAGGGAAGCATGTGTAGTTCTATTTGGCTGGAGTAGAAAGTAGGTGGTAGGAAGGTGTGGGAAGCAAGTCTGAGCTTCATTCAGCAACTTCTGACTGAGCCTAAGTTCCAGGCCTCATGCCAGGCACTGGGGAAACTGGTGGGAAAGACGGGCCTGCTTCCTGCCCTCAAGAAGCTCTGGTTCTGGTGGGGAAGGCAGATGATATGCATGCAAACAGTGGATGAACAAGATTCTAGGTTGTGCTAAAATAAACTCAGGAGCTGAGAGAGAAGGTGACACGGGGTGACAGTGGGGGGACTTACTTGGGGTAGGGTGGTCAGAGAAGGCTTCTCTGGGGCCCAAAGGATGGGTTGGAGCTGGTCCTGCAAATGCTGATCAGGGTAAGGGGGTGGAGGCAGCAAGGACCAGCAAGAGCAAGCATAGGGAAGGTGGCCAGAGCCAGATGCTAGAGGCCTTGAATGCCAGTCCACTCAGAACCATGCTTGAGGAAGGTCATTCTGGTGATGGGTGCAGGGCCCTCGTGGGGAAGAGCTGGGAGCCAGGATACCTGTCTGTGATAACCTTTGGTGTATACTGACAGAGGCCAGCAGGGGGCTGATTCTGGGCGAGGTGGAGGTGGATGAGCAGAGAGGAGGGAGAGAGCACTTTCACTGGGGCCAGGGTCTGAGAAGGATCCTGGACCTGAGATGGCAAAGTTATAAAGGGACCTGAGTGTAGTTGGGGTGGGATCAGATAAGCAAGGAGACATCAGAGGAGCTTACAGCCAGACTCCAGACTGCTCAGAAAAAGTCTTATAGGAGACCAGAACATGGGTGTGGGGAGAAGCTTCCTCACAGCATGGGACCACAGGCAAGAGTGATGGCACACAGGTAGCGGAGTGAGCATAGGCTTCGGCATTAGACCCAGAGGTCAATTCCAGTTCTGTTTACTTGCTGTGTGACCTTGGAAAAACCAATTGACCTCTCTGAGACTCACCCATTATAATAATACTGAATCAGTTGGAATTGCAGTTAGCTGCCTATAACAGAGGAAGAAGAAAATAAATGACAGTGGTTTAAATACCCAGGAGGTAATCTTCTCATGTAACAAGAATTCTGGAGGTGGGCAGACCAGAGCCAGTGCAGCGATTCAGGTGAGTGACTGAGGGCCCCGGCCTCTTCTAGCTTTTGCATCTGTCATCTTTAGCATGTGTCTTTCATCCTCATGGCTATAAAATGGCTGCTTTCCCTCCAGATGTTGTGTCTGAATTCCAGACAGGACAAAGGGAGTAAAGGTTGTATGCTGTATAACTGCCTTTCTTATAGGAAAACAGTAGCTTTCCTGGAAGCCCCACCCACATCTCATTGGTCAGATGTGGTCACATGGTCACCCTAGCAGCAAGGGAAGCTGATGAAATGAATATTTCTAACTGGGCACTTCTGTTAGTACAGCAGAAGGGAGAAGTAGCTAGCAGGATAGCTGGCAGAATCCCCCTTAAAGTACCAACCTCACAAGGGCTGTTGGGAAGGTTGCACAAGATAATTGATGTATATAAATCACTTAGCACCTGGAACAGAGCCTTCTCTCAGTAAATGGTTGTTGCCATTATCATATTGCTCTGCTTGCATTCGTTTATTCATTCATTCATTCAGCAAGCATATATTTTGTGCTGGACACTGTGTACAGTGCTGGGGACATGAGAGTGACCTTTTCTGCCCCCTTGGAACTTACGGTGAGTAGGGAAGACAGGTAGATTCACTCCACTTCAGTCAGTGTCATAGCAGAAGATTGAAATATCCATTCATTTGTGTCTAGTGTTTCTTACTGCTGTGGTCCTACCACCTAGAACAGTGCCTGGCACACATTAGGCACTCAATAAATAGTTATTGAATGAATGAAATAATGTAAGAAATGCTCATTAGGTGCCTACTATGTACAAGGCTCTTTGGGTCTGATAGAGGTGCATGTGGCACATCGTCCCTCCCTATAGAAATGAGGAAAGAAAATTGCTACAGGTCAGGCCCTCAAGTGGGTGCTGATAACCTAGCAGTGAACAAGAGTGTTATGGTTCCACCTTCACTGAGCCCAGGGTCTAGGGGGAAGAGCACTGGAGAAGCAGTGTGGAGTCCTGAGATTGCATTCTGTTCGTGTGTCCTGGGATAAGTCCTTTCCCTTCCCTAGGCTTCAGTTTCCTCACCTGTATGACAGGTATGATGAGCCCTGTGCAGGGATATCAGTGATGCTGGGGATGATGGTGGGGGCCTCATAAGCCCTGCTCCTCTGTGTGTGTAGGAGGCTGATATAGTGACAGGGAGGCTAGATGCCAGCTTGCCACATCAGGAGAGGAGCCAACCGTTGCAGGGTTGGAGGGGATTCCATCTGAGCCCCCTTGGCATCTGCTGAGGACTGAGAAAGCCAAGGAATCTGGGTTCTGCATTCATTTTCCCTGCTCCTGAATCTGGGCATGGCAGCTGGTTGACAGCAGGCCAGCTGGGCATGGAGCTTTCAGCACTGGATGTGGTCAAGCAGTGAATGGGCTATGCTGGATCCCCCAAGTGGGAAGTAAGGATGATTGTAGTTATCAAGGAACTCTTGGAGGTAGGGACAGAATCTGGAATTTGAGAGTGGAGATATGGTTCTCTCACTTGCTTGGCTGTGCCACCTTTAGCGGGTTTCTTGGCCTCTCTGAGCCTTAGCAACAAAATGCGTGTAATAATCCCTGTCTTACCTACTCCTTAAGGCCTTGACTCAGTGCCTGGCACATAGTAAGCACTCAACATTGGTAGCGATCATCACTGCCATCATTATATTTTCCTTGTTGGGAAGGGGTGGGAGACAGACATTTATTGATCCCCTGTTATATGCCAGGCTTGGTGCTGGTCACAACATCTCATTTTATCACAACTTTGAGGAGACGGCCTTTATCCTGTTTATCAGAGGAGGACACTGGGACTTTGTTGTGCCTCATCTGCCTCTCTTGGTGTCTCAGAAGGACCGAGTTGCTAGCTTTTCTGGGACCCCCAATGAGCTGAAGCCCTGGGGGTCCTTGAAGATGGGCTTGAGACAGCTCAGGATGTTTGCTGTGAGACCATGGAGGCAGCCTGTGAGGTGAGAGGTGGAGTCAGTCATGGCAGGAATAAATCTAGCCCTCGTCAAATGGGCGAGACACCAGTAAGAGATGGCCTCAGGAGTGAGTGATGGAATGTGACAGGCTTAAGGATGAGAAATGCTTGTCTTTATTCAGTGTGTTGAGAACAGGGCAGTGAGCCCAGCCCTTGAGATGAGGTGGCAACAGACCTGTCCCTTGCTGCTGCTCTTGGCCGTGACACTCCACCCAGTGGCCCTCACTCTTTGTGTCTGAAATGAGGTGAAAAAGAGAATTCTTGAGCAGCTCTCTTGACCTTGGGAGATATATTTCCCTGTCAAGTACCCGCAGAAAGCCTCCATGATCTACCCCAATCCGAGAAACTTAAGCTGGGTGAGAAACCCATAGGAAAACAGGCCTCTTTAGAATCAAAGACATAGAAATAGAAATGGAAGTGGCCCATTTGGGGCCTTAGAAATGATGTTGCCCCGCCCTGTTTGGGCAAGTGACTAGCTGGAAAAAGAAGCTTTCAGTGCCATTCCAGCGCACAGGGGAGCATGGGCTCTTTGGGGTGCAGAGGACATCTTTTCCCCTGTCCCTGGTCCTGGTGGACGGTGGCATTGTCCGTGGTACTGAAGAGAGGGCTTGGCCCTTCTAGGCCTCTGGGGACGCTGTCCATGGTTCTGCCTTCAGAGGTCTCAGGAATCATTTCCAGGCTGTGGTTTTCTGGGGAACCAGCTGGGAGGCCAGAAGCTTTGGCCCTGGCATTGAGCAAATCCCAGCAATATCCGAGGCAGGATTCAGTTATCATCTACCAGGCACCCTTTTAAGAACTTTTTTATGTATTATACCACTAATTCTTAAACATCAACCTATAAAAGAAGTACTAATATTATTCCAATTTTAGAGATGAGCTAACTGCAGCTTAGAGAAATTAAGTGACCTGAGTGTTCTCTCCCTCTCTCATCCCAGTTTCCTCAATCATGATAGGAAGGTTGTTGGTAGCATTACACAAGCTAATGGGTGCGCTTTGCAAACGGATGCATAGGTGAGGTGGTATTAGCCTTACACACAGAGGAAGGCATTGAGGGGATTTTTCAGCACAGATGCTCTCAGAATTTCAGGAGGTTTCCTAGAAGGGGTGAGGGTCAGATCCAAAACAGGGGGTGAGGCTCATGGATTATGTGGAAAAGAAGGGAATACCCATTTATTGAGCACCTACTGTGTGCTAGGCCCTGTGCTGGACACTTGACAGTGGCACTGGGAAGGGCAACTGTGTCCGTTTTGCATATATGGAAGCAGAGGGGAAGGGAAAGCCTAAGGTTACTTAGCTAGAAAGTGGGGGAGTTAAGAAAGGCCATGAGAATTGGAAACCACAGACTTGAACATTGAGACTGGATGGGATCCTGGGTGTCATCTGGTTCAGCCAAGAGAAGGGGATTGACCTGCTGGGGGCATACCAACTTGGCAGAAAGACCCTGACTGAACTTGGCTCCCTTTAGTGTCTTTCCCAGGAATGTGGCCGCACCACCTTCCCATCCTCACTAGTCTAGGCTCCAGGCATATGAGGAATTGATGTAGTGTCACAAACAGGCACTAGGGGTCAAAGAGATCCGAAATTCAAGTTCCGGCTCTGCCATCTGTGACCTGTGTGGCCTCAGAAAAATCACTTACCCTGTCCGGGCTTCTGTTTCCCCACCTCTAGCAGAGCAGAAGGGCACTGTAATGACTGCCTTGCAGTGTAGTTTTGAGGATCAGAGGAATCAATGGTTGGGAAAGGGTGGTCAGGACAGATTAGTGGTTATTAGTAGAAACAAGGCCCAGGAAGAGAGGCGAGCCCCTCAAGGCAGCATAGCAAGTGTCAGAAGCAGAGAAGGGCCAAGAACTGCTTCCCTGAGCCACTGGTGCCACTTCCCAGCAGGACTGGTGGCCATGGCTGGGGCAGCACCTGGCAGCCCCAGCTGACAGACAATTCTCTAGGTGGGAAGACTCGCGCTCCAGAGCCAAATGTCCCTGCAGGGATTGGTGGCCAGGCCAGCTCTGGCTGCTCCTCCACCAGCCACCCTAATGGATTCAAGCTTAATAGGCCTGATGGGGCCGCCGTCATGCCTAATTAGGCTGCCCTCAGCCACCCTCTCTCTAGGGCCCTGCCATGGCCATCTGAGGCCCTGGATGTGATTGTGGCTGCTGCCCTTGGCAGCTGTTTGGCTTTTGGGAGGAGGTGACCACCTGCTCGTCTGGTCACTTACGACCTAAGATATCTGACCACCCACCACAGCCCAGCTCAGGAGGCCTCAGTACCTGGGCCCATAGGTTTGACTGCACCCTCCCCCTGCCCCCTATCCTGGCTCCAAGGCCTAACAGTAACACCGAGTGAAGAAGGAAAGATGGCAGGAATGATGGAGAGAGAACTACAAGGAAAGGAAGGCGGGGGCCTTAGCACTACCAGCCAACCTCCTCAGCAATCATAGCATTCACACCTCCCACAGTCACTTTACGAGACGCAAAGCTCGCCTTGTACACAGCCTCCTGTGAACTTCTCGACAACCTGCGCAGCCAGCAAGACACAGGACATCTGCCTGTTACAACCCAGAGAGAAGACAAGACACAGTGTCTGAGATGAGGGCTTAGTCTGGAGCTGGAAGGGTAGAACTTGGGACCTGGGCCTCATCTCCAGCACCTGTCAGTACAGATCATGCATGTTTGATGCAGGAAGTGTGAGAGGGAAGGAGGAAGGAGAGAAGGACCTGTTGAAAGGCATTCCAGGTAGAGGGAATTTTCACAAACTCAGATCAGGGGTATTGTTTGAATAGTTTTCTTATATAAATTATATCCTTATAGATGAACTACCTTTGCATTTTACTGTTTTCACATACTATGTTTTTGAGACTTATCCAAGTACAAGTCCAGCTGCAGTTCATTCATTTCTTTTGCTGAATAGTATTCCGTCGTACACTGATAGCACATTTTAGTTGTCCATCCTCTGCTGGTGGAAGTGTCAGCATCGCCAGCTTTTCGCCATAAGCAGCATTGCAGTGAACACCCTTGTGGACCAGCCTCAGCGTGTTTCTCTGGAAGCAGGATTTTCCATTTTAATAAGCACCGCCAAATTCCCCTCCAAGGTGGTTACGCCACTTCACACCTCCGTTAATGATATATCTCAGTTCCCATTTCCTCAGCACCTCACCATCAGTTGATTTATCGCTGCTTCATTTTGCCAAACTGCTGAGGGAAAATGTCTCGTTTTCATTAACATCACATGATAATTAGGCCAAGCGTTTTGTTGTATGTTTAATGGTCATCTGAATTCCCTCTTCTGCAAAAATGCCTGTTCATATCCATTGTGCAGATTTTTATGGGTCACTTATGTTTATCTTATTAACTTGTAAATGAAGTTTATATTTGTGGATATTAATCCTTTGTTATGTTTGTGGCAAATATTTTCTTCCAGCCTGTTACATGTCATTTAACTTTTTGTCTTTTTCATTCAGAAGTTTAAATTTTTGGTGTAGTAAAATTTATCATTTACCCCTTCATTTGCTTTTACTTCTTTGCAGCTTATTTAGAAAGGCCTTCCCCACCTAAAGTCATAAAGATATTATGTTTTTTTCTGATTATTTTAAAGGTTTATTTTCTTTTTATGTTTCACATTCAGGTCTTCAATCTATCTGGGATGTTACCTTTGCAGGTGGTGTGAGGTACTGATCTAATTGTATTTTCTTATGGATAGATAGCCTATTGTCCCAGCAGCATTAATTGACTATGCCATACTTTTCTTACTGATTGGAAATATCATCTCTGTTTTATGCCAAGTTCTCATGTTTCTGTGGATTATTTCTGGGCACTCAGTTCTGTCTCATTGATCTCTTTGTCTATCCTTTTGTCTATTCTAATTCTATACTGATTACTCTAGCTCACTGTTTTTTCAGTAGGGATGTATTGGCATTTGGGGTAGCAGAATTCTGCCTTGGATAGGACTGTTCTGTTCATTACAGGTTCTTTAGAATCCCTGATTCAATCCTTAGCACTAAATGCTGGTAGCACCCCTTCCTCACAGTCGTTGTGACAACCCAAAATGCCCCAGTCGTTTCCAGAGACACCCTGGAGGGCATTTCCTCCCACCCCCTGTTGTGAACCACAACAAATAGCTATATAATATGTTTTAATATCTATTAGGACAAGTCTCACCCCCTTTTTTGTTGTTGTAAAATATATATAACAAAAAATTTGCCATTTTAACCATTTTTAAGTGTACAATCCAGTGACATGAATTACATTCACCATATGTTGCAGCCATCACCACTGTTGTAAAAGTTTTTCATCATCTCACACAGAAACTCAGTACCCCATGAGCAGTAACTCCCTATTTCTCCCTCCCATCTACCCCTGGTAACCACTGATAAACTTTGGTCTCTTTGCATTTGCCTATTCCACATATTTCATATAAATGAGACAATATTTGTATTTTTGTGTCTGACTTATTTCACTTAGTATAATATTTTCAAGGTTAATCTGTGTTGTGGCATTTATCAGAATTTTCTCTGTACAGCTGAATAATATTCCACTGTATGTGTATACCACATTTTGTTTATCCATTCTTCTGTTGGTGGATACTTGGATTGTTTCTACCTTTAGTCTGTTGTGAACATTGCTGCTTTGAATGCTGGTGTACAAGTATCTGTTTGAGTCCCTGCTTTCAGATCTTTTGAGTATATAGTTAGGAGTGGAATTGCTGGGTCATATGGCAATTCTTTGTTTAACTTTTTGATGAACTGCCAAACTTGTTTTCCATAGCAGCTGTACCGTTTTTGCATTTCCACCAGCAGTGCGCAAGGGTTCCAAGTTCTCAACATCCTCTCCAACACTTATTTTCCGTTTTTTCTGATAATAGCCATCCTAGTGGGTGTAAAGTGGTATCTCATTGTAGTTTTGGTTTGCATTTCCCTGATGATTAACTGAAGGGTCGGTGGTTTGAAACAACCAGGGGCTCCATGGGAGAAAGATGTGGCAGACTGCTTCCATAGAGATTTACAGCCTTGGAAACCCTGTGGGGTCACTATGAGTCAGAATCGACTTGATAGCTGTGGGTTTGGTTTCAGTGGGTTTAATGATTAATGATGGCGAGTGACTTTTCATGTGCTTATTGGCCTTTTGCATATCTTCTTTTTTTTCAAGACCGTATATAGATCAATTTTTAATTTTATTTTATTGTGTTTTAAGTGAAAGTTTACAGTGCATAATTAGTTTCCCGTTTTTAAATTGAGTTGTTTCTCTTTTTTGTTATTGAGTTGTAGGAGTTCTTTATATATTCTGAATGTTAAACCTTATCAAATATATGGTTACCAAATATTTTCTCCTATTCTGTAGATTGGAAGCCCTGGTGGCATAGTGGTTAAGAGTTCAGCTGCTAACCAAAAGGTTGGCAGTTCAAATCCACCAGGCGCTCCTTGGAAACCCTATGGGGCAGTTCTACTCTGTCCTGTAGGGTCGCTATGAGTCGGAATTGACTCGACGGCAACGGGTTTGGGTTTTTTTCTTTTTTTATTCTGTAGATTATCTCTTCACTTTCTTGATAAATTGCTTTCATGCACAAAAGTTTTTAATTTTGATGAAGTCCAGTTTGTCTGTTTTTCTGTTGTTCCTGCTTTTGTTGTCCTATCTAAGAATCCATTGTCTAAAACAAGGTCTTGAAGCTTTACCCCCTATGTTTTCTTCTAAGATTTTATGATTTTAGTTCTTATATTTAGGTCATTGATCCATTTTGATTTTTATATATGGTGTGAGGTATGAATACAACTTCATTCTTTATATGTGGAGATCCGGTTGTCCCAGCACCATTTGTTGAAGAGACTATTTTCCCCCATTGAATAGACGTGGCACCCTTGTCGAAAATCAGTTGGCCAGAGATGTATGGGCTTAATTCTGGACTCTCAGTTCTATTTAATTGATCTATGTGTCTGTCCTGATAGTCCTATACTGTTTTGATTATTGTAGCTTTATAGTATGTTTTGAAATTGGGAAGTGTGAGTCCACTTATTTTGTTCTTCTTTTTCAAGATTATTTTGGCTATTCGGGGCCCCTTGCAATTCCATATAAATGAGGATTAGCCTTTCCATTTCTGCAGAAGAGGCTGTTGAAATTTTGATAGGAATTGTGTTGAATCTATAGATTGCTTTGGGTAGCATTGACATCTTAACAATGTTAAGTCTTCCAATCCATGAACGCACGATGCCTTTCCATTTGTTTAGGTCTTCTTTAATTACTTTCAGCAATGCCTTATAGTTTTCAGTGTACAAGTCTTTTACCTACCTACTTAAGTGTATTCCTACGTATGTTATTCTTTCAGATGCTATTGTAAATGGAATTGTTTTCTTAATTTCCTTTTGTTTGTTCATTGCTAGTATATAGAAGCATAGCTGATTTTTGTGTGTTGAATTCATTTATTAGCTCTAGCAGCTTTCTTGTGGATTCCTTGAGATTTTCTTCATATAGGATTATGTCATCTGTGAACAGAGATAGTTTTACTTCTTCCTTTCTGATTTGGATGCCTTTTATTTCTTTATCTTGCCTAATTTCTCTGGCTAGAACTTTCAGTATAATGTTGAATAGCAGTGGTGAAAGCGGACATCTTTGTCTTGTTCCCCCCATTTCTTGATTCTTCCTTTTCAATTCTCTTTCCACTTTGCTTTGCTGCTAGGAATAGAAATTGTAGCATGATGCCCTGTCAGTCATCTCTGGAGACGGGACTCCCTTCAACCAAGCCAGCCCACTCCTTGGTTACTGAAAAGCACTGTCTTACACTGAGCTGAAGTTGGCCTCCCTGGAGCTCACAGAACACAAATCCCTCCTCCTTGGGCCTATCCTTCATTGACCTCCAAGAGCAGACATTTCCCTCCACTGTGAGTTTTTTCTCCAGGCCCCCAGACTCAATAACCGCAGCTCCCTCAGATGTTCCTCAAGAACTTGGTTTCAGTGAAAGGCAGCATGGCATGTTTGAGATTGAGTTGGACACACTCGGTTTGAATTCTTGCTCTCCTACTTATTAGCTATGTGACTTTGGAAAAGTCAGTTAACCTCTCTGTGCCTTATTTGTTAAATGGCTGTGATCAGCCCTCCACCTCAAAGGTTGATGGGAGATGTAAGTGATTTAGAGCATGGCATGTCCTGGGCCTAATGGAGTTGCTTAGGAAGTGATAGCTGTGGACATTGTTCCTGCAGATATTCCTCATCCATGACTCTCCAGGTCACTGTCTGTCTTAGTTATCTAGCCCCGCTAAAACAGAAACACAAGTGCATGGCTTTAACAAACAGAAATTCATTTTCCCACAGTTTAGGAGGCTAGAAGTCCAAATTCAGGGTGCCAGCTCTAGGGAAAGGCTCTCTCTCTGTGGGCTCTGGGGGAAGGTCCTTGTCTCTTTTCAGCTTCTGTTTCTCGGTTCCTTGGTAATCTTCACGTGGTGTGGCATCTGTCTTCTCCCGTCTCTGCTTCCTTACTGCTTGCTTAATCTGCTCTTTTATATCTCAAAAGAGATTGACTTAAGATACATCCTACACTAATACTCCTCATTAACATACAGAGAAAACCTATTCCCAAATGGGAGTATAACCGCAGATATAGGGGTTAGGATTTACAACACATATTTTTTGAGGACACATGTGAATCCATAACACCATGCCATGCCTGCCCATGGAGAGGTGTCCAAAGCTGAAAGGAGTACCCAGGTGGACTCTGGCCAGGGAAACACCACCATCCCTTCCTTTGTCTGAGAAACTGAGATGACAGTATTTACTGATTGACTTGGATATGGGAGGTTGTAGGGATGACAGAAAGAGGAAGCAAGGCTGAATTCAAGATTGTGTTCTGATCGATTGAGAGGCTGAAGCTGCCATCAGCTGAGATGGGGAGACTTTAGGAAGAGCAGGTTTGCAGACTCAGGAGTTCAGATTTGGGCATGTTAAATTCTAGAAGCCTGTTTGTTGTCCAAGTGCAGATTTTGACCAGACAATTGGGTATGCAAGTCAGAGTTACAGGGCAGGGGTCCAGACTAGAGACATAAATATGGGGTCATATGACCTGCCCAGATCTCTTTCTAGGCGATTGTATGGATGTAGTTTTATCTTGTGGACTCTTCGCATAAACAGAGCTGTACTCCAGTTGATCTGCACCCTGCTTTTTTCATTTATCCTTATGGTTTGGAGATTTTTTTTTCTGGTCAGTACATTGAGACAGACCTTATTCTTTTTCAGGGCTGCACAGTGTGGATGGATGGAGGTTCATGTCTCCAGTTTCCCACTGATGAACACTGTGCTTATTTCTTGCCTTTCTCCCTCACTGACAGCACTGTGTGCACCCTTGTATGAGTCCCCTTGTACAGACGGGTGGAGGTTGTTCTGAGGTGCCCTTGGGCTATGGAGGTGGCAGCACCAGTCTTACCCGTTTTAAATATTGAGCCTCTACCCAAGGATTTGTTTAAGAAGTTTCTTTAGAAAGTTTGAAAGCAAATATTTATTGAGCCAGGCCCCAAGCTGGGTCCAGGTTCATAGCGATGGATACACTTATGGACCCTGCCAACCTGGAGATTCCAGTGTTCTGTGCCTGAGGAGGCAAGAAAGCACAGTGGGTAAGAAGGCAGGTTCTGGAGTCAGATGGTTCAAATCCCAGCTCCTGCTCTTTCTCACTGTGGGTCCTGGGACTTAACTTGCCCTGTGCCTCAGCTTCTCCATCCTTAAAACAGAGAAACAATAATGCCCACCTCTCCCTTGCAGGAGCCCTGATGGTGAAGTGGTTAAGTGCTCAGCTGCTTACCAGAAGGTTGGCAGTTTGAATCCACCAGCCACTCCTTGAAGACCCTATGGGGCAGTTCTGCTGTGTCCTGTAGGGTCACTGTGAGTTGGAATCGAGTTGATGGCAGCAGGTTCAGGTCTCCCTTAAAGTGTGATGGGGTTTATAGGAGATGATGAATGCCGCGTCATGAGCTTAGCTAAGTCACAGGCTAAGCAGTCTCTCTCTCTGAACTGCAGTTATTATCATTTATAGCACCAGTGGCGCAGGACCAGGCAATGTTTCCTTCTGTTGTACATGAGTCTGCTGTGAGGATTTCTGATTCATTCCTTTGTTCCTTTCCTTCCTCTTTCTCTCTCTCTCTTTTTTTTTTTTTATTCCCTTATTGCAAGAAAAAGAAATAAATTAATAAGGAGATCAGGAGAAGCAAAAATAAAGATAGAAATAAGGTAATTCCAGGTTCTACTTTGCCAAAGGTAGGCGGTAAATTTGCCTCTGAGCTTCCTACTATGCAAAGAGAAAAGGGAAACACAAACAGTAGCATGACTCAGTGCTTTTGAAAGGAAATGAAGCCAACTAATTGCCCAGGTGATGCATAGTGACTGTGTCCTCAGTGCCATTCATACAGTAAGTATAGTAATGGGAGGGGGAGCTGCTACAACTCTAGTCTCCAAAGGGTCTGGGGCCATGACTGTGGGACCCGTGAGGCCATGATGCCAGGGGGTGGGTACTGTAGTCCAAGCTTTGGCCTCCCAGTCTGGTGGGGGAGACAGCTGTGAACACATCTAATCTTCTGCATGGCAGAGTGGGCTTAAGGCTGAAATGGAGGTTCAGAACTGTGCAGACTGGACCAAGGGGCAGTGAATTCTACCTGGGGAAGGCTTCATGGAGGAGGTGTATTTTCCCAGGGCCTTGAAGGCCAGGTAAGTCTTTGACCACTAGAGATGATGGTGGAGATCATGAGATCCCCGCCAGGCCCTTTATCACAGATTTGAGTTCAACTGCCATCCCCATGATGGGGAAACTGAGGCACAGAGAGAGTCTAGGACATAACAGCCTCAAACATAAGCCTCCTGCCTCCCTGGCCTGGGTTAGTCCCCCTCCCAAACCCACCTCACCTCCACCCCCATAGCTCCCACTCTGGGTTCTGACTCGCCTCCTACAGGGTCATTAACCACCCACTGCCTGCCACGTGGTGTCCGCTTATGTTTAATTCCCATGTTGTGACAGAGGCCCAGAATAGCAGCCTGGGGGGGCCACGCCTCCGCTGCCCTCCTCTCTAGTCTAATGGAACTTGTTATCGTCACAGCTCCCAAGAGAGCAGGGTCCTAACTTCTGGGCCTCAGTGTCATTGCAAAAGGAGTACTGTCTTTGCCCTAATTAAGAATCAGGTGTAGGAGATAATGTTGTATACTCACTTGGGGATCCCTGGCCACACACTGAGCCCTGACCCAGACCCCAGGCTATAAGCTCCAACCTTAATCCCAGACTAAACCCTGACCCTGGTTGCAGACTGAGAGCCCCGACTCTGGTTCCAGCCTGAGAGCCCCGACCCTGGTTCCAGATTGAGAGCCCCGACCCTGGCCCCAGACTAGACCCTAACCTCAGCCCAAATGACTGGGAGTTGGGGACAGGAATAGTTGAGGTTGGCCCTTCCCTTCACAACTGCTGGTAACTCAGTGAGGGCCGGTGGTCCCTGACTCAGACTGTGCTCCGAGGGTTCTATCTCAAAGACCTGCCCCCCGCAACCTTGGTCTCCATAGCGTGGGAACCAGCAGCCCTGGGTGGTAGACAAAACCTTCCAGTCCCACCTGCTCTGACTGTGAACTCACCTGTGTCCTCAAATGGGCTGCTTGCAAAGCTGAGTCCCGTTCCCCCCTTCCCAATTTGCCTCCTGTCTAATTCCCTGTGCCATGTGATCTGTGGCGAGGACTGAGATATTTATAAAACCCGTGTCCTTCATGATAAAGCCAGCCCCAGGGACCAGGGAAGGAGCAGCTCTATTCATCCTGTAAAGCCCCCAAAACTTCAAACTGCACCCACTGCGGAGGGCCTTCATCACAGCCCACCTACCGCCAATTGAAGTCCTGCATTCCGCAGCTGGCCCCGGTCTTGCGCCCTCTGAGACTCAGAACACTGTTCCCACAGCTATGAGCCCTGGCTGAGCACTGGAGGCAGATAGCAGCCCGCTCCCTGACTGTACCTGTGGGTGGGCCACTGCCTGTCTCTAAGTCTGGTAAATGGGAACAGTGGCCTCCCAGCCTTTAGGGCAGTGGGGGTGGGGGGACTCAGTGAGGTACACAGTGCTCAGCATAAGCCTGCAGAGAGGTGCTGCTGAGTGTTAGCACCATCCCACCCAACCAGCACCAGTACCTACTCCCCCTCCCCACAGCCCGTCCCAGTGCCTGAAGGTATACCATTTGGGGCATCTGGAAATCCCAGTTAAAATACCTGTCACCCCGGAAGGGAGGCAGCTTATGGCTGGCTTTTGGAGGCATTGCAGAAGTCTCCTTAGACTCTCTCCTGACTTCGCATGGGATCAGGGCCAGGGTAATGGGCGGGGTGCATCTTGGGGTTTCTGAACAATCACACTGCCAATGCCACCTTCACCAACAGCTCAGAGACTACAGAAGTCTACCAGGCCACCTTCCCCCAGGCAGAACCCTGTCCTCACATCCCACCAGCCCGTCCAGCCTCTGCTGGCAGCCTTTCCAGGATGGAGGGTTCACCTTTTCCCAAGGCAACTCCTTGCACCTCTGGGATTTTTCTTAGATTGCACCAAAATCTTTCTCCCTGTGATTTCTGCCCTCTTATCCGAATGCCTCCCCTTGAACAAACATTTATTGTTGAGCCTAGCCTGTGCATTGGGCTGTGAAGACCCAGGGGAAAAGCCTGACTTGATCCCTGCTGTCAAGGAGTTCACAATCCAAGGTTTTAGAGTCAGGTGGACCTGGGTTCAAATCCTGACCCTGCCAATATTAGTCAGGGCAGTGGATTAGTTTCCTAGAACTGCCATAACAAAATACCACAAAATGGGTGACTTTTAAACAATAGAAATTTATTGTCTCACAGTTCTGGAGGCTCGTAGTCCAAATTCAGGGTGTCAGTAGGGCCATGTTCTCTCTGAAAGCTCTGGGGGAAGATTCTTGTCTCTCCCGGCTTCTGGTAGCTAATGTGTTCCTTGGCTTGGAGCTGTAGCATAACCCCATTGTCTCTATCTGCCCCCGTCTGCCTCCCTGCGTCTCTTCTCTTTTATAAAGACATCACTCATATTGGATTGGGATCCACCCTACTCCTGTTTGATGTCATGCTATCTTAACTAATAACATTGTCAAAGACCCTGTTTCCAAACAAGTTCACGTTCACAGGTACCAGGGGTTGGCACTTCAACATATCTTTTAGGGGGACGTAAGTCAGTCTGTAACAGACAGGTTGCTTAACCTCCGTGACATGGTGTCCTCACCGGTAAGATGGGTTACATGAAGAAGATAGGAGGTGACGTATGTACAGCTTCTAAGATAGGGCCTGCCATGTGGTCAGAACCCAGTAAATGGTCCCTCTTTGGAGGGATGCAGGCAGAGGGCAGCATGGCCAGGGCTGGAATAGACACTGCCCAGACAAGGGGAGGTGGTCCACACTCAGACAGGGGTACGTCTCAGAGAAGGTGGTGCAAAGCCAGGAAGTAATCAGCTGGGCAGCTGAGACTGGAGAAACCGCCTGAGTCACGCCACAAAGGATCCTTGCTATTGGGCTACAGCCTGTGGTCACTGGGGAGGTAGGGAGATGGTTAAGAATAATGATCAGGTGGCGTGGATTGAAGAGGTTAGGCTGATGTGACCCTCCTGTCAAGTGATGGCGGCCAGGTCCAGGGCTGATGCAACAGGGATAGGAAGAAATGGGCAAATTTGAAAGCTAGCTCTGAGGTGGAACTTCCAGACCTGGCCAGTGGGCTGGAGGAGAGGGGGCTGTCGGGGCAAGAGAGAAGAAGCCGGGAGGAACTCGCGTCCAGCTTAGGTGCTGTGGCTGCCACTGGGATGGGGGCATGTAACGAGCAAGACTGCAAGAGGAGATCTGGAATTCATTCAACTGTGTTGAATCTGAGATGCCTGGCAGACATCCAGGGAGAGGCAGCCAGGAGACAGTGGATCCTCATTCACTCATTCATTTATGCATCCAGCCACTCTATAGACATTTGTTAAGCACCTACAATGTTTCGGGCACTGTATCAGACCCCAGGATACTGCAGTAGACAGGATGCAGCCCCAGCTTTCATGGGGCTTACAGTCTAGTGGAAGAGACAGACAATAAGCAAAATAAATGAACAAGTGCTCTGAAAAAACTCAACCAAACCTGGGTGACATATTGGAGGTAGGAGAGGGCATACCCTTCTAGATCGGGAAGGGTGAGGGAGGCCTCTCTGAGGAGGTGATATTTAGGCTGAACCCTGAATGAAGCAAGGAGCAGCCCCATGAGGATCTGTGGGCAGAGCATTCCTGGTAGAGGGAGAAACGAGTGCAAAGGCCGTAAGGCAGGAAGGAGTGTGGCATATCCTAGGAAGGGAAAGGAGGCCAATTGGCTGAGGGCTGACAATGAGGGGAAGGCACGGGATGGTCAGGAAGGAGTCTTGTGACCTCCAGGAGGTGATGGTTTTGGTCAGGAGCTCAGGGGCGAGGTTGAGATGGGACTGGAGAACTAGAAGTCAACAGGGCAGGTGATTAAATCCCAAAGGCGACGAAGTGTCCCAGGGAGAGGGGGCTGAATGGGGAACACAGACTTGGCCAAGAGCCCGAGAAGTCCTGGAAGTGCCCCCTGGACATTGGGGTCAGAGAGGTCTGGGTTGGAACCCTGACCCCTCCACTCATTGTGTGACCTTGGGCAGGTCTCCCCTTCTCTGGCCTCAGCTTCCTCATCTGTTAAGTTAGGATAAAGTCGATACCTGCCCCCTAGCGGGTGATGGTAGCAGGGAAAAGGGCTGCTCAACTGTGAAGTGCCGAAGTGCCATACAGATAGGAGGTGCTACAGTGATCTGGAAGTCCAGCCCCTTTTGGTGAGCTGGGGAGATTGTGGCCCAGAGAGGACAGGGACCGGCCCAGGCTCACACAGCACATCAGGGACAGGGCTGGCCTGAATTTCTGGACTTACGTCCCCTGAGGTCTCCAAAGGCAGAGCCCCCTGGGGAGGACTGGAGAGGGAGCCCAGTTTGAG
Organism: Trichechus manatus latirostris; assembly: GCF_000243295.1. Lineage (NCBI taxonomy): Eukaryota > Metazoa > Chordata > Mammalia > Sirenia > Trichechidae > Trichechus > Trichechus manatus. The sequence continues at coordinate 27,765,503 of NW_004443944.1, read as the reverse complement.
CATGACTGGGAGCTGATCCAGCTGCTGTGGGTGCTGGGGCCAGCCTGGAGAGGGGAGTTGGTCAACAAAGCGAGAAACTGAGGCAGAAGCTAGCACAGGAGAGGGGAGGAAGCAAGAGGCTCCATTTACCCAGCAGCTACTGTGTCCGCATCCTTTGTGGCACTTTATACATGCTATCTTGAAATAAAGTACAAATTGGGGTCTCCATTGTTCGTATGAGGACTTGGGGCCCAGAGAGGAGAGGTGACTTGTCCAAGGTCACACTGTGAATGAGTGCATTCTAATCCTAGCTTGTTCTCGGTCAACCCTGAAGCAGCTGGGGAAGGGGCTCAGGGACTCATCCCATCTCCAGCCCAGTCTCAGCCCTGGTCCCTACTGTGCATCTGAGGAAGCTTGACTGGGGTGGGTTCCCATCTGCCCTTTCCCTGTGGCACACTGACCTTCTTTCTATTTCCCTGAGGCATACTGACCTTCTATTTCCCTGAACCTGCAAATCATTTCCCAGCCTCAAGGCCTTTGCACATGCTCTCTCCTCTGCCTGGAGCTCACGCACACACATGTATACACATTTCATCCAGTTAATTCCTACTCATCCTTCAGACCTCAGATCCAACCTCACTTTCTCCAGAAAGCCTTTCTGACTTTCTCCCCATTAAATGCTCTCCTTGACCCACCTACCCTTCTGTGTGGTTATTTGTTTGTGAGCTCTCTCCTGTGAGAGGTTGACTGGGAGCCCCCAAGGGTGGAGACCATGTTTCTGGTGGTCTCTACAGGGCTCGGTGAAAAATAGGGCCTCAGGAAACATTGGCTGAATGGATGACTGGGGGTGCTGCTCTGTGGTCCTGCCCTGGGGGATGTGAGGCTGCAGGGGGTGCATGAGGAGCCCTGGCCTTGCTGGGCATCTTGGGCTCCTGTCCCCAATCCTGCTCCTGAGATGGACTCTCTGGCCCCCATCTCAGCTGCGGTTTAGTGCCAGCTACTAGGCTGGCTTCTGAGCTGAAGTGGGGCTGTGTGGGCTCCGTGCTGCATGTCTATGTGTGCATGGCCCTGGGTGCATGCACGTGTTCACGCGGGCCTCCGTGAGTAATCCCAGAGGTGCCTCCAAACAGTATCTCCATGGAGAGGCCGCCCCCACCCACCCCAGCCCTGCACAGCTGCCTCCACCACCGTTTCCGGCTCCCCTCCCTGCTTCTCCATGACCCGTATTCGACCTGCCTGTTTCCCACATCAGTGGGGCCCCCCCTACACCCAGCTTTGTCTTCTGGAAGCTCCAGCTTCACAGGTTTCTCCCCAGAAGCCTCTCGTTGAGGATCAGCTCAAGATTCCAGCAATGCTTGTCGAGACTCCGTGGAAAAAGAGTGGGCACTGGTGTCCGGCTGCCTGTGTCGGGGACCCAACTCCTCCACCCTGGCTGTGCGCCTGAGACAGGGCACTCCTGAGGATAATGCCATCTGATTTGGGGGATCCAAAGTGTTCACTATGGCGCATGAGGCCCCGTGATCTGCCCCTCCTCTCCACTCTCCTGCCTCCCTCTGCTCCAGCCCCTCTGCTCCCGTGTTGTTTCTCAGACGCACCAGACACTCCTACTTTTACATTTGCTGTTCCTTCTGCCTGGAATCTGCCTTTCCTCAGGTATCCAAAGGACTCACTCCCTCCCTCTGCCCAAATTCACTCTTCCAGAAAGCGTTTCCTGGCCTCCTGTGACTCCCATTCTTCACCTGCTGTCATTTGCTTCCAAGAAGGTATTGTTACCTGACATTACATCATACATTCCTTTGTCTGTCTGTCTCTCCCTGCGTTCCGTTCCACTAGAATGTAGGCTCTGTGAGGGCAGGGCCTTTCTCTTCTTTGCGGCTGTATCCCAGAGGCTCAGAGTGCCTGGCCCATAGTAGGTGCTCAGTAAATATCTGTTTAATGACTGAATGTGTGAACCTAAAGCACTTAGCCCAGCGTTCAGCCCTCAGTGATCAGTCATGTTATCACGACCAGTCTCAACCTCAGCGTATAGTAGGAGTTTGGCAAACGTTAGACCTCTCTGAGCTGGACATTTCCACATTTTATCATTTGTGACCCTCACAATCAGTTCCATGAGGTAGGCAGTTGTTATTTTTCCAGTTTCGCAAATGAGGGCATATGGCTGGAGAGGTGCCAGGGGTCCCTGAGGCCTGTTGGGCTGATGGGATTGGAGCCCAGGTCTGCCCAGTCCCAGCCTCCAAGCCCAGCCCTTGACATCAGCTCTGAGGTCACCACCTGCAAATGTAGCAATTTTGGTAGTGCCATTTAAATAGCAGCATGTTAGTGGGACTGTGAAGAAGAACAAGGCATCAGGATTGGAGGAACACTTATTAACAAATATGCAGATGACACAACCTTGCTTGCTGAAAGTGAATAGGACTTGAAGCACTTACTGATGAAAATCAAAGACTACAGCCTTCAGTATGGATTACACCTCAGCATAAAGAAAGCAGAAATCCTCATAACTGAACCAGTAAGCAACATCATGAAAAATGGAGAAAATATTGAAGTTGTCAAGGATTTCATTTTACTTGGATCTGCAATCAGTGCCCATGGAAGCAGCAGTCAAGAAATCATACGACGTACTGCATTGGGCATATCTGCTGCAAAAGTCTTTAAAGTGTTGAAAAGCAAATATGTCACCTGAGGGCTAAGGTGCACCTCACCCAATCCATAGTATTTTCAGTCACCTCATATGCATTCAAAAGCTCGACAATGAATAAGGAAGACCGAAGAATTGACGCCTTTGAATTATGATGTTGGTGAAGAATATTTAATATACCATGGACTTCCAGAAGAACCAACAAGTCTGTCTTGGAAGAAATACAGCCAGAATGCTCCTTGGAAGCGAGGATGACGAGACTTCGTCTCACATACTTTGGACATGTTATCAGGACGGACTAGTCCCTGGAGAAGGACATCATGCTTGGTAAAGTAGAGGGTCAGCAAAAGAGAGGAAGACCCTCAACGAGATGGACTGATAAACAGTGACTGCAACAGTGGGCTCAAACATAGCTACGATTGTGAGGATGGTGCAGGACTGCGCAGTGTTTCGTTCTGTTGTTCATAGGGTCGTTATGAGTTGGAACCAATTCAGTGGCACCTAACAACAACAGTGTGGCAGAGGGGACCCCAGCCTGCTGAGGAAGGGGGTAATTCCATGCAGAGGAGAGAGGCCTGGGCCAAGAGGCTGGAGCACTGAGTTCTAGTCCCAGCTTGACCTCTACCTTGCTGGCTGATCTCAGGCCAGCATCTGCTCCTCAGTACCCTGAGAATGCAGTGAATGGGGTCACTCAACCAGCTTGAGACCCCTTCCAGGTTTAATGTCCCCGAGTCTAAGAAAATGATCAAAAAGTATGAGGCAGGGGCCTCCCAGCACTTACCCCTCACCCACACATACGTACACTGGAACCCTATGAAGGGAAAGAGGAGGAGGCTTGACCTCCTTCTGGGGTGATTCCAGGGGCCCATTGAAGACCTCTCACCCAAAGGCAGCCTTACTCAGCCTCAGTTTCTTCATCTATAAAACAGGGACTGTAATAAGCCGTGGTCACCCTCCTGAGGCTGTTGTATTCACTTGAGTCAGAGGAGGGAGGTGGCTTTGTGAACTGTGCCTTCTTGAGGAACAACAACCCCCCAGCAGTGATCCCCTGAAAGAGAAAGTTGACCTATCCGCCAGGGGAGAATCACTAGGGAGAAAACTCCCGAGGCTCCTAGAGGTGTGGAGGGATGGTCATCTTTATTCCCAGATCACAGGTGAGTAAACAGGCTCAGGTTTGGGGCATGGTTCCTCTAAAGTGGTACAGAGCCGGTTATGAAAACATCAGCAGGGAAACATGCGGGGAGGAGGATCCCTAAGGGGGGAGGTGGGTTCCCTTGACTCATGCGTGACCTTACAAATTTCCCAGAAGCTGCCCTGCTCTCCCTCACCTAGAGGTTCAAGGTCACTACACATAAGATTGGCCAGAAGTTTGTTAGAAAATGCGGATTCTGGGTTCTCTCCCCGTTTAGACTTGAGTGGAGCTGGGTGATTCTGGTGCAGGTGGTCTGGGAACCCAACCTGAGAAACACTGAAACAAAAATGGGATAGTGAGAAACCAAAACTGCTCTATCCATAGTATGCATTCAACTGACCTTAACAACCCTCCAGGCCTGTGCTGCGGACCCAGCAACGTCCCACAATGTGGTGAGGGAGACAGATGTGGAAATTGGCAAACACTCCTTCCCGTCTCTCTTCTTTGGATTTATTCTGGTGTTCTCTTTCTAACATCATGAGTTGCATGCTTAGCATATTAATTTTTCAGTCTTTTGTTTTTTTTCCTTCTCTGAAATAAGCCTTTAAGGCTATAAATGCTGTCTAGGTACTGCTTTAGCTACATCCCGCAAGTTTTGATACATTGTATTTTCATTGTCATTCAGTTCTAAATATTTTCTCATTTGACTTGATTTTTTCCTCAGCCCAGGAATTATTTAGAAGTATGTATTCTTAAATTTTCAAACATATGAGTGATTTTTAGTTACCTTTTGGTTACTGCGTGTGGTTTTTAAAAAAGTATGTGTGAGAAGCCATAGCCCCCGGATGCTCTTTTAACCCAGAACTGAAACCATTCTTGAAGCCCACTCTTCAGACAAAGATTAGACCGAACTATAAAACATAAAATAATACCATGAAAATTGTGCTTCTTAGTTCAAGCAGATACATGAGACCAAATGGGCAGCTCTGGTCCGGAGGCAAGATGAGAAGGCAGGAAGGGACAGGAGCTGGTTGAATGGACACGGGAAACCTGGGGTGGAAAGAGGGAGTGTGCTGTCACATTATAGGGATTGCAACTAATGTCACATAGTAGGAAATTAACGTGAGCTGTAAACTTTCACCTAAAGCACAATTTTAAAAAAAAGTATGTGTGATACTTTTGATATTTGTTGAGACTTGCTTTGTAGCCTAAAACATGAGCAATCTTTGTAAATGTTGCATAGGTATTTAAAAAGAATGTGCATTTGCTAATGATTGGGGTCAGAATTTTTTATATGTTCTTAGTGTTCAGTGACAATTCCACTGTATTCAAGAGAAGAACTGAGGGCTGTCAGAGCCAAGGGGAGATTTTTTGACTCACCCAAGTATCTCAGGAAAGACCTCCTGGAGGAGGTGCTACTTAAAAACGTATTAGGTGGTGTCTTAGGCCAGATTCTCTAGAGAGGCAAAGCCAGTAAAGTGTATAAATATACACAGAGAGGGATTTATATCAAGGAAATGGCTCACACAGTTGTAGAGACTGGAAAATCCCATGGGTCTGTGGGTCAGGCTGGAGGCTTCTCCTGACTTATGTAGCTGCAGAGGCTAGTCAATCCAAGATTGGCAGATCAGACAGGAGGGTTCTGGCTGAAGGCTGTGAAGGCTGATGAATCTGAAGATCAGCAGGCAAGACGGCAGGTAGGCTGCTAGCTCAAGTCCCAAGAACTAGAGGTCAGATGAATAGGAGCCAGCTGCAGGATCCAGAGTGAGCAAAAGCCCATGAGCCTGGCCAGAAAGCCCACCTATGTTGGATGCAGGCCACACCCCCAAGAAAACTCTCTTTCAACTGATTGGCTACTCAAAGCAGATCCCATCATATCAGATCTCATCATGGAGGTGATTACATCATCATATGTCTGCCAAACTACATCATAACCTCCAAACCACTGAGAATTGTGGCCTAACCAAGTTGACACACAATCTTAATGATCACAGGTGGGTAGAGCACTCCAACTGGAGGGAAGAGCATGTGCAAAGATAGGGAGATAGGGAGTAACTCGTGGCAAAAATGGAAATACTCATAGAACTTCCTAGGAATCCAAGGGAGGTCAGATAAATCTGGTTGAGATGGCAGAGTTAGGGTGTGATGTTTATTGGAGAACATATTGATCCTAGGATGGTGCAGTGAGTCTAATTTCAACTAATATAACTGTGCAGAAGGGCATGTCAGCTGTCAGGAACTGTGAGAGCAACAATACTAATAGCAGCTAACATCTGCTGAGCTCTTACTCTTTGCCCAACACTGTGCTAAACATTTCTCCATGGATCAACACATTTAGTCCCCTCAAGAGCTCGGTGAGGTAGATACCATTATCACCTCCATTTTACAAATGAGAAAACTGAAGGCAAAGAGGTTAAGTAACTTGCCCCAGCTGCCAAGTGGTGGAGCTAGGATTTGAAACCAGCCAGATACTGTCTGACTCTAGCTCCCATACTCTTAGCCACTACACCGTGCTGTTTCCCAGGCATGACAAGTTGTTGCTGGAGAATGACATGTGACCCACTGTGACTGGGGCTTGGGATACCCGAGATGAAGCAGAGCTGAAAAGCACAGGCTAGACAAGATGAAGGTTCTACACTCAAGAGAAGTGGGTTCCAGTGCTGACTGTTTCCCAGCTATGTGACTTTGGACAAGTCACTTCCACCTGAAGAGCCTCGGTTTTTTTAATCTATAAAATGGGACTGATACTCCCTGCCCTGCCTGCCTAGTGCTGTCTGCAGATCAAATAAGATGGTACATGCTTTGCAATCTATGAAGTGCTCTGCACATGTGTGTCATTGTTGGGCCAATTCAGGGAGAGCTCAGAATGGCAGGCCAAGGAAGCAGGGCTGCATTCTATCAGTACTGGGGAGCCATGGGTGGGCTGTGAGGTGGGGAGGGGCAGGGAATTCTGAAGCCTTTGAAAGTAAAGCTGAAAAGAACCTTGCAGATCCCTCATTTAGCTCTTGTCAAATTCCATAAATATTTGTAAGAGTTGAATGAGTTTCAACTCTTAGCCAAGTTTCAGTTCATGAGCCAGTTCCAGAGGGTTGCGAAGTACAGATATGAGGATTTCGAGCCTTAAGTAACCTACGAGAAAGTGAGCTTTTGAATAGCCATGTCTGCTGCGGGTGCAGAAGCAGCAGTGGTGGCACATTCTATATCTGCCATTCAGACTCTAGTCCAGAGGCTCGGAAGGGAGCAGTTACCGCCCCTAGGGGGCATTTTTGTTACCACAGTAATTGGGCAGTCACTGTACTAGCATTTGTTCTTGTTAGTTGCGGGCGCGTTGGCTCTGACTCATGAAGACTTTATGTATATCAGAGCAAAACGTTGCCCTGTCCTGCATCATCTTCATGATTGTTGGTATGCTTGAGTCCACTGTTGTGGCCACTGTGTATTTTGGGTGCCTTCCAACCTAGGGAGCTTATCTTCCAGCACTATATTGGACAGTATTCTGTTGGGATCCATAAGGTTTTCATTGGCTAATTTTCAGAAGTAGATCGCTAGGTCTTTCTTCCTAGTCTATCTTAGTCCAGAAACTCTGCTAAAACCCGTCCACCATGACCCTGCTGGTATTTGAAATATCGGTGGCATAGCTTCCAGCATCATAGCAACACATAAGCCACCACAGTACAATAAATTGGCAGATGGGTGGTGATACTAGCCTTTAGAGGCAGGGACCCAGGAACGATAGATGTCCTGCAGTACTCAGGCCAGCCCCTCACAATAAAGAACTGTCCTGCCTGCATCCCATACAACTTTCAAATGTTTCACCAGCCATTCCAGAAGGTGAAATGCAGACCCCTGAGCCTCGACCCTTACTATATTTCATATACAAGCATGACGTATTTTCTGCCCAGTGTTAATATGCTCTGACTCTTCCAGGAATGTAACTATCATATATACCGAGAGAATGGTGTGCTTTGTCTGTACAAAACTTTACCTAGAGTTGGTCACCATTTTTAAAAAATCACACTCTCCCTATATTGTGATATTTGAGTCACCAATTCAATAACACATCTCTGTCTGTCTGCATTTGTAGCTGTCACTGATTCTGTGTGTAGGTGCCAGCATCTGATTCCTTCCTTATGCCTTCTAGAAGAGTGGTAGAGTGGTGTCCCAGCATTTATGCTTTGTAATATGTCTTATATTATAAATTACTTTCACTTCTTTATATTTCAGTTATGGCATTGTAATTTCTTTAATTATGTGTGTAGGTAGGTAACGTTATCTATAAATTTCATTTCAGGATAGTAAAGGGGGACATTACAAAGTATTTGTTATAAAAATAGGATTTGGGGTGTGATGGGGTTGAGAAGTACTGCTGTAGCCCACTTCTTCCTTTCAGATGAGAAAATCAAGGTCCAGGGAGGGAAGAGACTTGCCTTTGTTCATATGGCAATGGGAGCAGAGCTTAAAGCTTATACTTTAGGAAGATCTGTCCTACTTTGGGATGGGAGGGAGTGGAGGCAGGAAACCAACGAGGTGCCTGGGGCAGGACCATGGGGGAGGAGGGGTGCTATGGCAGTGGGGATGGAAAAGAAGGTGCAGAGTTGGGAGGCGTTTTGGAGGCCAGGCAGGCAGCTGTCATCGGGCACTGGGAGGGGGGACAAGTCTTTAGTTCTATCTTGAGGAATTCTTCCCTTTGCTGGAAGAGCTGACCATCTCTGGCTGGGAACCTCATGAGGAAATCAGGCCACCCCACAGAGAGATGAGACAGATTCCTCCCACCACCCCATCCCTGGAGCAACCAGAGACCCAAACCGGCCCAGCCAATGGGGCAGCCTGAAGCCTCGGCCATACCAGCTCCCGCCAATCCTGGTAGCAGAGGCTGCCGCTCCCAGAGAAGATGATTTGTCTATTCCGAGAAACCAGATCTCCTACAATGAATCCAATTAGATTTCATAGGCACATGAAAACGTGATCCATCTCAAATGTCCTCTACAAACCTCCAGCCTCAGATAAATATTTTATTCCATTCCAAGCAGTCCCAGGCAGAATATCAAGCAGCATCCAGCTGCTTCCCCAGCGGGTCCAAACAGTCCTGGCCGAGGAGGAGGATCTGAGGACGGAGCCTGAGTCCGTGCTACATGCTGCTGCTTAGCCCTCACATGACCTCAGGCAGGTCACTTTTCCTTCCTGGGCCTGGGTGGCCTCGCTAACAAAATGGGTTTGCAGTAACTCCCTTCCTGCCTTTCTCCTCCTGCCTGCAGTGCTGAGCAAGGTGCTGGGCACGCACGCCGGAAGTACTTGTTCATCCATCTGACAAATAGTCACTGAGCAGCTGCTGTGTTCCAGGCATCATGGTTGGCACTGGGGACACAGCCATGAATGAGACAGGCCAATCCTCACCCTTCCAGAACTCCCGAGCTGGGAGGAGGGGACAGAAGTAAACATATAAACAAAGACCGCTTTTGACAGAACTGAGTGCTGCAAAGGATGCTGTCAGGCTGCTGTGTTGGAGAAAAACAGGGAGCACCTACTGTAGATTGGCAGGTCGGGGAAAGCCTCCCTGGGGAGGTGCAGAGACCCTGAGGTGGGAAAGTGCTTGGTGAGTTTGAGGATCAGGAATACCTGTGTGGCTGGGGGAGGGGGAGAGAGGTGGGAGAGGGGACTGGAGCCAGCGCGGGGGGGCCAGGGTGGAGGGTTAGGTTCATGCTGCATCTCTGCTCAACAGATGCATTTGAAACCATTTACAACCACAAATGAGCAGGTGGGGTTAGGGCCAGGAAGTCATGAGTCATCCCAGTGAGAGGGGCACCAGATGAGTGCAGTTCAAGTCCAGGTTTCTGGCCAGAGCTCTGCTGATGGGAACAGACTGGCAGAAAGGAACTGCCTCCTACCCAGCACATCCCTCGACCCAGGCAAAGCCATTGGGAGTTCAAATCTCAGCTCCATCACTTAACCCAGTGGACAAATTACTTTACCTCTCTGGGCTGTTTCCTCCTCTGTAAAAATGAGGAATAATCTCACCTACCCTGCCGGTCTGTTAAATGAGCTGATGCATGCCAAGTACCTAATGGATCATATGCACCCTATGAATGAACTAATTGCTGTTACTATTGTGTCATCGTCATTACAGTAACTCATTTATGCCTCCCAGAGACCCTCTGTTATTACTAATATTTTACAGTGGTTCAGAGAGAGGAAGCAAATTACTCAAGGTCACACAGCTGGTAGAGGAACTGGGATTCAAACCTGGTTTCACTGGATTCTGTAGCTGACATTCCCTCCTCTTGGCCATTCAGGTCTGTGATAACTTGGACTGTGGCTCGAAGAGAGAGCACAGAGCAGGGAGGAGCCTGGAGCCCATCCTCTGAGAAAGGAGGCCAGGAAGAAGAAGAGTGGCCAGGCCCAAGGCTGTACAGCTGGAAAGGAGGAGGCCAGAGGGGATGCAGTCCCTGCAGGGCCAGCCCAGGGCAGAGGGAGCTTGTGTCTTCTGCAATCTCAGAGGGCAAAGCTGGGTCCAAGGAAGAAACCCCAGGGAGACAGATAATCTGAGCTGCCCAGTGGTGGAGCAGACTACTTTGTGAAGTAGTGAGCAGCCCATTCTTGGAAGTATGCAAGAAAAAGTCAACGTGTTTCCAGAGGAGGTCTGTATTGGTTATCTATTGCTGTATAACTAATTACCCCAAAACTTAGCAGCTAAAAACAGTAAACATTTATTACCACACCGTTTCTCTGGATCAAGAATTTGGGATCAACTTAGCTAGGTGGTTCTGGCTCATGATCTCTTATGAGGTTACAGTGAAGATGTCAGCCAGGGCTGCAGTCATCTGAAGGCTTGACTGGGGCTGGAAGATTTGCTTCCATGCTCACTAGCAGGGCTGTTGGCAGGAGGCCTCAGTTCCTCACCATGTGGGCTCTCCATAGATCTGCTTAAGTGTCCTTACAACATGGCAGATGACTTCCCCAGAGCAAGAGATCCAGCAGAGAGCAAGATGGAAGCTGAAATGTCTTTTATGACCTAGCCCCAGCAGTCATTTTATGGCCTAACCTCATTATTTCTATAATATTGTACTGATTACATGGGTCAGCCCTATTCAACATGGGAGGGGAGTATACAAGGATGTGAATACCAGGAGACGAGACTCACTGAGGGCTATCTTGGAGGCTGGCTACCACAAGACTGGCCTGTGAACCTTAAGTGTCCCTCCTACCATCAGGAGTCTCCTCCAGGCCTCAGTTTCCCTATCTGTACAAGGTGGGTTGGATTGGTGATTCCTAAAAACTCCTGCAGATCTGGGTTGGTGAATGCAGGGTCGGTATGTCAGATCAGCCACAGAGCCCCAGGTGGTGGAACTTGGGAGTAGGGCCTGCCAGGGAGGGCATTAGAGGCCTCTCCTCATCCCAGGGTCCCTGAGGGGAAACCAAGGCAGGCTGTAGGACATTTCCTAGGAGGACAACATCCCCAGGCACTGGGCCACTTCTGACGTAGCAAAGAGGGCATCTCAGGGGTAGGTAGGCTGCAGCTGGCACATCCCTCCATTCCTGAAAAATCCCGCATAGAGTGATTCCTATTTCATCCATCTACCCTTCTAGCGAGCTCTTTTGAAATCTGAAAGAGACAGTGTGTGAGGGGGCGGCGTAGGGTGGGAGGAGCAGAGGGGATGAGCGTGTGTAGACGGTGTTTCTGTGTGACGTAGGTCTCCTCCACAAGACAGTTCTGTTGGTGAGCACTGGCCTCACTCATAGGAGGTGTCTGTAAATATTTGTTGGTTGGTTCGTTGGTTGGTTGAACAAATGAATGAATCAGACACACAAATGGGCAAGTTGCCATTCCAGCTTGTGAGAAGCCCCCAGACAAGTGGGGACCCCTGATCTTTGGCATCTCATTCCAGTGCAGTGTGCGAGGTGCTCCAGCAGCCTCTGCAAGGGATGCAAAACTCCTTGGGGGAGAGGCATCTGGCCAGGCTCAGTTGAGCGGGACAGGCGGCTAGCAGGTCAGGAAGAACCTTCTGACGAGGAGGTGTGAGCTGGTCCTTGCTTCATACTCGGAGGAGGAGAGGGCCATTCAAGGTCACAGCATAAGCAACAGCACATGCAGTGCCCTGGAGGGCATGTGTCCTGGGAGGAGCGCATGGACCTAGAAGGCGTGGGTGGCAGTGTGATCACAGAAGTCGGCAGGAACAGAATTGTTAAGGGCCTTGAATGCTGGGGGCAATAGGGCAGCCAGGGAAGAGTCTTCAGTAAAGACGTGGTTGGAGTCAGGATGACAGATAGAATGGTTAAAAGCATGGACTCTGGACTTAGACAACCTGGGTTCAAATCCCAGCTCTGCCATCAACAAGCTTTGTGACCTTAGGCAAGCGAGTACTTCTCAGTGCCTCAGTCTCCTCATCTGTAAAATGGAGACACAAACAGTAGCTACCTAATGGGACTGCTAGAGGTTAAAATGAGTTAATATATGTAAAGTGCTTAGAACAGAGTCTGGCACAGAGTAAAGCAGCTGTATAAGTGTTAGTTATTATAAGTATTAAACACATGGGAGGGAGGCATGGGCCATTTCTGGAAGACCACACAAGAAACTTCAGGGACTATAGTGGGGCACCCAGGTGGGAGGGAGACTTTCTATTTCTGGAACACATCCCAGGCTTGTGCGATTTTAATAATGACGGTGGATGAAGCAAGGAGGCTCAGGGGAGCTGAAGTTGTGCCAGAGCTGATGAGAGTCCAACTGCACACAGGATATGGGGAGGGAAGCAAGGGATGGATTAGGGTGTTGGATGCTGCCACTTTAGAAGGGCCTGGTGACCTGTTGTATGTGAGAGATAGGGTGAATGAGGGTGCTCCAAAGTTGACACAGTTTTGCTGGGACACCCAGGCCCAAATGGAAGCCAGGCCAGGGCCCCCGTGGAGGGAGACCAAGAAGCTATGCCAGGCTGGTCTGAAGAGAAGGGCCCAAAGTTGGAGCAGCCCGAAGGGCTGAGACAGTGATCCAAGCGCAGTTCCACTGAGGACCTTTGGGTGACCGTGGAAGACAGACAACCCAGAGTTATCCACCCACGTGGGAGTGAGGAGACTGGGGTGCTTGTCCGCATCAGTTGAAGGCTGCTTCTGGGGACATCAGCTCTCCAGTATTCCCTGCTTGCCCTGTGCATAGGCTGAGAATGCCCCAGGATACAGACTCAGGTAGGCAGCCTTGGGCAGATAGAGGTAAGTGCCCGGGGGATATGGGCAGGACACTGATGAAATCTGCTACAGATTTCATCCTTCTGTAGTTCTTTGGGGAAGAGAGAAAACAAACACCTATACCGGGGAACCCAGCACCCTATAAAGTAAGAAGCCCGTGTCTGTTCTTTGCACAGCCCCAGCTCCCCTTCCCCCAGGCTCCCAGCTCCAAGGCACTGTCCAGTAACCTCCTGGTCAGGTCACCCCAATCAAAAGCCTTCAGTGACTCCCAGGAGCCTGCAGTTTATTATTTTTTAATAAATTTTTGCATGGAGCCCTGGTGGCGCAGTGGTTAAGAGCTCAGCTGCTAACCAAAAGGTCGGCAGTTTGAATCTACCAGCCGTTCTTTGGAAACCATACAAGGCAGTTTTACTCTGTCCTATGGGGTCACTATGAGTCAGAATTGACTATGAGTCAGAATCGACTCAACAGCAATGGGTTTATCCTGGATTGGATCCTGGATACAGAAAAAGTACATTAGTGGAGTTGATGAAATCTGAATAAAGTCTGGAGTTTACTTAATAGTAATGTACCAATGTTAATATCTTAGTTTTGGCAAAGGCACCATTGTTGTTAAATGTTAACATGAGGAGAGACTGGGTGAAGGGTATATGGGAACTCTCTCTGCTATCTTTGCAACTCTTCCATAAATCTAAAATTATTCCAAAATAAAAAGCTTATTTAAAAAATTTTTTTTTCTAAAAAAACATAGTAAAAATCTCTCTCCTACCCTCTTCCTTCATCCTTCCGGTTCCTGTTCCTAGTTTCTTGAGTCCCCTCCCACAGATAAGCAAAATATGAATAATATTCCTTTGCCCCCCCTTTTTAGATGATGAATACCATACTGTAGAGATGCTGTCAAGTGCCTTGCCCCTACCACCTCGTACTCACTGCTCTGGTTCCTGCCAACTGCTTCCTTCTGGGAACACCTGCAGGTCTCCGCCTGAAGGCTTTCTTGCAGCCCACATGGGGAGGGTGGACATGCTGGAAAGTAGTAACCCAGGAGCAGCCCTCAGCCACTGTGGAAGGGGGTGGAGTATAAATACCTCAGACCCCTCGCCCTCAGCGGATAAGTCTGAGATGTGTTCTACATTGTTGCACAGAGTTCCCCAGCAGGACTGAGCCTCTGTTGCCCACAGCTCAATAATGTATCTTTATAGCCTTTCCTTGCTTCCCTATTCCCTCACTGTGCTTTCTGGGATCACCTCCCAAAGAGACTACTCACTCTTGAATCCTTGTCTCAGGGGGTTTGCTTCTGAGACAACCCAAGACAGATACCTCAGCACTGTTCTTTCCCTTGCTGTTTTCACTTAACAATATATCTTGGAGAGCTTTCCACGTCAATACATGTAGAGCTACCTTGTTCTTTTACACAGCTGCATAGTATTCCATTGTCAGCTAAATCATAACTTATTTAACCAGTCCCCTGATGGACATTTGGGTTGTTTTCAGGCTTTTTCTGGTACAGACAGTGCTTCAAGAAGAACCTTGCATATTTGTCATTTCCCGCATACACAAAGCAGGATTGTGGAATTGCTGGTGTCAGTGGCTTTTGGAACCCTGCTCTATTTCGATGGCCAATGGCCTATAATTTAAAATCTAGAGTCCCTGGCAGGGGCCTTCAGGGCCCTCCCTGATCTGACTCCAGGCATCTCCTTCCCCCTCCCCCTCAAAACCCATTCCCACCACATGGACTTGTGGTTGCCCAGTACTCCCTGCAGCCTCTCACCTTTGACCATGACCTTGTCTCTGCATTTCCCTCTTATGAAATGTTCTTCCCTGCATTTTTACCTGTGGAAATCTTCCTTGTCCTCAGAGGGCTGACATGAATGCCAACTCCTCTGGGGAGCCTTTCTGGTGCCCCGGTAAGTATTACTGTCTCCGTCCACTGGGCTGGCTCTTCCTGGGAATTTATTTCTTAGGTGTTGTCTAATCGCCGTGTATATTTCTGCTTCCTGCACTTGGCCACAAGCTCTTCCAGGGCTGATACTGTCTGAGTCACAGAGCAGGCCCCCATAAATGTTGGAGGAATTGAATTAAATGTGCCAGTAATTGCTGCATTCTGACCATTTTGTTCTGCTGTTTGCCAGCCCGACCTTCCATGATGGTCCCTCAGTGGCGTCCTGGACGGAACTGGCCAGGGCAGGTGGCCTCTGGGTTCTGCCTGCCCCCTAGTCAGAGCTTTAAGGCCAAAGGGTGGGGCATTGTGTCCCCTAAGACAAGGTAGTCCTTGTCTTAGTCATCTAGTGCTGCTGTAACAGAAATACCACAAGTGAATGGCTTTAACAAACAGGAATTTATTTTCCCGCACAGGAGGCTAGAAGTCTGAAATCAGGGCACCAACTCCAGAGGAAGGCTTTCTCTGTCAGCTCTGCAGGACGGTCCTTGTCTCTTCAGCTTCTGTTTCCTGGTTCCTTGGAGATGTTCTTGTGGCTTGGCATCAGTCTTCCCCCATCTCTGCTTGATTGCTTGCTTGTTTAATCTCTTGTATCTCGAAAGAGATTGACTCAAAATACACCCTACACTAATCTTGCCACATTAACATAACAAAGACAGCCCATTCCCAAGGGGGATTATAACCACAGGCATAGAGGTTAGGATTTACCACACATATTTTGGGGGGACATAATTCAATCCATAACAATTTTCCTCCCAGCCCTTCGGAGGAAGGTCATGGTGAGCGCCGGTTAGAGGTGTGCCCCCTGAGCACGGCCCAAGCACGGGGGTCTGTGAAATGGTGGCTGACTGGACATTGTTTTCTGAAACTGAGAGGCAGCGCAGGAGGTGACTAGAAGCACAGGCTCTGGAGCCAGACTTCCTGGGTTCAAATCCCAGCTCTGCTACTTCCTGCCTTTGTGACCTTGGGCAAGTCACTTCTCTCTCTGCCTCGATTCTCCCTCTGTAAAACGGGAATAATAATAGGCCCCACCTCACAGGGCTGGTATGAGGATTCACCGAGGTAATTCCTCTAAAGTGCTTACGTGTATGTAGGAACCCGTTGCTGTTGAGTCGGATTCCGACTCGGTGACCCTATAGGACGGGGTAGAACTGCCCCCATAGGGTTTCCAAGGCTGTAATCTTTACGGAAGCAGACTGCCACATCTTTCTCCTGTGGAGCTGCTGGTGGGTTTAAATCACTGATCTACAGGTTAGCAACCGAGTGCTTAACCACTCTGCCACCAGGGCTCCTTGTATGTAGGAAGCACTTGATAAGTAAGCTTAGGAATGAACTTGATTCGTAGGACTTTGTTGGGTTTCTGTAGAAATCCTAGCTCCTCTCTATAAAGAACCTAGCAGAAACTTTAGTGGTTGCTCTGCACGCACCCTCTTACTGAAGCTCACAAATACCTTGCAAACAAAGTATCTTTTTTTTTTTTTTAATTGTCTAGAATACACATAACATAAAGCTTTCCATTTTAACCACTGGCATTAAGTGCATTCACAATATTGTACAGCCATCACCACTATCTAATTCCAGAATTTTTTCATCACTCCAAACGGAAGCCTTGTATCCATTAAACAGTCACTCCCCACTCTCGCTCCTCCCAGCCCCTGACAACCGCTAATCTACTTTCTGTCTATGGATGCGCCTACTCTGGACATTTCATACAAATGGAATCATACAATATGTGTGTTCTTGCAGACAGCATGGTGTTTTTAAGGTCCATCCACGTTGCAGCATGTGTCAGTACCTCGTTCCTTTTTATCAGCAAGTAATATTCCACTGTATGGCAAGTGAAGTGTCTTAGCCACACTTCCCAGTGGAGAAACCGAGGCTCAGAGAGGCCACGTGACCTATGTAAGGCCACACTGCTGGGAAGAGGTGAAGCCAGAATTTAAGCCCAAGTCACATGGGATCTAAAACTCATTCTCTTCCTCCTTTAGCACCGTCTGGTTTACAAACACCTTTCCATCCAGCTAGGCCCATTTGCCTTCTCACAAGAGCTCAACACAGTCGGGATAATCATCCCCATTTTCCAAATAGGAAAATTGAGGTGGGGGAGGTGACTGGCCTGAGACAGAATGAGTTAGCCAGGACTGAGGGTCCCAGCCCCCACAAGCACAACAACAAATATTGATTTAAAAATGGCAGCGAAGGACGTTAGTGAGGTCCATCCAGACTCTGCTGGGATGGGAAGGGGAGACGTGCACCTCCCCCGCCCCCTTTCCAGTCCCATAGTTGTCCCAGTGGCCACCAGGGGAGCCATCCATGGGGCTGACAGATGCTTGGTCTGCAGCTGTGTCAGCTGTCCCCTCACAAACATCCATCCCACAGTACGTTTTTAGCTGTTATTTATCAGTAGAAAATGGTTTCTGTTGACCAGCACCTCCCACCAAGCATGGGTCCAATTGCTGACTCTCCAGCCTCACCAAGGGGATTCTGGAGGCGCAGCAAGCTCACAGCCAGGAAACCTGAGCCCTTCGCAGCCTCCACCTGCTGCATGACCTTGGGCAAGTCCCAGCCCCTTATGGAGCCCCAGCTCGCCAAAGTGTAGCATGAGAGGGTTGGACAAGATATGAAAGATTCCGTGCTGAACAACATCTCACAATTCTTAGGATTTAAAGGGCCTTTTATGGAGACTGCAGAGGGTGAAAACCCCATCCCTAACCACTTCCAGTTTTATATAAGCATCATGGGAAATAATTACATACACTGATCGAGGTCTATGCCAGCGCTGTCCCATAAAGCTGTCTGTGATGATGGAAATGTTCTATATCTGTGCTGTCCATCTGGTAGCCACTAGCCACACGTGGCCATTGAACACGTGAGATGTGACTAGTGTGACTGAGGAACTGTATTACTATATTTTAGTTTTTATTTAATTTTAACTAATTGGCTAGAGCAGGTGTAGACAGTTGGGCCTGGGGGCGTGAGGAGAGGTTAAGGACCACGCCAAAAGTGCTCACAGCCCAGAACTCTCAGCCTTTGTTGGTTTGAGACCTCCAGAGAGCACTGGGTTCAAATCCCAGCTGCCACCAATATGCTATGTGATCTGGGCCAAATTCCATTCCTTTTCTGAACTTCTAAATAGCTAAACGGGAGCCCTGGTGGGGAAACGGTTAAGCACTGGGCTGCTGACTGAAAGGTTGGCAGTTCGAACCCACCCAGTGGTTTTGTGGGAGAAAGACCTGACAATCTGTTCCCATAAAAATTACAGCCAAGAAAACCCTGTGGAGCAGTTCTACTCTGTCATATGGGGTCGTTATGAGTCGAAATCAACTCCACAGCACCCAACAACAAGAAGTAGTTAAACAAGGATGGTGCCCAGCCCTGTCTGCCTCCAGGGCCCACGCTTTTTCTAGCATCCTGACCTCCTCCTGTGGGCGAGTCTTGTTGATAATAACAACAGCGAATGTTTGTGGAGCACTCACTGTGTGCCAGGCACTGTGCAAAGCCTTCTGCCTGAAGTAACTCGTTTATTTCTCCTAACAATCCTTTGAGGACACTGGGGCTCAGGAAGTTAAGTAACTAGCTCAAGGTCACACAGCAAGTAAATGGCGGCACCAGGTTTCGAACTCAAGGAGGCTGGTTCTGGAACCTATATCTTCAGCCCAAGGGAGTGGCTGGAACAGGCAGGAAGACCAGAGTGGTGAGCCGTGGCTCCCAGATGAGGCCTGGCGGTGGAGGGCAGGGCAGCAATCATGACCATCACCCTCCTGTCTCCCCAACTCAGGCTTTTCCTAGGTGAGAGTAGGGTGATCCTGATTCCCCTAGGGTTGAGGGAGTCCTGGCTTGGGAATCCAGGGAGACTTGGACCAGGCCTCATTCACTCCATCTCAGCCATGCTCTTCCTTTGCCCTGCATCATATGGTCCTTCATGCATGGGGTGGACATATAATTCATCATCTAAATCATGACACTTTAGAGGCTGAAGCAGGGCACTAACTGTCGGGGACTCCAGGGCAATAGGAAGAGCCCAGGCACACCAGGGTGAGTGTGTCACTATCTTCATGCATCAGCATTTACAAAGTGCCAGCTCTGTGCCAGGGTCATTGCTCGTGGCACAGGACACTCAGAGATGTCTGTGACTCCTCAGAGTGGAAACTACCATCACAGGGGAGCCCAGGAGACTCCTGCACCCCACTTGTGAAGTCAGGGAAGACTTCTTGGGGGAGGAGCTATCTCCTCTCAGCTTCAAGGATGTTAACCAGGTGAAGAGGCTAGGGACAGAGTATTTCAGGAAGGTTCTGGGGACTGGAAGCACCAGCCAAACTCATCTGAGGCTCAGACATAGGAAAGAAGCAAGAAAGGGTCATGAGGAAGCCCAAAGATGGACTCCCTTCTCTCCCTGTCATCAGGCAGCTCCAACCCTCTCCTGCTCCTCTCCCCTGCTCTCCTCCCTTTGAGGTTCTGACTACCTCATTCATTTAGCAGCCATTTATTGTGCATCTACCTCTGTACCAGGAGTCCCTGGTTGATTAAAGCGCTTGGCTGCTAACGAAAAGGTTGGAGGTTTGAGTCCACCCACAGGAGCCTCAGAAGAAGGGCCAGGCAAGCTACTTCCAAAAAACCAGCCATTGAAAACGCAGTTCTCTGATACATGTGGCACCGTCATGTGTCAGAACCAACTTAATGGCAGCTGGGTTTTTGGTATCCTGTACCAACTCAGTGCTTAGCACCAGGGATACAGTAGAAAATGAAACAGGAGTGGTCCCTACCTCCCAGAGCCCAGAGAGTGTGGGAGACAGATGTTAATCAAGTCCAGAAGTAAACAAGCTGGATAACTAGGGACCCTGATGAGTCCTTGGAAGGGAATCAATGAGGATGTTGAGAGAGGGAAGCAGGAGTAGGATGGAGGAACCTTCTTAGATGCAGAATCAACTCGATGGCAGCAGGTTTGGTGATGTGATTCCATTCAGGATTTTTAAAGGATGGCTCTTGGTCCTCCTCTGTAGTCCCTTTGTTCTGAGGATCTACCCCATTGCCCTATTGCTGGTGAGTCGATCCCAACTCATAGTGACCCTATAGGACAGGGTAGAACTGCCCCATAGGGTTTCCAAGGAGCAGCTGGTAGATTCAGACTGCCAGCTTTTTGGTTAGCAGCCCTAGCTCTTAACCACTGTGCCACCAGGGCTCTGTTCTGAGGATCTAGGGGCCGCCAATTCTTCGAGTCTGTGTGTCTTGTCTTTGCCGTGTCTACCACACAAAGATGGGTGTTGAGCATGGGGTCCCTCTGACCTCAGAAGCCCTGATGAGATATTAGTGGGATGTGGTCACTCAGGGTGCAGGTAAGCAGCTTGTTCCTACCAAGTCCCTCACCCCCATATCTGCTCCTCTCCCAGAGGAGCTGCAGTGTCCACACTCTGAGCCCTGTATTCAGAGTTCACCATCAGGATGGACACTGGAATTTGGCTTCAAGTTCCTCTCTACAAACAGAGCAGGGGACCCAAGCTGGGGCAGTGTCAAGCATACACATTCCCGGCAACCCTGTCTGAGGGGTACCTGCTCAAGCTATTTCCTGCTATCTTGTTGACCAGATGACCACTTGATTGAATGGCATGCTTTTCAGCCAGATGCTATGGACACGGACTTAGGCTGGAAACAATTTGGACCTTGAATACATCGGAGTAATGGAGCTGTCTTAGATGAAAAGGATCCTGGAATTTTGGGCTGGCAGGCAAAATGGAGCATGGGCTCAGGAATCAGCTCCACCCCCTTCTGGCTGTGGGGCCTGAACAGGTGACTTTAGCCATCTGAGCTGTTTTTCTCCTCCAACATGGTGTGTTAGTTACCTATTGCTGCATGGCAAATCACACTAAAATTTGGCAGTGGCTTAAGACAATAGACATTTACTATCTCACACAGTTTCTGCGGGTCAGGAATCTGGGAGGAGCCCAGCAGGGTGGTTTTGGCTCAGGGTCTCTAGGAGGTCGCTGCCAAGTTGTCAGCTGGGGCTGCAGTCATCTGAAGGTTTCTCTGAAGCTGGAAGATTCACTTCCAAGGCGGCACACTCACATGGCTGGCAAGTTAGTGCTGACTGTGGGCAAGAGACCTCAGTTTCTCCCCCACGTGGACCTCTCCTTGGGACTGCTTGAGTGTCCTCACAACATGGTGGCTAAATTCCTCTCGGAGTGAGTGATCCAAGAGAGCAATCTCCTTTATGACCAAGCCTTAGAAGTCACACTCTGTCATTCCCACAATATCCTAGTGGTTATACTACACAAGGGCATGAACACCAGGAGGTGGGGATCACTGGGGTGCACACAGTGGACTCTTTGTCCCCACCAGGAAGAGTTGCAGTGAGGAGTAAATGAGCTCACATAGATGGACTACCTGATATATAAAGGGATGCCATGATTAGCTTGAACTGAAAATTTACCACCCTGTAGCTGCCTCTCACTTTCTGCGGCATTTCTAGGCATCTTCAAGACCTTCTGCCATTCTTCCATTTAGCGAAATGTTTATTGAGCACCTACTGTGCCAAGTCGCGTGCTGGGTACTGAGCACACTACAGTGAGGAAGGCAGCCTGGTCCCTGCTGTTCCAGGCTACATAGGACATAAGTTCACACCATATAGCAGAGGGGCTGGCAGGTGCAGAGCTGCTTTGGATAGGGTGGTCAGGGAAGGTTTCTTAGCGGAGGCAGTCTGTGAGTTGGGACCTGAACGAAGTGAAGGAGCAGTCATGCAGATAAACCGGGGTAGAGCATTTCAGGCAGAGGGACCAGTGAGGGCAAAAGCCCCACGATGGGAGCAAATGTCAAGGACTAGAATGGAGGCCAGGGGGTCGGGGCAGGAAATGAGGTTGGAAAAGCCCAAGTAAGAAGATTGGCTTTTAGTCTCTGGATCATGGGAGTCTTGGAAAGGATCTGAGTGGGTGGGGCTGTGGAGGTGGTGAGAAATGGTGGGATGCTGGAGATGTGTTGAAGGTAGAGTTGTTTTTGAAAGACTTGCTATTGAATTTGGCTGGGGTAGGAGAGAAGGAAGGGTCAAGGATTTCTGACCTGAGCACCTGGAAGGATGGTGTTGTTATGAGCTGAGGTAGGGGAGACCATGGGAGGAGCAGGTTCGAGGGTGGGAGATCAGGGGTTTGATTTTCAGACCTGTCGGGCATCTGGGAATGGCAAAGAGGCAGTTAGAGATACGAGGGAGAGGTTGGGTGGAAGATGTAAATTTAGGAGTTGTCAGATATAGGTGGTGTTTAAAGCCATGTGGCTGGATGAGATCACCAGGAGAGAGAGTGTAGAAAGAAGCAAAGAGCACCTAGTTCCTCTAGCGCTTAGAGGTCAGAGGAGGAGAACCCTGCAAGAAGTGGAGCAGATGTGGCAAGAGATGGAGGAGGAGAATAGGAGGGGACACCCAGAGAGGAAAGGCACAATGCAGCACAGCCTGCCTCTCTCTACCTCCGCTTATACCCCAGGCAGCACCAAGGCCCTAGAGGCCCATAGAGCCCATCCTTCCCCTTTCATGCATCACCCTTCAGAGACCTTAGGCAGTGTTTGTGTCCTCTGTGGGCTGCTGTAAGCATCCCAGACTGTTCAGCCATTCCTTCTTACGTCATTTCTAGCCCTTCATCACTTGACTTACCCTCCCATGCCCCACTCCAGTTGTCTGCCTCTCTCTTACCAAGCAGGGCTCAGCACTAAGCAGGACTATCCCCTCCCTCCATTTAGACTTTCTACCTTTGTTAATGCAACCTTAGACAGAAGCAGCCTTTTTGATAGCAGCACATACAGAAGATATGAGTGGGGAATGGCAAGGGGTTTGGGCTGACTGAAGGGAAGGGTTGTGAGGAAGGAAAGTGGGATTGGGAACATCTGAAAAAGGGTATGGGTTAGATCAGGGAAGGTCTTGACTGCCACGCCAAGAAGTTTGGACTGAGGAAGAACGAGGTATCTGTAGAACATTCTGGATTAGAGGAGTGACACGGATGAGTTTTGCTTCAAGAAGAGCCATGCTGGGATCTGTTCCTGGCCTTGTCCCTAATTAGCTCTCTCATGCTCACAGGTCAGCTCTGGCTCCTGGATGAGTGGGGGTAGGGCAGGGAGGCCCCACTCTGGGCAAGTGGGGGGGTAGTGGCTACAGGCACAGACGCACCACGGAGCATGGAGGGCTCCTGGGTGGCAGCAGTTCCGCTGGTTCCCCCACGTTTCCGTGAGGGCAATGAGGCTTATATTAATGAGAGGTAATTATGGGCAACCGATGGGCCTAAGTATAGCTCAGAGACAAAGGCGATGCGAGGCAGCCAGCTGCTTCCCACTGGAAGGCCGGGGCCTGCCTATTTTAAGACCTCCCCAAGGTGAGGCTCCTGCCACCCAGGGGTGCTGAGGGCTTGTGCTCACTGGGCCAGGAAGCCTGACTGAGACAGCTCAGAGGAAGTCAGTGCGACCACACCCTCAGCCCATCCTTACTCAAACCCTCTACTCCCAGGGGGGGAAACTGAGCCCAGAGAGGGGAAGAGACCAGTCCAATATCATAGCAAGAGCCAGGATTTGAATTCAGTCCAACTCATGCACTTTCCACTCTGCGAGGCAGCACCCCTAAACCAGAAGCCTTGGCCTGCTCCCAAGAAATACAGGGTAGTGAGGGGAACGTGACTGATATTTATCAAGCACTAAGTTCCAG
The DNA here is from genome assembly GCF_000243295.1 of Trichechus manatus latirostris. Lineage (NCBI taxonomy): Eukaryota > Metazoa > Chordata > Mammalia > Sirenia > Trichechidae > Trichechus > Trichechus manatus. The sequence goes on along the minus strand of NW_004443944.1, from coordinate 27,741,976 downwards.
AGGCTTTCTATATGACATCACAGTTAATCCTCATCATAATCTTGGAAAGCAGGCATCACTGTCCCCACATTATGGAGAGAAAAACTGAGGCCCCGGAAGAATAATTAAACCGCCAAAGGTACCACAGTGAGGAGAGAAAGAAGTAGAGCCCAGTTCTGTCCTGTCTTAGATCAGCTCTGAGATTTGCACACAGAAGTTTATTGGGAAGTCTCAGGAACCCCTATGAGAGGTGAAGGGAGCAGGATAGGGTAGAGGGAGGAGTTGAACTATGATGCAGTCACAACAAAGGCCACAGCTGATCCCATGGGCAGCTTTGGAGCTGGGATGGCCCTTCAGGGTTGTTCTGAATTGGGGCAAAGGGGCCAGGCCTTTGTACCTCCCACATCAACTGGTTATTGGACACAGGCTGTCCCCAGGGAAGGAGTCTAACCTTGGATGAGGATCTCCCCCGGCTGAGAGCAGTTCCTGCGCAGGGGCACAGCTGTGAACTCCAGCAGCCAGTGCTCCTGGCCAGTGAAGGCATGAGAGCCTCGGAACTGAAGGAGGGATCTGGACGGCCACCACAGCACCCACACCATGTCCTACTGCATTCATCATTTCAACCATTTAAAGGGTACAGTTCAGTGGTCTTTAGTATATTCACAGTGTTCTGCAACCATCACCACTATCCGGTTCCAGAACATGTTCATCACTCCAAAAGGAAGCCCCACGACCATTCGGCAGTCACTCTTCCTTCTCCTCTCCCCTCAGCCCCTGGGGACCACTAATCTACTTTTTGTCTGTGTGGATTTACCTATTCTGGACATCTTATAGAAATGAAATCAGACAATATGTGGCCTTTTGTGTCTCTCTGCTTTCATTTACGTTTCAGGGTTCATCCATGTAGCAGTACTTATTTTTTTTTATTGCTGAATAATAGTCATTGTGCGGATATACCACATTTTGTTTATCCATTTATCTGTTAATGGACATTTGGGTTGTTTGCACTTTTTGGCTATTGTGAATAAGCTGCTATGAACATTCACGTACAAGTTGGAGTGGCTGTTTTGGGGGCATGTGGACAGGGTTTCGGCATGTAGGCTGGGGTGCCCTCATGTGAGCCTTCTCAGGGTGAGGGACAGAGTCAGAGAAGGGAAGCGATGCAGGGTGGGCAGCTATCCCCCCCCACCACCACGTTCCAACACGGAATTCAGAGGAGACCAAGAATTCTGAGTTCAAACCTGGCTTTCCAGGTAATTATGGAGATATATTCATCAAGGTAGGAGAGTAGAACATATTTTGTTTGACAGTTTTTTCACTTGATTTGGAATTTTTAAATATCTACACATATAGCAGGTGGGCCTCCGTTAGTACCTTGTTCTGGGCCCCACTGTGTCAGGGAAGGCCGAGTTGGAGACTCCACTGACCTCAGAGCTTCTCCCAGCTCAGATCTGTGGTGGTCTGGCCGACCTTACAGGCACCTGTCACCTCCCAGTCCAGCCAACTGTCTGACCCTTCTCTGTCTTCTCTCCCCAGGATAGCTGCCACCTGGGAGAGGTGACCTGGGTGCCCTGCTAGGGCGACAGCCCCTGCCCCGCGGGCCGGGATCATGAAAGGCCTCAGTGACAGCCGCCCCCGCCACCTCTCCGACAGCCTGGACCCACCACATGAGCCCCTGTTCGCAGGGCCTGACCGAAACCCTTACCTGCTATCGCCCACGGAGGCCTTCGCCCGTGAGGGTCGCTTCCCTGGGCAGAACGCTCTGCCAGGGGATGGCCTCTTCCCACTCAACAACCAGCTGCCACCACCCAGCAGCACCTTCCCCCGCATCCACTACAACTCCCACTTCGAGGTGCCAGAGGAGAGCCCCTTCCCCAGCCATGCCCAGGCCACCAAGATCAACCGGCTGCCTGCCAACCTCCTGGACCAGTTTGAGAAGCAGCTGCCCATCCACCGCGATGGCTTCAGCACACTCCAGTTCCCCCGCGGTGAGCCTAAGGCCCGTGGCGAGAGCCCTGGCCGCATCCGTCACCTGGTCCACTCAGTCCAGCGGCTCTTCTTCACCAAAGCACCCTCACTGGAGGGCACAGCGGGCAAGATTGGTGGCAATGGTGGCAAGAAAGGTAGCCTGGAGGACGGCAAGGGCCGGAGGGCCAAGAGCAAGGAGCGGGCCAAGGCTGGAGAGCCCAAACGGCGCAGCCGCTCCAACATCTCAGGCTGGTGGAGCTCTGACGACAACTTAGATGGCGAGGGTGGCGCCTTCCGCAGCAGTGGTCCAGCCTCTGGGCTGATGACCCTAGGCCGCCAGGCAGAGCGCAGCCAGCCGCGCTACTTCATGCATGCCTACAACACCATCAGCGGGCACATGCTCAAAGCCACCAAGAACAACACCACCGAGCTGACCTCCCCACCACCCCCGCCTGCTCCCCCAGCCACCTGCCCCAGCCTTGGGGTGGGTACTGACACCAACTACGTCAAGCGGGGCTCCTGGTCCACTCTGACCCTCAGCCACACCCATGAGGTCAGCCAGAAGACCTCAGCCACTTTGGATAAGAGCCTGCTAAAGTCCAAGTCCTGCCACCAGGGTCTAGCCTACCATTACCTGCAGGTGGGTTTCTGCCAGGATCAGGGGTAAGTGAGGAGACACCATATCGAGGCCCAGCTGTACCACAGATTTACTTGGGAAATCACTTCACTCTGGGCCTCTGTTTACTGGGCTTCGAAATGGGTGACTGTGATACTTGCTAATAAGGGAATTCCTTCCACTGGTCATGTTCTCAGCAGACTTCAATTAGGGCCCTTCTGAGCCCAGTCCTAGGAGACACAGTAGGAACTGAAACATGTCCCTGTCCTTTAGAAGACAGAGCTAGAAGCTGTGCCATCCTACTCCCCATCATAGGGCCAATTGCATCACATGCTAATTGTTAGCCTCATGCCTGCCTCCTCCACCAGACTGGGGGCTCCTTGAGGACAGGGACCATCTTTAATGCAACCATATGGACCCAAGGCCCAGGACTGTCTGGCATGGAGGAGGTACTCAGGAAATGCAAGAGGGAGGTGGGAGGGCTGGATGGACAGATAGACAACTAAGTGAACAGAGCTAGAAATAAAGAAGACACAGTCCTAGCTATCAGGATGCTGGGAGGAGAAAGATGCATGAACAATCATGTCAGTGTGATGGGGTAAGATAGAGATCCCCCAGAGGCCTAGCCCAGCGTGAGGGGTAGCTTTCTCCTTTCAGATACTAACATCTGTTGAGGCACTTATGCACCAAGGCCACACAGCTTGCACTTTCGAGTGGCAGAAGGCTCAGAGAGGGATCACCTAGCTGCATATCTCTGAGGGGCTCTCAAGGGCAGAACAAGCAGCTGTGGGTGGAAGTTACAGGAAGTGGACTTCAGGACACCTCATGATGGAGGGGGCTGCTTCTGTAGGTAGTGAGCACATCATTCCAGGGGGTATGTGAGCAGGCCTGGCCAGTCTTGGGAACCCACATTAGGCTGCATTTTGAACCCAGTGAGCATTAAGATCTGACAAAGCCCTGGGTCCTGGTCATTCTATATAAAATTCCAGAGACAGTGAGACTGTGGGGGAAAGGGCAATTTCTTCTTCAATAGGAGGAAACTGAAGTCTGGGCAGTGTTTTATATATTTAGGGCTTCTGTAGCTCTCAGTCCCCCTCCTGAAAAACATCAGGGAAGGTGGTATCTGACCTGGCTCCCTCTGAAAATGGTGTGATTTGTTCTGGTCATATGAAAATGCTTGCAAACACCATGAGCAGACAGCCCTGCAGGCCCTGGGGTTTGTGCTGCCTGCTCGGGTTATTGGGGTGGGCTGGGGGAAGGACAGGGACAGGTTTCAAGCAGGGAGGGACAAGACCATGTTCCCAAGGGACAGGTGAGGGTAAGGCAGGCAGACTAGCCAGTTGTTTGGGAGTAGAATTCTGGCTCGGGAGTCATTAGGGGCTTACAGGAGGGCTGAGGGAGATCTCTGAAGTGGGAGCTCAGCCAGAAGCCAATCACTAGCACTAAGGGCTCCAAGAAGGGTGTGGTGCCTGTGTGAGCGTGGTGATGAGGGGAGTGTGCATTTGTGTGTGTGGAGAAGAACGTGTGCTGTGTACACTGTGAAACCTGTGTACCTGGGTGTCCACGATGAATGCGTACACTAGTCAGGGGTGGACACTCTGTGTTGAGGCAAGGACACAGTGAGGTGGGGACGTGTCAAGATGTATCCATGTGCAGTGGTTGCTGGTGTGTATGTAAAGAGGGGTGTGTCCACATGAAGTGTGAATGCGATGAAGGGTGAGGCTGTGAGTTGAGTGCGCTGTGTGTACATGTTGAGGGGTGTGTACGTGGTGAAGTGGTTGCCAGTGTGTGCCCTTGGTGAGGTGGTATGTGGTACGCTGCAAGCGCTTGCTGAGGGGTGTGTGGGAAGGGTATCCTGGCTCTCTGTGCATGATGAGATGTGCGTAACGCAATGAGATGCGTTCGCTCTGCGCTGACTGAAGTTCGTGACAGTGCTGAAGTGTGTGATTACTTCATCATGAGGTGAACCTCCACTGTGTGTACATGAGAGGATCAAATGAAGGAGGGTATAGACTGTGCTTGCCTCAGAGCAGCTGACAGAGCTTGGCTGGGGAGGGCTGAGGAGGTCTCCTCACTGCCACCATTACTCCTGGGGATGCTGGAGATGCAGGGGTACTAGGGTCCATGCTGCCCTTACAGCTGTGACCTCACCAGCCTTGTCAGAGTCCGTGTTCCAAGTGCAGATGGGGAAACTGAGCCCTTTTCTACCTCACCACGTGGCTGCTTGAGACCAGGCAAGCCCCTTTTTTTCTGTACCCCAGTTTCCCCACCTGTGAGATAAGGAATGTTGATTGGCTCTGAGGACCCGCCCCCATACTGATGTATCAGGATCTTCTGAGCACACCACCACCACCAACCTAGGGCCAGGCTCTAGTTCCAGGTCTGGAGACCTCTCCTACCCTCAGGCCTGGTGTTCTCATATGGGCGGGGTATCCTCCTTCCCAGCCCAGGGCTCTGCTTTGCTGTTGGGTGGTTTCGATGGCAATAAACCCAGCATAGAAGCCAAACTCTCCGAGGTGGGGAGCGAGGGAGCTTCAGGGCCTGGAGCTGAAGAGAACCCTCAGCTCCCTTTCCAGGTGAGAGGTCTGAGGCCAGGCGGCAGGCGGGGCACTGGAGAGTATGGGCTGCTTTCCCAGCCACCCTGGCTGAGACCTGCGCTCCATCCCCAGGTGCCCGGCGGCGGCGGCGAGTGGAGCACCGCGCTGCTGTCCCCGCGCGAGGCGGACGCCGCGGCCGAGGGACCTATCCCGTGCCGGCGCATGCGCAGCGGCAGCTACATCAAGGCCATGGGCGACGAGGACAGTGACGAGTCCGGCGGCAGTCCCAAGCCCTCACCCAAGACTGCGGCGCGGCGCCAGAGCTACCTTAGAGCCACGCAGCAGTCGCTGGGAGAGCAGAGCAACCCCCGCAGGTGAGCGCGCAGCCCCGCCCCTAGATCCCGCCCACAGGCAGGCCCTGCCCCCGGGAGCCCCGCCCCTGGGAAAGTCTTTTCTTTGTCTAAGTCCCGCCCCGGGAGATCTTAGGGCACTGTTGAGTCTTGCCTCCTGGGAGCCCCACCTCTGGGGTGAGTCCTGCCCACTGTGAGTCCTGCCCCTTAAGGGGACCCCTCCTTTAAAGTGAGCCCCGCCCCTGTAGGAACCCTGCCCGCGGACTAACCCTGGCTCTTGGAGCCCCGCCCCTTCAGGTGAGCTCCGCCCACACGTGAGCTCTGTCCGCTGTGCAAGCGCCGCTCACAGACAAAACTTGCCCCTTAGGTGAGTCCCTCACAGGTCCCGCCCCTGGGAGCCTCGCCTGCGGTGAGCCCCTGCCCCCAGCCCTGCCCTATAGATGATTCCTGCTCTCCAGCCTCAGATCAGGCCCTCTAGTGAACCAGTCCTCAGCTTAGCCCAGTCCTTAGGTTGGCCCCTCCACCTTGATGAGTTGACCCCGGAGAGCCTTGCCCTTTGGGGAACCACCCCATGACCCTACCCACAGTTAAGTCCTGACCACAGGTAAACTCCGTCCTTTGGTAAGCCCTGCCTATAAAGAGACTCTCTTGGTGACTGCCCCAGGTAAACCCTGCCCACTCATGACCAGGTGAGTTCCATTTCCACAGAAGCGCTGCCCCGCGGGATCCTCTTCAGGTTCAGAGAAGCCTGCCCTTAGTGAGCCCATCACACTTACCAACACTGCCCAAGAGCCTCTGTAATTGATCCCCATGCTAAGCTCCAAGATTAGGGGCAGGGGGTATATGCAGAAGTCAAAGAGAGAGAGAGACAGCCTTCACCTGCCCCCTTACCATTCCTGGAAGTCCATGATTCTGCCCCACCTTGTTGCTTTAAGACTTGGAAGAGTTGGTGGGAACAAGCTTATACCTACTTATTCAGCTACCTCCGAGCAGTAGCACGGAGCAGGGCGGGGCAGTGTACTCAGAGCAAAAGTCCAGGTGGCTGGTTCAGAAGGCAGGGGAATGGGTGGGACACTACTGGCCAAACCTGGGTCTGCCCCTCTCTGAGCCTCAGTATCCCTACTTTAAGTGAGGGGGCTGAGCTGGATGATCTCTAAGACCGCTTCTAGTCCTGAGATCCTAGGATTCTGTGAATGACCAGAGGGCATTAAGGTGGGAGAGGTGGACAGGACCAGGGCACAGGCCTTGAATAACCCAAAATCAGTAATAATAATAGTAATAGCAATACTAGTAATGGCCACTATCTATTAGCATTTACTGCACGCTGCCCTGATGCCCCATGATCAGCATCACTAAATCCTCACCACAGCCACAACAGGCAGGCAGTGTCATCCCCATTGTACAGGTGAGGAAACAGGCTTAGCAAGGGGTGGTGACTTGCGAGGTCACCCAACAAGGAAGCTGGATTCCAATGCAATCTTTTCATGTCTGAGACCTTGGGCTTTATCCCTAGAGCAGGGCTTGGAGGAGGCCCAGCGTCAGGCAGGTGTGAGAAAGATGGAGGAGGCAGGGCATGGGGAGAAGGGATGAGTCTCCAGGGACCTGGTGGAGTCTTCGTGGACATTGTGGCAAAACTGAGGCCCTTTGGACAGCCCTAGCCTGAAGCCAAGGTATCCGGCCTCTGGGATTGTCCCAGATGGGCAGGGAAGAAGGCAGGGGAATTTGAAGTTGGGCTGAGCTGAGTTTGGACTTGGAATGGTCAAATGCAAGCTGGTGCTGCCATCTCGTGGCTACAATGGGCATGACAGGTGAGAGCCACCTCTACCCTCCAGATTCACCGTATAGTCAAGGCCTCCTAAAGCTAGGCGCTCTCCCCTTGCTCTTCACCGCCAACCACTGTCTGAGCTGGCAGTGACTTCCCTTTTACCCTCTGCTGCTGGATGACCTTGGCCAGCCTTTCCCCCTCTGGGCCTCAGTTTCCCAGGCTGGACAATGGGTGGGCTGAGCCCCATCTGCTCCCCACCCCCACCAGGAGCCTGGACCACCTGGATTCAGTGGACATGCTTCTGCCCTCCAAGTGTCCAAGCTGGGAGGAAGACTACAACCCCATCAGCGACAGCCTCAATGACTCCAGCTGCATCAGCCAGGTGAGGGTGGCGAGCAAGCCAGAAGGTCAGTGGGCTTGGGAGGGTCCCAGCCTCTGGCCCTCAGCTCGTTGACTCCCACCCAGGAAAGCGACAGATGTCCAGGCCCTATTGAGTGGTCCCCACATGTCTGCACTGTGCTTCCATTTGGTGTTTGTTCCTGAGTCTGCCTGTGTGTGTCGTTCTGCTCCACCTGCCATCCCTGTGGCAGGAGAGCACAGTCACAGGGCCTGACAGCATGGCCTCTTGAGCCGAGGGTCCTGAGGGAGAGGCCACACCACTGCTGTCAACCAGGCTGGGGCCAGAGGCCCCAGGGCCTTACCGCCTCTCCTTGGGTTCTGAGCCATGAGGACAGGGAACTGGAGACCTGGGTTGAAGTCCCAGCCTTGCCTCTGACAGTATGACCCAGGACAAGTCACCTCTCCTCCCTGAGCCTCGGTTTCCTAATTAACCATAGGAGGGTGATTATTCCTAGTTCAAAGTGTTGTTGCAGGGCTTTGAACCGGTTCATTCCCGTTCCAACTCCTGCTGAGGATTTGCGTTTCTAACAAGTTCCCTGCTGACAATTTACATTTCCACCCCAGATATACTGAATTGGAATCTACATTTTAAACAAGATCCCCAGGTGATTCTTTTGTATAAGTTCCTGGGAACTTGTTCAAAGTCCTGCTTGGCACGAGGACTAAATGAGATAAATAATGTGCTCAGCAAAGGGTAGCTATCGGTATGGTTGTTATTATCATCTGCTGTGTAACCTTGGGCAGGTTGCTTTTCCACTCTGGACCTCCGTGTCCCACCTATTCAGTGAAAAGCTAGACTTGCAGGGGCCAGCCAACTCTGCCACTAAAGCAATAAGCAGTCTGTGCTGCACTTTTAACTTACAAGGTACCGTCGCAACCCTCGGCTCCTTGAACCCTCACCACAGTCACCCCCAGGAGGCCTTATTATCCATATCCACATTTCACAGACAGGAAACTGAGGCTCAGAGAGATGCGGTCACGCACCTAGGAGGAGGAGAAGCTGGGCAGGGATCTGGGACTGTCATACCCCAGACTGCCGTGTGCACAGTACTTCAGGGTTTTTAAAGGGAAGACCAGCCAAGGCTCAAGGGTTTCCCCAATGCAGGCCTGAATTACCCAATAAGCAAGGTACATATGGGCTTACTTGTGCATACTTAACTAATCTGTAGTGAATAATTTCACCATGTCAAAGTGAAATTGTTCACTAAAGATTAGTAAGTAAACACAAGGAAGTCTGTGCGTACCTTACTTACTGGTTATTCCACCCTGCCCCCATGGTATGGATGAGGAGACTGAGGCCTGGAGCTGGCAGACACCTGCATGTAGAAGCACAATGAGGCAGTGGGGCATCCAGGTGCAGACCAGCACTTCTCTGGGCAGGAACAGGCCTCAGGCCCCACAGGAAGGCATTGGGGCCCACCTCCTCACCGCTCAATTGTTCCTGGCCTGGCCAAGCCCTCCCCAGCGCCCCAGCCCCAGCACTATCATTCCCAGACTCCCAGGAGACTGACCTCAGACGTGGGGAAGGGTAGAGGGCCCCAGCCCACAGGACCCTCTGCCGCTGCCACCCTCATCCAGGCCCCACCAAGTCTCACCTGAACGGATGCCTGGCCTCCATGCCCGCCAGCTCCAATCTGTTCCCGGCCGCCAGAGAGAACTTGTAAAAGACGTAAGTCAGTTCACGCCATGCCGCTGCTCCAAACCCTCCCATGGCTCCCCTCTCACCCCGAGTGAAAGCCAGAGTCCTTACTTGGACCCATGAGGACTGCAAGGTCCAGGCCCTGCCTCCCTCTTGAACCTGATCTCTTACAAGCCCTACCACTCATTTAACTCCAGCCACTCTGTCCTCCTTTCTGCCCCTCACGCACCAATGCACCACCTTATTCCTGCCTCAGGGTTGTTGCATTTGCTGTTCCCTCTAGCAGGAGCACTCTTCTCTCAAGTCTTGGCAAGAATCAAATGTCACATCCTCAGAGAGGCCTTCCCTGGCCTTTGTCTGTTTTATTTTCTTGTCCGCACTTATTGCTGTCTGAAATTATATCTGTTTGCTTATTTACTTAATGACTGTCTCCCTCTTAAGAGGGTGGGGACCTTGCTGTCCTGTTCCCGGAGGTGTCCCCAGCATCTGGCACATGTCTGGCCCAGGGCAGGGGGCCAGCAGGTGTTTGCTGATTGGACAGCATCCTTCTCTGTCTCTCCCTGCCTACCAGGTTCTCTCATGTCTCAGTCTTCCTGTCTCTTTGTCCGTCTCCGTTTTTCTCTCTGTGTTCTGTCGCCCCTAATTCACGTTTTTCTCTGAGTCTCTCCAAGGTGTGTCCATCTCCATGTTTCTCTCTGTGTCTGTCTTTCACGCACGCCCTATCTCCATCCCCTGCCTGGCCCTGGCAACTGGAACAGTTTTACCCTTCGACAACACAAGGCTTGTGGAATCAGCCAGGCTGGGGACCACAGCAGCTCTCTCCCACCATCCTCTGACCAGCCCCAGCTGTCTCCTAGCCTCGGGTTCTCTGGCCCCCCACCCCCAGCCCCCATGCTCAGGAGCTTGAGCTGACCCAAGCTGCCTATTTTGCCCCAAAGTTGGAGATGTCCCAGCTTGGGCTGTGTCTCTGAGACCTGGATTCCTACCAGAAGGAACTCCTGTCCCATCAGGTACTAGACTGCTGAGGCCCTGCCTGGGGAAGAGATGGCTCTGAGCACCATCCCTGATCAGTAGATCCTGACCGTGGCCCCAGGGGCCAGGCCAAGAGAAGGACTCATAAACAGCAGCATGTAAGTCCTCAGCCATGCCCAGCCCTAGGAGGAGTGAGCCTCCCATCCCAGGAGGAAGCAAAGTAAGACATCCTAGCATCTGGGCCTCACCCAGTCTGGGGAGGAGGTTAGACAAGCTGGTTCCAAGTGTTCTTGTAGCTAAGCCTGAATACCCGACTCTAGCCCCCAACCCTGGTTCCCCCATAACCCTCCCCCATCTCTTTCCTGCAGATTTTTGGACAGGCCTCCCTGATCCCCCAGTTGTTTGGCCATGAGCAGCAGGTCAGTATGTTTGCCATTCTCTCATACCCCAACCCCAGAGTCTAGGGCCGGGTCTTAGGCTCGGCATCTGAATGGTCCTAGCCCCCAACCTGGGCAAGTACAAACAGTCACCACCAAGAAAGCCACTGCCAGTGAGGATGGAGTTTAGGTCCACATTGGTCCCCTGACGCTCCCCTCCCTGCCCTTATCACTTTACTCCTCTGCGCCTCAGTTTCCTCTTAAACATGGAAAAGAATGAGCTAGGTTCTATGGATGCGGCAAGAAATAACCTTAGGTTAATGGAAGACATTCCCTGAAAGTCTTCTGACTCCATCCCCAAAGTTGGATCAGGCCTGGGGAGGTTTTTATATGGATGGGCTAGGGACTGGGGTCTGCTGCTGGTGGCCTCCAGACCCTAGACCCCAAGTCCTCTGACTTTTCTCCTTTCTAGGGCTACAGCACGGCCTTTAAGGATGTTGGGGTATTGAAATGAATGGGGAGAGTATTTTACAAAAGTGGATGGAGTTGGTGCCAGTCCTGGCAGTGTCTGGGTGTCCTAAGGATGCCCCCTTCCAGGCACACCTGTCCTGGCCCTGGAAGTGGACCCCTCCCTCCCAGGCTCCAACCCCAAGAAAGTGGGGTAGGAAAGGTGCTCTGAGCTCAACCCATCACTGTAGCCAGAGTGGGCTTCAGGAGCAAAACTGGACCCACATCTCCTGATCCCAACCACAGATACCTTCTGCACTCCCTCCCCCATGTCATAGTTCTTCTTGAACACGTTATTCCAGAAGGTCCTTGGGGAGCCCACAGTGGGCCAGGTAGCAAGGCTTGTTCTCTTCTACTCTGAGTCTCCTCTAACGGCAGAACAATACCCACTTCAACAAGCCTGTGGTGAGGATGTCATGTGTTAACATACAAAGCCCCAGGGCAGTGCCCCCTACATAGCAGGTCCTCAGTGATACACACACCAGCAGCGCTGGCCAGCTTGGGAGCATCTTAACCAGCATTTACGAATCCTCATGTTCACTCCATGGAATTGCCCGTAATAATCGGTACAGCTTCCCAGGCACTTCCTCTCCCAGACTCTGTTCTAAGCACATGATATGCATCATTTTATCTTGACAACAACCCTATGAAATTAGGACAATAATTAGCCCCATTTTATAGGTTGGGAAACTGAGACACAGAGAGGTTAAGTGACTTGCCCAAGTTCATATAGTGAGGAAGGGATGGAGCCAGGGTTCAAGCCCTGGCAGTCTGGTTTGGGAGCTGTGCTGTTACTCGCAGTCCCGAAGCAAGACCTCGTTGCCCTTGGCAGTCACAAGAGCCTCTCAGTGTGCTTCAGGTCACAGCGAGAGGGTAAACACTTCTCACTTTAGTACCCACCCCCGTGAATTTTGACTGTGCCACACGGGCTGTATTTTAACGTATCAGCGCTGTCCAGTAAAACTTTCTGAAATGCTGGAACTGTTCTATAATCCGTGTTGCCCAGTTAGGTAGCCACTAGTCATATGTGGCTGTTGAACAAGTGAAATAGGCTGGCGTGACTACACCAAAACCAGACCTGTTGCCGTCGAGTCGATTCCAACTCATAGCGACCCCGTAGGACAGAGTAAAACTGCCCCATAGGGCTTCCAAGGCTGTAAATCTTTACAGAAGCAGACTGCCACATCTTTCTGCCGGCAGAGTGACTGTTGGGTTCAAACCGCAAACCTTTTTGGTTAGCAGCCGAGCACTTAACCGCTGTGCCACCAGGGCTCCTAGTGTGACTATAGTAGCCACTAGCCACATGTGGCTATTTAGGTTTAAATTTGTCACATGTGGCTAGTGGCTACTATATTGGGCAGCACAGATTTAGACCTTTGCAAGCATACCCTCCAAAGTGGGTAACAGTTCATCTTGTCATTTTACCTGATGCCGTCTCAGACAAGTACATAGGCATTCCGTTTAAATTAGATGAGGAAAAACTGACCCAGAGAGGACAGTGATGGCCTGAGGTCACACAGCCAGGTCAGGGGCAGAGCTAGCCCCCAGGCCCAGCTCCATCTTTTGCCCCACATAACCCTCAGTCTAGCCCAGGCCTTCCCCAGGACCTTCACCCGGTGCCTATCTTTGGCCAGCTGACTCCCTAGGTTATACTCTGTGGTCCTCGGTTACCAACATAGCCTGAGGCATGGATCAGACAGACCCTCCCAGAACTCTTGAAGAGTGTGTATTGTGAGGGGGTAAAACAGAGAAGCAGAGCTGTAGATTTGCAGGATTCTACATGGTCATCTCAGGAGGCACAGTTAGAAACCATCTAGACAAGGCTGAACTATATGCAAGTGGCAAACAGCATACATGTCACCACTGCCCGTGGCAAACATCACTAATCAATCGTCACTGCTATCATCCTCATTCCAGTCTCACCTTCTCTCACCAGACTATTACATCAGCTTCATCTCTAACCTCCTGCCTCCATTCCAGACCCCCATCCAATATCCTGCACACCAGGGCTAGATTAATCATCCTCAGGTATGCATTTGGAGTGTTGATTCTGCCACTTCCTCAATTCATGCCTCTGGCAAGAGTCTTCCCCTCACTACTGTTCTGTTGCTTTGCCTGTAAAATGAAGGAATTGGACCATAGGATGGTAAATAGCCAGCTCACCTACTCTACCCCCCATTCCAATATCACTAATTGATTACATCCTTCTTTCCTGCTAACTCAGATGTGACCTCAAAATCTACTATCAACTGACCGTGTGGATGCACAAGATATAATCTAGTTAACATCCTATGATATTCCAACTTCCTCCCCCATTTTAGAGATGGAAAATTGAGGCCCAGAGAGGTGCGATGACTTGCCCAAGATCCCACAGCAAAGGTTGTGTATTTCTTAAGGGCTCTATCTGCCCATCCCATATCTTGAGTGAGATGGGAGAGGTGGGAAGTGAGGCCTCACAGACTCTCCAGCCCTGCAGCTGAGCTGACCACTAGGCGCCCCTACCCCAGGGATGAGCAGCGCTGAACCCTGACGCCTGCCTTTGCCGGGACAGGTACGGGAGGCAGATCTGAGCGACCAGTACGAGGCAGCCTGTGAGTCGGCCTGCAGCGAAGCAGAGTCAGCAGCGGCAGAGGTGCTTGACTTGCCACTGCCCAGCTACTTCCGCTCCCGCAGCCACAGCTACCTGCGGGCCATCCAGGCGGGCTGCTCGCAGGAGGAGGACAGTGTCTCCCTGCAGTCCCTCTCCCCACCACCCAGCACCAGCAGCCTCAGCAACAGCCGCACGCTTCCAAGTGAGTCCCACGATGAGGGGGAGAGGGTTTCTTTGAGGGCATCCAAGGGACCATCCCTGCTGGGCCAGCCCTTAAGGAATGCTGGGGAGGAGTCACGGTGGGCTGCCCAGTACTGGAGGGATGGCTGGAGGCCTCAGAGGTTAACTGCAGACCAACTGACAAACTGGAGCTCAAACGGGCATCACAGAGACAGATGCCACCCATGGTGTAGGGGTTTGGAGAGTGCTGGAACTTACGGGATACTTGATTGCCCCTGAGTCCCCTGAGCTGGTCCAGCCCCCTGGCTTAGAGGAGCCACCTGCTGGTGGGCAGGGCTTATTGAAGCCCCTACCTGCCTGTTTGGATAGGTCGGGTAGGCACGCCTATAAGGAGGGGCAGAGCCTGCAGGGAGAGGACAGCATCCGCACTGAGCAGGTTTCTCTCATATCCGTAAGGAGAGATAACTTATCTTTTCTGATTCTTGTTCTAAATCCCCTGAGGATAACTGATGCCTGATCAGAGAAGAAAATGGACCCTAAGTCACTGAATGAAATAATGAACAGAAAATCAAGGCCAAGGAAAAACGTTGTGGTTTCTGGTTTAGTAGAGAGGGTTTTGGGCTTACTCTCACTAGCTAACTCTCCTCCTACGCCTGTTTTTCCATCTGTAAATTGAGGGTATGAGCTGGAGCCCAGAGACTTCTTGGGGAGATGAAGTAAGATTGTGCATTGGGAGGGTTTCGCAAGAACCTGGTACCTGGTAGGAGCTTAACAAGTGGTAGATGTTACTACTGGTTCTCAGACTTGACCCCGAGCTTCCTTACAGCCAAAGCCATAAAGGCAGTTGGGGTCAGATTGTTGTAGGAAGAAAAACAACTGTTTTAAGAGCTCAGTTAGCGTTTGATGTAAATAAATGTACTTGAATCCGTAGATATTCTATACACAGGTAAACAGTTTATTGACTGAATGAACTGGTCTTTGCAGGGGGCAGAGCAAGAGAAAATTTTCAGTATTGCCTTTTAAATCCACTCTGATCTTCTTGCCCTAGACTTAATTATGACTATGTTGGGCACATCTGTGAGACCATGCCCTTAAGTTTTCTGGAAGCCCCTCTGACCAGCCGAGAGGATCTACTACATGGCACCTTATTAGTTTTAGAGTGTTAATACTGGGTACTGCAGCTACACTCCTGATGACACATACCCAGTCAACAGCTTATGTACCTACTTATGTTGTTGTCGTGTGCCCTCGAGTTGATTCCAACTCATAGCGACCCTACAGCACAAAGCAGAACTGCCCCAAAGGGTTTCCTAGGCTATAATATTTATGGAAGCAGATCACCATGTCTTTTCTCCTGAGGAGCAGCTGATGGATTCAAATTGCCAACCTTTCAGTTAGCAGCCGAGTGCTTGACCATTGCACCACTGGGACTCCTTGTATCTACTTACAGATATAAATTTTTATACCCTTAGGCCTACATATGATAGGAAAACAGATGTAAAAACACATGCATACTGGTATTCTCATGTTACATATACAGCTAATATACCTGCACACACACACACACATACATGTATGTCTCCTTCAAGGCTCATGCCACCTCCACACCTGTGAGCAAATCACGTCTTCAGCAGATTGGAGCCACCAAAACAATTCTCACCTGGGCCCTCAGGGCGCCTCCCGTGTTACCCTGGTCAGCCCTCCCTTCACATGGCCACAGGGACCACTACAGACTTGCTCCTTTCTCCTCAAACCTTTGATCCTAGTGCTCAGTGAGTAAACTCACCTACCTCACAATGAAAATCAAAGCCACAGATCTTCGAGCCTGCGCCCAGAGCTGCCGCTGGTCCATACGGCACGTTTGTGCTGAGTTAGGAAAGGGCGCCCCTCCTGAAGACACTTAACTGCCATCTGTTAAAAATTGTCGTATTACACAGCTTTTATTAGAACAAGGCCCTTTACTGCCATCTGCCAGAAATTTGTTGCAATAATTATATAATTCAGTTATGTCTGTATTGTGAACAGCACCACCCCCTTATACGTGGCATCCTTAATCAGTATAAAATGTGTACAGCTATACATGGCAGTCCTGCCTATAGTCACCTCCCTCCACACAGACACACACACACAGGCACACCCTCCCTCAGCCACTGTCCCCCTGCAGGGTCACCCCTGCTCAGAAGGCTACCCTGCCTCCTCAGGGTCTGTCCCCCTAGCCTGTTCTGAGCCCCCAAGTTGCTCAGGAGTATGAAAGCCCTTTGTCACTCCCACATGGGCACATATATACTCATGCTATATACAGGCGGGTGGGTAGACGTGGGTGAGGGGCGGTACTGAGGCAGTGAGAGCCTGGCAGGGGCTAGGCCACTCAGAGTGACTGTGGGCAGAGCATGCAACTGCCCACCCACCCACACAGAGCTGGCCAGCTTCCCTGCTGCCAGCGCTGCTGCTGCCACCCCCTCTTCCCCTCCTCCTTTCTGACCCAGATTCCACATTCCAGAAATAGCTCTGGCAGGTGACTGGCAGGCAGGGGGCAGCTCCATTTGGGAGGATGGGGGAAGCAGCAACTTGGCTGCATGTACACGCCTCTCCCCAGTCAAAGGACCTACCCAGGAGGGGCCCCCGGGAGGGGCCTCAGGGGTACCCTCACCTCTTCTTCTGCCCCCATCCTGCATCTCCTCTCTCTACGCCTCTGAGAAAAAGAGGAAGAAGCCTTCCTCCCACTCTCTCCTCTCTCTTCCTCTGCCCATCTCCCATTCAGTCCTCTGTCCTTTTATCCATCCCTTTCTTCCATCTTCCCCTCCTCTTCCTCCCTGTCTCTCTCCCCTTGCATCTTGCCCTTCTGTCTGTCTCCCTCAGTCTTCTGTTCCTCTCCCCCATGCTCTCCCTTTGTTCCCTCTCAGTTTCTGGCCCTCCCCTCCACCCCCCCTCCATGTCTCTCCCACTGTCTCTGAATCACAAGGGAGGCTGTGACATCACCCACGGGGCTCAGCAAGCACTGTGATGGTGGTAGTGGTGGGCTGCTCGGTGGCACTCCAACTCCTGTCACCGGCATTCTCTATACCTGTGCATGCATGTGCACCCGCTGAAACACACACACACACACACAGAGATACCCACACTTGGGGTCACTTCTGGGCAGCTTGAGGCTCTGGGCTTAGCTGGGGTAGATTCTAGGCCTGGGAAACACCCTTGCTCCTTGCTCAGAGGCTCTGAGTTCTAGTTTCAGCTTTGCTGAGACTCTGGGTGGGTCCCTGCCCTTCTCTGGGCCTCAGAATCTCCATCTGTGTTGTGAGGGCTTAGGTCTGGGGACCCCTGAGCACCTCTAATCTGTGACAATCCAAGACCCATACAATTCTCTGCCCCTCCCTTCCTTGACTTCTTGCCCCACCCCTAGAGCTCTCCTGGTTTCTTCTCTGTTCCACACCCCCACCAATAGACATGGGAGGGGAGGCTGACAGAATCCCAGAAAGCAGTCAACCCTCCAGTCAACCTCTTCCCCTAGCACCACCTTCAGCTCAGCCCATCCAATCCCCAGAGCCTCAAAGAGCATCTTGTCCAGAGATTGCAGATAGATTTCAACTCATGTATCCTCTCTGATCGCTGGCCCTCAGGACTGAGATGAGTTAAGCAGAGAAGTGTGCCTCCATTGATTAGTGATGTCTGCCGTTGTGAGGATAGGTACACACATCTGCCATTCCTGATTCAGTCCAGTTCTTCCCGACATTCACACATATGCACAAACACGTTTAGACATTTTACACACAAAAACTATAGCCTAGCAAAGGTAAATGACTTGGTCAAGGTCAACGAACTGAATTTCCCAGGTGGTGCATCTGCCTGACTCGAAAGCCTTGAGTTACATTCTTCTGTGTGTGTGGGAGCCATCTGAGGTCCTGGAAAGGAGGTACTGTATGGTCACAGAGTTTGAGGGGGAATCATTTGGCAACATGGCAAAATGGTTTGGAGGCAGGGAGGCCACTCAGAGGCTGGGTCCAGGCAAGGGACAGGGAGGCCTGGGCAGGGGCTATTGGGGTTGGAGAGGAGTAGAAGGACCCAGGAAGCCTTCTCAGAGTGGGTGATGAGGAGCCAAAATTCCCTACTGCTGGAATGGGTAGCTCCCCACAGTGTGCACTGGATAGAAGGCAGGCTTTCTCCCTGGGCTCCACCAAGCCCTTGGACCAGGACATCCCTGGTTTATTGAGCATCAGCTGTGTACTCAGTGCAAGAATCATCACTCTCCTGAGTCCCATTTTTAGGCAGACCTGCTGAGCCTTCTTGGAGAAATAGTGATGGGGACTTAAGGACTAGTGGGCAGGCCTCAAATACCAGGATTGAGACTCTGGGATGCCCTTATGCCCTCGGGGTAGAGAACTCACCCCAAAGGAGGGAGACTAAGGTGCTTAAATAGAACAGTGGAGGCCCTCTACGCAGTGCAGTGGTTAAGGAAATGAGCCTTGCAGTCAGGCAGCCCTTTACTCAATAGATCTCCTGCTATGTGCCTGGCTGTGCTCCAGATACCAGGGAAACATCAGTGAACAAAACAGCTAAAACCCCTGCCTTCATGGAGTGGACATTCTACTGGGGGTGGAGGGGGGGGAGGCATGCAAAATAAACATAAATAACATAAATATCATATGGTTTATTGGAAAATGTTAAATACTATAATAAGGGTTATTGGGAGTGCTGGCAGGGTGAGGGGAGGGGTGTTGCAGTATCAACAGGGTCAAAACCTGTTGCTGTCAAGTTGATTCCAACTCATAGCGACCCTATAGAACAGAGTAAAACTGCCCCATAGGGTTTCCAAGGAGTGGCTGGTGGATTCAAACTGCCAGCTTTTATGGTTAGTAGCTGATCTCTTAACCACTGTGCCACCAGGGCTCCATCAACAGGGTACCCATTGCAACCTGTTGCTGTCGAGTCGATTCTGACTTGTAGCAACCCTATAGGTCACCGTAGAACTGCCCCATGGAGTTTGCAAGGAGCGTCTAGCGCATTCGAACTGCTGACCTTTTGGTTAGTAGCTGTAGCTCGTAACCACTGCGCCACCAGGGTTTCCAGTAAACAGGGTAGGTATGGTCATACTCATCGAGCAAAGACTTGATGGAAGTGAAGGAATGAGCTGCCCTGGGGGAAGTACTCCAGGCTGGGGGAATAGCTGGTACAAGGGCCCTGAGGCAGAAGGGTGCCTGGTGTGTAGGAGGAGGAGCCCAGGGGCCAGTATGGCTGGGGCTGAGTGAGCTAGAAGAGAGTGTGGTGAGAGATGAGGTCAGAGGGAGCAGGGCAGAGCACACAGAGGGTGACCACAGACCATGGAAAGGACTTCAGCTTTTGTTCTGAGCAGGATGGGGAACCATTGGGGCATTTGGAGCGGAGGAGTGACATAACCTGATTTACATTTTAAAAGAAACACTGGGGCTGCTGTGTGGAGCTTTCCTTGAGGAGGCCAGATAGGAGGGTGATGCAGTAATGCAGGGGAGAGCCAGTGATGGCTTACACAGAGTGGCAGCGAGGGAGGTCGTGACAACTAGCCGGATCCTGGATGGGTTCTGAAAGTAGAGTCGACAGGATTCCTTGTATGGATGTAGGGTGTGAGGGAAGTCGAGCAGTCAAGGGGTGATGGGAAGGGATTGTTTTGCAGCCAGGTCAGGTAGAGTCCACGCCCCTAACTGCCAGCTCTGTCCACCAGAAAGACTTAGGAGCTCCTATACCCCCTAGGAAGGGAAGCCTTGGGGCCAGGCTGGGGATTTGGATGAGAAGGCTCTGGGTCCTGGCTATTCCCCACCCCAGGCTGGGGTAGAGCCAACTCAACTTTGCAGGGATTCCAGCCAGACCTAGCCCTTGCCTGTACACAGTAGGTGCTCCATAAATATCTACTGGGACCCTAAAACATTATCATCAGCAGGAACAACTGAAACCCCCTAGCTCAGTGAGTCTCAGACTTGGTAAAATGCAAACTCTGAGCCTGCCTGGGTTCAGGCCCAGGAATTTCAACCAGTGCCCTGATGCAAGGGTCAACCAAGGCCGCACTTTGAGAAACCCTGCCCTGGTCCAGTTTGTCTCTCCAGGGGATGGTGAGATGGAGAGGAAAAGGTACTTATCCAAGATCACAGAGTGAGTGTATGGAGTTTGAGGACTGGGGGTGGGGTAATGAGGTCTCAATCTGTGCTGCCTTGGGTTGTCAAGGCCGTATGAGTGTATTTACTTTTTTTTTCCCCTAAGTAAATCAATTTAAAGATAAACTTAAGTGAATAGTACAGGTGTATCATAGCGACTGTGAGTAGGATGAAGTGAACTACTACTTTCAAAGTGCTTTAGCATAGCGCTTAGCATGAAAATGGCTGAATAAGCCTCAATTTTTTTTATTGTGATAAAAATATATATAACAAAACATTTGCTAATTCAAGAATTTTTACGTGTACAATTCAGTGACACTGAGCACGTTCATCATATTGTACAACCATCACTACTGTCTTTTTCCAAATTATTCCACCACCATTAACAGAATCTCAGTGCCCTCTAAGCAATGACTCTCCCTTTCCCCCTCCTCTCACCCTTGATAACCACTAATTAACTTTGGTCTCTAGATATTTGCCTATTTCATATAAGTAGAATCATACATTTGTCCTTTGGTGTCTGACTTATTTCACTCAGCATGATATTTTCAAGGTTCATCCATACTGTAGCATGTATCAGAATTTCGTTTCTCCTTATGGCTGAGTAACATTCTATTGAATATATATACCACATTTTATTTATCCATCTGTTGATGGATACTTAGGTTTTCCACTTTTTGGCTATTGTGAATAGTGCTGCAATGAACATTGCAGTACAAGTTTCTGTTTGCCTTCCTGCTTTCAATTATTTTGGGTATATACCTACGATTGGGATTGCTGGGTCATCTGATTGTTTTATGTTTAACTTTTTGAGGAACTACCAAATTGTTTTCCACAGTGGTTATACCATTTTGCATTCCCATCAGCGATGGATGAGAGTTTCAATTTCTTCACATCTTACTCGTTGTTTTCGAGGGTTTTTTTTTTTTTTAATTCCTCAGTTGCTTTTGTTGTTATACCTTTATGCAAGCAAAAATCCTGACAATGGTATTAGAAACACTGTCATCTTTCAGTGCTCACAACAACCATATGGGATGCCTAAAATTTTTTTCTCCATTTTACAGTTGGGAAAAACAGATTCACAGAGGAAGGGAAAGGACTTGCCCAAGGTCACCCAGCAAGGCAGGTCAGGGAACAGAGAAGTTGGTCTTTTGGACGGCATAGGGGCCACTGTAGGTGCGGCCTGGAGATGAGGCCTAAGAGGAAGTGACAAGAGCCAGGACTGAGTGAGGAGGTGGAAGGAGAAGGGGGAGAAACGATGAGGCACGGTGGGGGGGTGGGGCGGGCGGGCAGTGGTGTTCCGCACAGAAAGGGAGAGGCGGTTTATTGATTCGGGTAGCCCCTACTGCCAACCCAGCTCGGTGGTAGGCACTTTGTCTGCAAGGTATCGTGCGGTGCTTGTTTTACTTTACGGAGGAGGCTGAATAAGCATCTCGTCCAAGGTCACAAAGGCTTGGTGAGGCTGAGTAGGGATTCGAACCAAGTGTATAGAAATCCGGTTGAGGAGAGCAAAGCGGGAAAGGAGGGGACAACCAGAAACATTTAGGACATAAGACTTGGTAGTACTTGAGAACTGTTGACTATGCAGGGTGAGACGAAGACTGCACGCTACTTTCTCTAACCCTCATTTCCCCGCCCTTTACGCCCCGGTGTTGCGTCCGTGAATTACTCCGAACTCTCCCGGCCCCCCGCCTCGTGTACGGAGCATGCGCCCCGTTCCAGCTGGAACCGGTTTGGCGGGGCGGTTCGAGGGGCGGAGCCCCCTGCTCTCAGGCATGCGCGTGTAGACGTGGGAGCGCGCTCCCTTTCATGGTCAATCGGCCTGGGCGTGGGCTGGACTGAGCGCCTTGCACGCTTGCGCACTGGTCCAGCCGCGCGCGCGCACGACTGGCCACGTGCCGGCGGCGCTGCGCGCGTCCCCGCCC
>NW_004443944.1:27690099-27719779 GCF_000243295.1 Trichechus manatus latirostris | reverse complement strand
TCCTCCCCGTCTATCCGTCCGTCCGTCCACCCACTCGCCTGCGCTTCCGTCCCTCTGTTCAGCCGCCAGCCTTCTGGCCCGTCTCCCCGCTCCTCCCGCTTTGTGTCTCCCTGTATCGCTGTCTCTTTGTCTCTGCTCTCGCGCTCCCTCGCAGCCCCTCCCTCGCTCCCCGATCTTGGGGTCCCCCTTCAGAGCGCTCCTCTTATCCCTCAGAGCCTCCCCTTCTGAGCATCCCATTCGTGGGAGCTTTTCCTCAGGGTGCTTCCCAGATCTTTTGGGGTCTCCTCTTCAGAACACCCTCCATACTCCCCAGGGGCACCCCTCTGAGCTTCTTGAACATCTTTGGGGGTCCTCCCTTACCCCCAAGTCCCTGGGGTCTTGCCTCCCCTGAGTTTCCATTTCCTCAGGATTTTCCCTCTTCTGGGTGTCCCTCATATCCGCTCGGACCTCCTAAGTCCCTTGGAGTCTTCCTCTTAGAGGACCCCTATTATTTCCCCTGCTCCGTGACTCGGAGCCCCTGCCTGCTTTCCCTTGGTTTGCCCTGGTCACTGTTTCTCTCTGTTCTCTCAGGCCCCCGAACACCCACATTTCTCTGGGTCGCATCCCCTGACTTGCTCTCCCTGCCTTAGCCCTTGGCCTCATATCTGTCTCAGTGGTCTCACCGCTCTGTTTCTTGCGCTGAAGCCCCCTCCTTTAAGCCTGCTCCTTTGCTCAGGGCTCTCGGTCCCCTCGCTTTCTGTGCCCCGGCCCCTGTCTTCCCCTCTCTCTGCTCCCGTGTTTCTCCCTCTCCCTCTTTCTGTCTTTGCCGGTCTCTGGGTCTCTGACCCGCATCCGGCCCTCATGGCTTTGTGTCTGGAGCTCTTGAAGCAATGTGAGTGGTGGGGTGTCCGGGTCGGGGCGGAGTCGCCCGCAGGCTGGCCGCGGCCGAGGCTCCTTGGGGCTGGTGCTGGGGCAAGGGCTGGCACTGGGGCAGGAGGCTCTGGGGCCTCCCAACAAAGCGGGGGCAAGGAGGGCGGAGCCAGGCCGTCTGGCAGAGGTGGGAGTGGGGGGCCTTCCTGCCCTGAGGCTTCTGCTTTAGTTGCTTGAGTGTGTGTGGGGTGCCACAAACTGGGCACCCCTGCCCGCTTGGCCCTGCATGGCCTGGCACTTTGTGTTCGCTTGTGGGCAGGCCTGGGCTATTTTGGAGCCGGCAGGATGTGATATCACTTGGGCGTTTATTTAGACCGGGTTGGGGGTGGGGGCTGTGTTCTTGCCAACTTGAGTAATGAAATATCACAGGGGGGTGTAGCCTCCTAGGCAGCTGGGCTGTGGCGTTTGTGGCCATAATTTTGCAGGCCACCAGAGTGGGCGGGTGAGCAAGGTTCATGCTGCCTTGGTCTTGCTGAGAATCTCAGGATAAGGGAGAAGTTGTTCTTAAACTGATCAAGTCTAAGCCTCTGGGGTCTTGGTTTTACCAGCTTAAAGCTGTGTGACCTTAAGTGAGATCCTTGGCCTCTCCAAGACTCAGTTTCCCCATATGTAAAAATGGAATAATTGTGCTGACCTCACAGGGTTGTCGTGAGCACGTAGACATGTGTATGAACAATCATCCTGTCTTTAAACTGAGCCCCAGAGAGGAGAGGTAGCTTGCCCCAGGGTACCAGCTAGTTCATGGCGGAGCTGGGGCAGAGATCCAGGCCCGGGGCTCCACAGTCCTTTACCCTCCACTCCACTGCCTCCTGGCTGTTCAAGGATACAGCTTGCCCTTCCAATACAACAGGGAGCTAGCTGTCCCTTACTTATGTCCCGATTCCTGGTTCCTCTTTGTCAGTTTGTAAAGATAGGCAGGTGTGCCCAGCGAGAAGTCTGTGCTGGGAGACAGTTGGATTTTCCATCTCATCTTTTTTAAGGGTAGGCCTTGCCCAGCTGGTGGCATTTAGGAATAAAGTTAGTCAATTTGTAGTTGTCAGCCTCGTTGTTTTTCTTGCCTCTGCATAGAGTCGAGGAACAAAGGCCCCAGCTGAGAGAGGCTTCTCAGACAGCTGGGGCCTGCTGTCAAGGAGCCTAGGATTTCCTAGAACTTTGGAGCAGGAATTAAGATCAGCTGTTGCAGCCCCCTTGTCTTATAGATGAGGAGACTGAGGCCCAGGGACCCACGAAAGTTGAATCGGGACTCTTGGGTGCTGTTCCGTGGCACTGCCTCTGAAGAGGTCACTGTCAGGCCAGTGTCACCTGCCCACTGGTGTATGACAATCTCTAATATCCATTGGCCTTTTACTGTGTGCCTTGAGCTCAGTGCATTACGTGAACTGCTTGGAGAGGGAGGAGAAAGGGCTTGGTCCCTGGCCTGAAAGTGTGAGGATCAGAGTTCTGGTCCCCAGATTCTCTCCTTCTCTCAGGGAGGTCACTTTCCCCTGGGCTTCAGTTTACCTGTAAAATGGGAATAATAATCCTTGTCCTAAGACTCATTGTAAAATCATTGGATCCTTAAAGAAATTCTGCAAGGCAGATGTCAAGGTTCTGTTCCTGGTACTGATGCTAAGATTTCAGACAGGTGCCCTCTCTCTCTCCATCTGAAAAATGACGGAGTTGGATGGCAAGGTCTCTTAGGTAGCTCCAGCTCTGACATTTTGAGGATTCTAAGGTAACTCAAAGGTCACCTGTTTGCACCTGTGCCTCATCTTACCATTTAAAGGTGTGCTTAATCACAGAATGAGAGAGATGCTGAATGCTGCCAGCTGGGTGCTGATGGCCTGATGTGGCGTTCCATAGGAGATGGTCCTGTCTGGACAAAGGGATCAGAAAGGCTTCCAGGAGAAGGTGGCAGTGTTTGAACTAGGCTGGGATAGTTGTGTAGGATTGGGACAAGCAGAAGTGAAAGGATGAGGAGGGCATTCTAGGTGAAGGAAACTCTGTGAGCAAAGACACAGGCCAGAAAAATGTGCATGTAGCTGGAACCTGAAGAAAAGAGTAATTGTAGATAGAGTTTAAGGCATCGGCTGCAGCCATGTCTTGAAAGGCTTCAACTGTCAGGTGGAGCAGCCTGAATTTGGGGAATGCTGATGCCCAGCTGGAAACCCTGGTGGCCTAGTGATTAAGAGCTACAGCTGCTAACCAAAAGGCTGGCAGTTAGAATCCACCAGCTGCTCCTTGGAAACCCTATGAGGCAGTTCTACTCTGTCCCGTAGGGTCACTATGAGTCAGAATTGACTCGACGGCAGCGGGTTTGGTTTTAATGCCCAGTTGCTCCGTGGAAGAAAGACCTGGCAATCTGTTGTAAAGATTACAGCCTAGAAAACCCTAGGGGGCAATTGAGTCAAAATTGACTTGACATCACCTAAGGACAACAATGCCTTTTGCAGGGAGGAGTGACCCCGCAGAGCTGGTCTTTGGGCAAGCTCTGCCTGTAGAGAGTACCCTTGAACTGGGTAAAGTGGGAGGGTTTATGCTGGGAGGTGGGGGACTGGGCCTGGGCTGAGGTGGAGACATTGGCTGAGGGGTCTGATGATGGGGGAAGGTGTGGAAGGCATCTGCTGGGACAGCTGCAGAGCCCTTGGCCAAGCCTGGCTCACTCCTCCCATCAGGTGTGTTCTGCTGCTGACCCAGCTACTGTGCTAGGCTGCCCGCTACCTATTGGTAGCCAAGGAAGAATGTTTGTGAATGCTTCTGCTGTGGTCTTTTATGAGATTTTGAAATCCTTATGGCTTAGGGGCTCTGTACCATCTTAGGAAATAGACAAGATCAGAATTCAAGAAACCAAGTCCTAGGCTCAGCCTCCTCCTTGCTCCTTGCCTTAGGCTTCCTTTGGGCGACAGCCTGACCTCTAGCCCCCATGGCCTTTCCTGTGGCTTCAGTTCACCTGGGTTTTACTGAGTGCTTTCCTGTGCCGAACGTGGGAATCTGAGATGAATGAGGTCCAGTAGGATTTGAATGTGTTGAAAATACACAACACAAGAGATTTTCAATTCAGAGAGTCCAAAACCAAGAGTGCGTATCTGGAAACCTTGGCTATTCACAACTTATTTTTCTTTGGTGGTGTAAAAATAGCAACGGCTTAGTTTTACTAAATCATTAAGGAGTAGATCCCCGTTATCTTATACAAACTGTTCCAGGGAGTAGAGAAAGTGTGGGCTTTAAAGCCCAAAACACCTGATTTCAGTTGGTCTCCGTCACTCACTACCTGTGTAATCTTGAGCAAATTACTTTCTTTGAGCTTCGGTTTTTTCATCTGGAAATGCAAGATAATCATATTTGCACTGTACGATTGTGGTGGTTAAATGAATTATATATATAAAAATAACTGATACACAGTAGGTGCTTAATAAATGTGAACTCCTTTCCCTTCCCGATAATATCTGGGTCACTTTTCTGTCTTTGGGAACAAGACAGAGGCCTAGCCTCTTTCCCACCCCCTCGTGGTTGGGGTTCAGGTATCAAGGAGGCATCTCTGGCTGGTCTAATAAATAATAGGAGTAATCCTGTAATCTCCCAGGTGCTGTGTGAGGCATTGTGTAATCTGCCAGGCTCTTTCCTGACCATTGTTCCTCACAACAGTCCTAGAATGAAGTCAGAAGCCAGTGAAATTCTCCCCGTTTCATGGGGTAGATGAAGAATGGGGACCCAGAGAGGGGCAGGGACTTGCTCAAGAGTCCCACAGCAAGGCAGTGTTGGTGGGTGGCTTGGAGCCCAGACCTCTTGACTTTTCTTTCCCCACAGCTTTTGTCCAGGTTTATTGCTTCTACCTGGTAGCCTCCTCCTCAGGCTGCCTTCCCTGGACCTGCCCTCTGTTCTACAAGGAGGGTTTGCTTGACGTTTTCCCAGCCTCTGAGCTCATCTCACATTTAAATGGGGCTAGCTAGCTTGAGGCTGGATGGAGACTGAGTCACCACCTCTTCTGGCTTTCGCATCCTGAGCATCAGTCAGACATACCACAGGGCCACTGTGAAGACCTGCTGGTTGAAGGCACCAGGCACAACAGACTTTCAGCCCAGAAGCGCAGATGGGCTCAGGAATATTCTGCCTGGGCTCGGGGTAGAGGCTGCAGTACCAGCTTCATGTTTCTTCACTTCCCAAAGCATGTTGAGTATATGTTGCCCGGCCTTTCCTGCCTCAGGCTGTTATTCCTGCTTTACTCCTGGTGATGCCCTCTCTTCCTTTCAAGGCCCACATTGTCAAATGCTACCTCCTCCAGGAAGTCAGTGATTGCTGGCTCTGGAGTCAGACTGAATTCAGCCCCTGGTTGATACTTGCTGAAGGTGTGACCTTGGCAGTCATTTTACCTCTCTGTGCCTCTGGTTCCTTGTCTATACAATTCAGGTTCCTGAGCTCCACTGCGGAAGATTCTCATTTGACAGGTCTGGATGTAGGAATCAGCTTTTAAGCCTGCCCCCTGGAGGATCGTGATACTGAATGCCTATGGGCTGAACTCTGGGAAAAGCTGAACTGGGAGTATCCTGCATTTATATCACAGCCCGGCTTATCCCCGTTGTGTGACCATGGGTTGACCAACTATCTGAGCCTCAGTCTCCTTTCTTGTCACATTAGGATGGAAATACCACCTCATAGGTTGCTGTGAGGATGAGAACTCTTGTAGTAAAGTCCCCTCAAGATATGGCAGTTATATCATCTTTGTTTCAGGCAGGATTGGTTGTTTCCAGAAGCAAATTATCTTCGCCTGCTTAGCCCTGGCAGAGACTGTCAGACCTGGCCGGGATGAGGGCTGTAGAATTGAACACCTGGGCAGGAATGAAATCTAGTTGTCAGTAGGAATTTAATGAAGTTGATGAGGTGTGCTTGTGAATGCCTCTGAGGTTCCAGGGTTTCCAGTCATGGCTGTGGCTGCCTCTTCTCACCTACCTGCTCCTGGGAACCAAACAAAAAACCCACTGCCGTCAAGTCAGTTCCAACTCACAGCAACCCTATAGGACATTGTAGAACTGCCCCATAGGGTTTCCAAGGACTGCCTGGTGGATTTGAACTGCTGACCTTTTGGTTAGCAGCCATAGCTCTTAACCACTATGCCACCAGGGTTTCCCCTGGGAACCAAGGCTACATTAAAGACAAAATCTGAATTCTAAAGCTAAAAGATTGTTTCTTGTGTCACAGAGAGGGCGAGGGCTGTGCCTGGGATCCCAGAGCAAGGCCACGCCAGGGTCAGACCAGAGCCATAGCTTACCTCCCTGCCCAGGCCTCCCTCATTGTGTACATCACTGGCCTGGAGCATCGGGTTCTGGTAGGCCAGTGAACAGTTTCCTCAAAGGGCAAGTGTGAAAAAGTGGTCCCAAGTAGTCGCAGCTGGACTTGGCTCAGCCTGGAACTGAAGTGGGCTCAAAAGAGACTTTTTTGCCCAAGTGCCTGCCCTCCCAGCCCTGAGCCAGGCTCCAGGAGGACAGGGAAGAACAGACAGACAGGGCCTGCCCCTTGGAACTTACAGTCTGACAGGAAAACAAGGCTACAATTATGAGAGACTGCATGACTGTATATAATTAAGTGTCTGCTGAGGGAAAGCATTGTCTGAGAAGGAGTAAGTGAGCGTGAGCCAGAGGAAACAGCCCTCTTGAGGGGAGGGCTTGAATTGCCCAGGCAGAGGGTGGGGCTGACATTCTCGGGATTGATTTGTGCAAAGACAGTGATACGAGACTGGCAGGTAAGCATGCATTTAGGGAAACAGTGAGTAGACAAGTTTTGCTGATGCATCAGGGCTCTGGATGGAAAATCGGAAAGGGGCTAGGAAGTTGCAGGCAGTGTTGAACACCAGCTAAAAAGCTGAGGCTCTGGGGAGCCATGGAAGATTTCAGAGCAGAGAATTTTTCAGGAAGATGAATTGGGCCAGGAAATTAGAATGAATAAGAATGATGACAGGGAGGAGGCTTTGCAAGCTTCCAGATGAGAGAAGAGGGTGAGGTTTGGATGGGGCCCACAGGAATGGGAAGGGCCAGTTGGAGTATCAGAGGATGCTGTGCTCCCTGAGGAGAGCATGGCCAGAGTACCAGCCAAGGCTCCCCAGGTCTGTGAGGCCAGTGGGGGCCTAATAGAGCAGAGGGAAAGATGTTGGGTGTTGCTGGTTTGGAGATAGGAAATAACAGTCTGAACACATTCTTCGTATACCTACTCTTTGCCAGGGCCTCTGTGGGCATGCTCATGAAATTCTTACAAGCCCCGTTTTACAGATAAAGAAAATGTGACTCAGGCCCAAGGCTGACTGACTCCAAACCCTAGCTCTTCCCACAGTTCAGCCCTGCTCTTAGAAAAGGAACACCTACTGATGGGGTCCCAGGGATCTGAGCCTTCTTGCCTCTTGAGTTAGGAACACACAAAGGTATTCCTTACAGCTCTCCAGCCCCTGCTTTCTGAAGATCCTGAAGGTCGGGGTTGGGTGCCAGCTAGAATTTCTTTAAGGTACGAGTCAAGGAAGGGAGGGACCTTTACACCAGCCCTTTTACACACCAGGCTATGAGAATCCTCCTGAGTTATGTGTCCAGTCCAACTGTGTCATGTCCGTGGCAGGGCCCATTGGAATTCTCAGCCAGCCCCCACCATCAGGGGTGTTCCCTGGCCCAGCCAGAGGAGTCAGTCACCCATAAAGGCAGGAAGGGACTTGTCCCAATGTGCTTAGCACAGGAGAGTCTGAGCCAGGTGATGGAGCCCAGTTCCAGTTTTCCAGTCTGCAGCCACGGATGCCCATTGGTACTTACCAAGTGACTGCTGTGGAAGGCAGCAATGGTTGGTCCCAGTGTACAGCTAGGAAACTGATGCTTGGCCAAGGTCATTCTCTCGCCTCCTCTGTGTGCAGTATCTCCCTCCTGAACACCACCTTGGTCATGAGGCAGAGCAGCCACATGGTGGGCACAGCCTCCATGGTCCCCTCGCCCACACTCCTGCCTTGCCTCCACTAAACACCCCTAGGGTCCCATCTTCCAGTGTAATTTGGCAAATACTCTCTGAGCCCAGTTGTGTGTAGAGTACAGTTGTAACAGTAACCATGTTTTTCACGCCAAAATCTAGACAAAGATTTTTTTTCATTTTTTTTTAATTTTTTAATTTTTTCCCATACAAAAATATTACTTTGTCATGTGACTCTAATTGCTCTCCCAATACTGTGACAGCACATGCCTCCTTTCCACCCAATTCCCTGTGTCCATTCAACTAGCTCCTAACCTTCTCTGCCTTCCCATCTCACCTCCAGACAGAAGCTGCCTGTTTAGTCTCTCGTATCTAGTTGAGCTAAGATGCACACTCCTCACAAGTATCACTTTATGTCCCACAGTCCAGTCCAATCCCTGTCTGAAGAGTTGGCCTCGGTAATGTTTTAGTTCTGGGCTGGTAGAGATTCCAGGGGCCATGCTTTCTGGGGTTCCTCCAGTCTCAGTCAGACCATTAAGTCTGGTCTTCTTACTAGAATTTGAGTTCTGCACCCCACCTTTCTCCTGCTCCATCTGGGACTCTGTTGTGTTCCCTGTCAGGGCAGTCATTGGTGGTAGCTGGGCACCATCTAGTTCTTCTGGTCTCAGACTGACAAAGTCTCTGGTTTATGTGGCGCTTTCTGTCTCTCGGGCTAATACTTTCCTTGTGTCTTTGGTGTTCTTCATTCTCCTTCACTCCAGGTGGTTGGGACCAATTGATGCATCTAGGCAAAGGTTTTGATGAGGGATTTTTGTGCTCTCTTGAAACAGAGACAGCCTGAGGAATATCACTTGGACAT
The DNA here is from genome assembly GCF_000243295.1 of Trichechus manatus latirostris. NCBI lineage: Eukaryota > Metazoa > Chordata > Mammalia > Sirenia > Trichechidae > Trichechus > Trichechus manatus. Next base: position 27,711,099 of record NW_004443944.1, on the reverse strand, counting down.
TGGAACATGGACTAGAGTGACCTGTGTTGTTCCTTTCAATTGTAGTAATTCATTTGATTAATGGTTTATTGTTTGCCAAGTGCATTCTCGTAAATTTGCCTGTTCTTATGTATATTCATTCTTTTTGTTTTGTTTTTAAGCACATTGGCTCTGAATCGTTAAAATTTTGTTTAGCCTGATTTTGATTTGCAAAGCACTTTCACCCATTTTATCTTGGTTGACTCTTACACAACCCTGGGAGGTCACTACTATTCTTGTCATTCTCTTTCCAGAAGACGAAACTGAGGTTCAGCAATAGGAAGTGATTTGACCAAGGTCACTCTGGGATTTAGTGGCTGAGCTGCTCATCTATTCAACAGATCTTTCTTAAAGGCCACTGTGTGCCGGGCAGTGGACGGCCTTAGAGATATAGTGGCAGGCAGAACAGACTTACTTTCTGTCCTTCCAGAGTCCACAGCCTCATAGACGTCTAGCCAGACTCACCCCAGGGCTCCTGACTTCCGTCCTGGACTCTTCTACTGCAGAGACCTGTAGTTTGGGCCTGTGGGTAGGATCTAGATTCTTAACTTGTGGCCTGTGAGCCCTCAGCCTAGAGCATCATGGTGAAGCAAGCCCAGGCAACAAGTCTCTGCAAACAGAATTATTTCAAAAGTGACAAAATAGGTCTCCAGTAATGACTTAATTATTAACAAGAAGGTGAGGAAGGGCATCTCAGCAGAAAGCCATCTGCTTCTATTCCCTGGGGGCAGTTGCCCCAAGGCTGCTGTACCTAAAATCCTGGCCCGAATTTTCTGCAGCCTCCAAGTATTTGATTACATTCTGCACAGGTGTAGAGCCTTATGGCTATGTGCTGAGCTGGGGACCCTCTTTGCCTCTTTTAATATTAAATGAGATTAAATAAAGGCAGATCCTAGGATGTCAGGGCTATAAAGGACTTTGGCCCAGCCCCCTCACTTCCATTGGTGAAAACCAAACCTGGGAGGGGAAGGGACTTGCCAGGATCACGTGTTGAGAGAGATTACTTCCCCATCTACCAGCCTGACTTAATTTCCCCATTCTTCCTGGTAGGAACCCTGTCCTCCCAGTTGTAGATGTTCAACCCTCAAAACCCTCTTTAAATCCTTCTATTCCTCAAGGCCAGATTGTCCTCAGAGTCTTTCCAGACACTTTATCCCCCACCCAGAACCATACAGTGTCCAGGCTGCCTCAGTCTACTTCAGAGGCTGCCCTCCTGTTCTATAAGGCTAGACCAGTAGCCCTAGAGGAGACTTTTCAAAATCCAGATACCTGGGTCCTGCCTTCAGGGAGTCTGATTTCTGAGGTCTAGGGAGAGGCTTCTCTGTGTGCATTTTGCTGGAGTTATTTTTGGACAATGAATAAGGAAGACCAAAGAAGAATGGATGCCTTTGAATTATGTGTTGGCAAAGAGTATTGAATACACCATAGACTGCCAGAAGAACGAACAAGTCTGTCTCGGAAGTACAGCCAGTCAGTTGGCATAACAAAGTTGATTAAGAAAGTGTTCTGCATCCCACTTTGGTGAGTGACGTCTAAGGGTCTTAAAAGCTAGTGAGCGGCCATCTAAGATGCATCAATTTGTCCCACCTCACCTGGAGTAAAGGCGAATGAAAACACCAAAGTCAAAAGGAAAATATTAGCCCAAGAGACAAAAGGGCCACATAAACCAGAGACTCCCATCAGCCTGAGACCAGAAGAACTGGATGGTGCTCAGCTACCAGCAATGACTGCCCTGGCAGGGAACACAACAGAGTCCCTGCTGGAGTGGGGGAAGGGTGGGATGCAGAACTCAAATTCTAGTAAAAACACCAGACTTAATGGGTTGACTGAGACTGGAGGAACCCCAGAAAGCATGGCCCCTGGACTCTCTGTCAACCCAGAACTAAAACAATTCCTGAGGCCAACTCTTCAGACAAAGATTGGACTGAACTATGGGACATAAATGATACTCGTGAAGAGTGTGCTTCTTAGCTCAAGTAGATACATGAGACTAAATGGGCAGCTTCTGTCCGGAGGTGAGATGAGAAGGTAGAGAAGGTTAGGAACTGGTTGAATGGACATGGGAAATCAGGGGTGGAAAGGAAGAGTGTGCTGTCCCAGTATGGGGAGGGCAATTAGGGTTACATAACAATGTATGTGTAAATTTTTGTATGAGAGACTAACTTGAATTGTAAACTTTCACTTAAACTACAACAATAAAGGGCTTGGGGGGAAAAAAAAAGTACAGCCAGAGTGCTCCTTAGAAGTGAGGATGGTGAGACTTCATCTCATGTACCTTGAACATTATCAAGAGGGACCAGTCCCTGGAGAAGGACATTGTGCTTGGTAAGATAGAGGGTCAGTGAAAAAGAGGAAGCCCCACGACGAGATAGATTGGCACAGTGGCTGCAACGATGGCCTCAAACATAGCAGTGGTTGTGAGGATGGTGCGGGACCAGACATTGTTTCGTTCTTTTGTACATAGCATCACAGTGAGTCAGAAATGACTTGACGGCACCTAACAACATTTTTGTGTATAAAAATTACATTTTTATTGACAAAGCAATACATGTACATGGTTAAAAATTTCAAACTTTTTAAAAAAGTACTCAGTGAAAAATTAGGCTCTCTCCACCTAGACTCCTGTCTCCAAACACTTTGTGTATATATAGGCAGCTATGTCAGGAATGAGGCGCCCTGGTGGCACGGTGGTTAAAGTGCTTGGCTGCTAACCAAAAGGTCGGCAGTTTGAATCCACCAGCCACTCTGTGGGAGAAAGATGTGGTAGTCTTCTCCTTAAAGATTACAGCCTTGGAAACCCTATGAGGCAATTCTGCTCTGTCCTGTAGGGTCATTGTGAGTTAGAATTGACAGCAGTGGGCTTTTTTATGTCAGGAACATCCCTTTTATTACACAAAAGTTGATGTGTTCTCTACATGTGGTTCATTACCTTGCCTCTTCCATGCAAGCCTCTGCTGTAGGTTATTCTCTGTGGGTGCACCAGATCCTTGGCCTCCTTGCCACAATGGTGGCATTCCATCGATTGGCAGACCATCCGATGTTCATCCAGTCCTCTCCTGAAGGACATTAGGTTGCTGCAGCAAACAGTGCTGCAGTGAACACCCCTCGATACCCATCTTCATGCATGTGCGCTTGCCTATCTGTGGGAGCAGTTCTGCAAGTGGAATTGCTGCTTTGGGGTCTATGCACTTAAAATTGTGTTAGATATTTTCAAATTGCCTTCTTTTCTATTCTGAGAATGTATTTTTAAAAAGCCCCCTCCCCTGTCCCTGTATTCCAATGTAGTTCTTAGGTTAAAAAACCATTATTCTAATCCAGCTCATGGTTTTACAGATGGGCCAAGGCCCAGGGAGGGGAAGGAGCTTGGCCAGGTCACTTAGCAATCCCCAACCAGAGAGGTGTCTTTCCTGAGTAAAGTGCAGATCAGAGAAGTGAGGAATGAAAGGAAGAAATGGGTTGGGGGAGTGGCAGGAGTGGAGCCAGGGTTGGGGGGAAGGGGGCTCTGTTCTGGTACCTCGGGACTTGTTTGTGACTTGGTCTCCAGGGAGAGGTGTTCCCCCTCCCATGCCAAGTCCGCCTCCACAAGCGTCTCTGGTGTGCGCTGCACCTGCTTGCCAACAGCTGGGCCAGTGAGCTCATTCATCTGGCAAATATTTACTGAATTCCTGAATCCCAGTGCTGGCTTAGCCGCTAAGTCCCTGCCCACCTCTGAGCCTCAGTTTTCCTCATCTGAAAGGTGAGGAGGATCATCCCTCCCTTTCTCATGTCATTGGGCTAGTGGGAAGCCAGCCAGTTGGAAAACATCAAACAGATTGCAGTGGTTTAGCTAGACGCTATGCTGGGCACCCTGGGGTCAGCAGTTTGGATGAGTCCTGGGTGGGCTGCTATCAGTAGATGGCCTCGTCAGCCCTCGGGCTGGGAATTTTAGGATAGCTGTTGGTGGGTGTCTCCTCTTGCTGTGCCAAGACAGGGTCAGGCTTGTGCTTAAGGACTTCCTGAATTTTCTCTGCCCCCGGTTACTGGGACCTCCAGGGTCTGCTCAGGATAAAGGAGTTCAGATGACAGATGTGGGGACACGTTTGGGGAGAGGTATTCAGGGAGACCAGAGAGTCTCTACACTGTGGCCAGAGTTTTGCCACCGCCTCCATCCTCCAGAAAGGCTCTTTGGGGCCCCCAGGGGTCATTCCTGCAGCTCCTTTTCAGCCCTCTGTGGCAGCAGAGTTGAGGAAGTTTTTCTAGTTTAAGATGACATTTAAATAACTAGCCTAGTTCCTCCTTCCCGTTTGTTCAGCAGGGAAACTGAGACCTGGAAAAGTTGAGGACCTTCTTCCAAGCTTCAGATTAGAAGGCAGGTGTTCTGTCTGCCTTTGTCCCCAACCTCTAACTTTCCCCATCTTTATCTCCTGTCATCCCAGGCTTTAGTTTCACTTTGGGGTTAAAAACCAAAGTGAAAGAAAAAGGCAAAGCAGGAAGCAACTGCTTCAAACCCAGCCCAGACTGGGGTGGGCTCTGGGAGACCCAGCTCAACCTGGCCTCACTAGGAGAGTGGGCTTTTTCCCCACCTACTCCCCGCTTGTTCCGGAGGCCTGGGTAGGGCTCTGCATAGAGAGGTGCCAGCATACAGACAGGTGGTGGCATTCTGGCCTGGCCCGTGGCTGTCTGGGAGACGACCAGTCAGACGGGTTCCCTGGTGAAGTCAGCTTCAGCTGGGTGTGGTCCCAGCCTGGGCCTCAGGTGGGGTGCTGCCGCCTTTTAAACTCCCATTCCTTTTAAACTCCCATTCTTCCGGGGCAGGGCTGAGCTGGAGCTGGGCCTGTGTTGGCTGAGAAATCCTGGCCTTCCAAATCCAGCTTTCACAGAACAGTTCTGCTCTCCCTGAAGGTAAGAGCTAGCGCCGTCTCCACTGTGAAGAGACTTTTTAACTTTCTGTCGTTGTGAGCCCTTACCTCAGCTGCTGGTAGTTTCCTCACAGTACTTGGATGGCCTGAAAGCCTTTTTGCCCTGGTTCCAGTCCCAGGGACTTGGAGAGTACAGAGGACTGGGTGAGCAGGAGCTATGCCTCCTACCTCTTTCTCTCACTGAGTTAATGGGTGGCCTCAGGCAAGACCCTTGTGGCTCTGGACCTCAGATTCCTCATCAGTTTCTCAGCAGGGGGGAGTTCCTTCCAGCTCTGCCATTCCTTTGAATTGATTTTGGTCCCTGGAAGCTGATGATAGAGTATCGTGACACTCGGATTGGTTGGCCCACATATTTTAAAGATTAGCTGTTATCTCACTAGCTGGTGTCTCAAGTTCCTGTTTGTCTGTGCTTTTTCTAAGGAAATTCTCAGACTTGCCAAAGCAGATATGGTATCAATTTTGTTGCTTCAACAAATAATGATTTTTGTGTACCTCTCTCCCCTGTACAAATCAGAGTCCCCAAGCACAAAGCAGATGTCAGGTTCAAGTTTACTCCCTGAGTGGACACCCTGAGCGCACAGTAGGTAGCATCAGGAAGCCATTTTTTTAATGGCTGTATCGCTGTTCCACACCTGGCCATGCCGCTCCCTTGGAATGCAGAAAGGTGAAGTTTATAGAGCACAGCTGTGTGCGGTGAGCTGGGTCAGCGGGTAGAAGCCCATATCCCAAAGGTCGTGCAGACCAGTAGTTAAGAGCCGAGCTCTAGAGATAGGCTGACAGGGTTCAGATCCAGGGGCTGCCACCTAGAAGCTGTGAGACCTTGGGCAAGCTGCCTAACTTCTCTGGGCCTCAGTTTCTTCACCTGCAAAATAGAGATGATAATGTTATGTGACGGTAGTCTCAGCATGAAGACGAGAGAAAATGTGCGAAAGTACCAAGCACAGTACATATCCAGGAGGGGAGAGAAGACTTGAAATAACTAAAGACTGTCAGTGTCCCATGCCTGGAAAGAACATAGGTGGACTGGGTGGGGTGTTTGGAGGGGAGTCAGTCATTCAATGCCAGTTTACGGGTTCTGATGGGGCATATGGAGTGAATCAAGACAGGCTGTAGAGAGGAGGTGACCTTCAGGACCTTAAAGCTGGATAGACTCCAAGTGGGTGGAGGTTTTGAGGGGAGGGGAGGCAGGGGCAGGTTGTCCAGGGATGATGCCAGCTGAGATCAGGCTGGAGAGGTCTGCCCAAGGGCCAGCAGGGTCTGCCGGACACTCAGCTGGGGTTTCTCTTCACAGGGTTGTCACATCCTGGGGGCTGTTAGTGAATGTGCTGGCAATAGGTTGGATGGTTTCACCCTCTCCTGGAACTCTTTCTTACCCTCCCACGCTTCTTGGCGTGGCTGTTGCTCTGCACAGGGGTGTGGTAGCAGTGAGGAAGTGTCTGCCTGCTGGCAGCTGGGGTGGGGTTGGGGGAGCAGGGGCTTGCTGCCAGCACCCAATAAAGGCAAGGCTACCACTGCTTCTGCTGCCCCAGCAGTTTCTTCAAAGGGAGCATAAGCAGCAGTGTGTGGGAACAGTCCAGCTCCTCCCTCTTCCCCACTCCAGCCCCACAGCTCTCTGGAACAATCAGTCATTCTTCATACTCAAAAGTGCAGGGCACTGTACTGGGAGCCAGGGGAGAGGAGGGAGCAAGATTGACTTGGTCTCTTTCTTCCTGGAGCTTCCATCCAGCTTGGAGTCCCCATCCAAGCAGGTAACAAATAAACAAGATACTATCTGATTGATAAGAGCCCTGAAGGAAACAAATAAGGTGCTGTTCAGAGAATGTCGAGAGCATCTCTGGGAAGATGATGTGGAGAGTGAAAGGAGACAGGGCAGAGCTGGGAACAGCAAATGTGAAGACCCTGAGGTGGGAAGTGTTTGGTACATCGAGGCACGAGTTAAACCTGTAGTGCTGCGCGACGTCAGACAGGTCCCAGTGAGCCCAGCAGGGCCTTGCTGGTCTTGATAAGCCTGGTTAGGTCTGAGACAAACAGCTCTCCTCATCCTGTAGGAGCCAAAGGCATCATTGTATTAAGAGGTGTGATAAAGAACTAATGAAGTACTGAAAGTGATTTTGTTTTAAAATTAACATGAGAACTAATGAATACTTATCCTGTTGGTATTCATATTGATCTTAGTCATCAAGGAAAGGCTTCTTCAGCATTCCCTGTTTATTGCTAACTTCCTTTCTGTACTGCTTCGCAGTTCACAAAGCCCTGTTGTTTCTCCTGCTGCCAAGGGAGGCAGGGTTGCAGTTAGGGTTGCTGTTTATAGAGGTGATGGAATAGAGAGGTGACGTGACTTGCCCAGAGTCATACGGCTTAGTCAAGATTTGAAGCCCTAGTTCACTGTTATTTCTATTCTACCACACTGCCTCTGTTTAAGGCCAGAGCAGAAAGTTTCGATTTCTTTTTAGCAAAGTTATTGTTCCAAAATGGTTGTAGTGAAAAAGTTTTGGTATAGAATGATATAATAATTGTGTTAGGGCAATGGGATTAAAGTAGCTCCCTGTCCCCCCATTTTCTACAGTATCACACAATATATTTATAGTAAATTCTTTGTTTTGTTTTATTTTAGTTTTGTTGTTTTTTTATCACCACACAATCTCCCATCCGGCTCCTTTCCAGGCTTTGAGATACTAACATCCATTACTGCCCTCGTAGACCTCCGGTGTCTTTATTTTGTATTGGATTGAATCTCAGGAAAAAGATCGTAGGCAGATTTTCTGTCAACTCTTGTTCACAAATATATTAAATTCAAATTAGAAATTTAAAAAATTCATGCTTAAGTCGTAAATATTTTATTTTGTGACTTTTGTATTTAAGGTGAGAAAAAGCAAAGCAGTTTGATAACTGGGGTTCATCATAGGGAATTTCTCAGTGGTCCTCACTAGACCATTTTAAGGAGATAGCGTAAAAGGGTAGGAGTGAGGCCAAAGTCTCCAAATCATGAACTCTTACAGTGGTGTTAAGAGTTTGGTGTTTAGAGACTTCAGGTAATAAGGAGCCCGGTGGCACAGTGATTAAGCGCTAGGCTACTAACCAGAAGGTCAGTGGTTCGAACCTACCAGCCGGTCCATGGGATAAAGATGTGGTAGTCTGCTATCATAAAGATTACAGCCTTGGAAACCTTACGGGCAGCTCTACTCTGTCCTGTAGGGTTGCTGTGAGTTGAAATTGACTTGATGGCAGTGGGTTTGGGATGGTGGTGATTAACTCTCCAAGTTAATGCACACTGCAAATCTAAGCTTATGTGGCTGTGTTCTAGCAGAATTGTTAAAGGACTGATCATCTCCTGGGAGGGGTTCTCCACACAGGCAGCATTGGTTGCAACTCACATCATGGCTACATGGAGCCCGGGCACAACCTCTCTGTGGAGGCAGGATAATGGAATGCGGAGAACTATGGCTTTATCGTAGCACGCAAGCATAATCCTTTGCATTGCTTTTTACTCGCTATAGGATTTGGGCTAAGTTCCTCTACCTCTCTCAGCCTCAACTTCCTCCTCTGGGAAGTGGGACAGTATTTCCTGTTATGTGTACCTCCTGGAATCAGTGAGGCAGTTAATGGATGTCCCTTTGCAGCCTTGAGACTTCTAGCACAGTGTTTGGATGTAGTTCAGTGCAAGAAGAATAGGGCTCCTGATTGTCATTTTACAGAAGCAGCAGAGACTCAGAAGTAAAATGACTTGCCCAAGGTCACGCAGCACTTAAGTGACAAAATTGGGCTGAAACTCAGTCACCCTCACTTTACAAGTTGCAGCTATTTAGGGCTCTTTGTTGGTCAGTCTTTAGGAGGACAGTGAATTGTGAAATAGATGGTGGCTTTTCCATCTTACTGGACTTAAAACACTGCTTGAGAAGCTCTTGTGGCAGTGGGCCTGTAAGGGAGGGAGGTTTTGGTTGAGAATCAGGGACAGTGCTTCTGTGTCATAGGAATAGAATCTTAAAGCATTTCTGTGTTGATCGTCTTTTCCGTGGACAGCAAACACCTTAAACTTGACAGTTACTCCCCCATACTGGCCCATGGCAGACAGCATCAGTCAGTCACGGTACTCTTTCCCACTGAGCCCTACACAGCTTCAGGATCTTTCTTCACACAGACAGGTACTACCAGTCAACCAAAAGTGGCATGCCCAGTGAAACCTGTGCCATCCTTAACCTAGTGTAGTCCCCCACTTTTACAGATGGGTGGCAGTCCTGGGAGGAGAGGGGAAGGGCAGGGTTTCAGGGGCAAGTGATGTCACAGGTCTCTTTGTGAGTGCAGAAAAGGGTTTGGCAAGAAAGCCTGCACCTGAGGAGATGATCAGTGTATTTGCAAAAACATCAGGGCAGAGCAGCTCCCAGAGGGGTAGAAGTTGTGGAGGTAAAGTCCCCTTTCTTCATGTGCTCGTTGGAACGTCAGCTTGGGATCTTCATGAAAGTGCACTGTCGTCAGAGTCTGCTGACAGCTGGGAGAGGCCAAACTTGTCCTTCTCCAGCAGCTTCTAAGCTTCACAGAAATGTGTGCATCAGTTTTGTTGAAGTGAGGTTGTATTTTTATTATGTGTAAGACTGGATGCTATAAAGATTGGGCTCCAAAAGTTGAACTCCATAGAGCTTACACTCAGAAGATAGAACATGACTTACTGTGTGACGCTGAGCAAATCTCTCAACCTCTCAGAGTCTCAGTTTCCTCAGCAGCAAAGGGGAGATGGTAAAAACATTCCTAGCAGGGTATTGTGAGGATCGAATAAGATGCAGGTGTAAAAGTGGCAATAGCCACCAATCTCTGAGCCAGAGGATAAACATGTAGTAACCATAATTATTAGCTGCTAATATTCAGCCAGTTCATACTGTGTCCCTAACATTGTGCCATTGTAGGGGCAGGATTCTGTGGACAGGATGGAGAGGTTGGCAACTTTCCTATTGATAGGTGTTGTTTCAGAGACATCTTCCCAAATGTCACCATGTTGTGGTTTCAGAGGTGATTGGGAGGAAAATTGAGTAGGGAGGTTTATGGGCATGAGGGGGAAGCATGTATCTAAGACTTGCTCCAGTGCCTCTGTCTTCTGTTGGCCAAATTGCCTGTTGTTGTTAGTTGCCGTCGAGTCGATTTCGACTCATGACGACCCCATGTGTGTCAGAGTAGAACTGTGCTCCCTAGGGTTTTCGAGGCTGTGACCTTTTGGAAGGAGATCACCAGGCAGACTTGAATTTCTCTACTTGCTGCATCCTCATAGTCTTCTAGGGTGAGAGAGCTCTGCAGGTCTACACCATCGTCTGGACCAAGTCAGAGAATAGTTCCTACCTTGTTAGAGTCAGCAGACATTTGCCTAGGCACCCCTTCTGGGCCAGGGATGGCGTCACAGGATGAGAACTGCATGGGCCCTGCCTTCAGGGGGCTCAGGGTTTAAAGGGAGAAGCAGGAAAGTGTACCCTGTCTGTAAAACAGTATGTTGGGCATACTGTTGGGCTGTGGTACGTGCAGGGAGCCAGGGGGGTGGTAAAAGGCTTTTTGGAGGGAGTGCTGGAACAGACCTGGAAGAGGAGGAATTGATGAGGAAAAAGAATATTCTAGGCAGGGGAGCAGCTGGTGCAAAGGCCTGGAGGCTGAGAGCCTATTGTGTTGGCTGGAAGAATGGTGGCATGAAGAGGATGGTGGAGAGAAGTTAGAGGGGTGCTTGACAAGCATGGAGGCCAGTGGTCACTGCATTAAAATATTAGAACAGTGATGGTGCAAGCAAGGCATGGAACAGGTGGACAACTGTCAGTCCTTAGGCAGGGAATCCAGCCCCTTGGAGAGGATGTGACACCTCTCACCCCCACCTCTGCCTCAGGCCAGAAATCTCCAGCCTCTGACCTGTGGAGTCCCTGGATGGCCTGTGATTGGGCAGGCACTGTGTGGGCTCTTTGTTCAGGAGATGCATGGGTCCTGAAAGATACGGTAATGACATTTCTTCACCTGCCCCCATTTGGTTTAGAACTACAAAGCCTTTCCCACCTGTCTTCTCAAGAGATTCCTAGAACAGTGGACTGGGCCAGTATTGTTCTCATTTATAGATAGGAGACCACCACTCATCTGTCAGTTTGTCATACTGTGATGCTGGAAGCTATGCCACTGGTATTGCAGATACCAGCAAGGTCACCCATGGTGGGCAGGTTTCATTGGAACTTCCAGACTAAGACAGACTGGGAAGAAGGACATAACGATCTACTTCTGAAAAAATTGGCTAGTGAAAACCTTAGAAATAGCAGCGGAACATTGTCTGATACACTGCCAGAAGATGAGCCCCTCAGGCTTTGGAAGAGCTGCCTCCTCAAAGTAGAGTCGACCTTAGTGATGTGGATGTAGTAAAGCTTTCAGGACCTTCATTTGCTGATGTGGCACAGCTCAGATGAGAAGGAACAGCTGTAAACGTCTATTAATAGGAAAGTTGAATGTATGAACTATGAATCAAGGAAAATTGGAAGTTGTCAGAAATGAAATGGAACGCTTGAAGATCAGTATCCTAGGCATTAGTGAGCTGAAATGGACTGTTACTGGCCATTTTGAATCGTACAACCAGGTGGTCTACTATGCTGGGAATGACAAATTGAAGAGGAATGGCATTACGTTCCTCATCAAAAAGACCATTTCAAGATCTATCCTGAAATACAATGCTGTCAGTGATAGGATAGTATCTATACACCTACAGGGAGGACCAGTTAATACGAGTGTTACTTAAATTTACCCACCACCCACTAATGCCAAAGATGAAGAAATTGAAGATTTTTACCAACTTCTGCAGTGCGAAATTCATCAAACATGCAGTCAAGATGCACTGATAATTACTGGTGATTGGAATGTGAAAGTTGGAAACAGAAGAAGGATCTGTAGCTGGAAAATAGGGCGTAGGTGATAGAAATGACGCAGGAGATCGCATGATAGAATTTTGCAAGACCAACGACTTATTCATTGGAAATACCTTTCATCAACAACAAAAATGGCAACTATACATGTGGACTTCACCACAGGATTCAAATCATCCACATCTGTGGAAAGAGACGATGGAGAGCTCAGTATCATCAGTCAGAACTAGGCCAGGGGCAGACTGCAGAACAGACCATCAATTGCTCATATGCAAGTTCAGGTTGAAGCTGAAGAAAATTAAAACAAGTCCATGAGAGCCAAAGTACTACCTTGAGTATATCCCACCTGAATTTAGAGACTATCTCAAGAATAGATTTGATGCATTGAACACTAATGAATGAAGACCAGATGAATTGTGGGATGACATCAGTTACATCATATATGAAGAAAGCAAAAGGTCATTAAAAAGACGGAGGAAAAAAAGACCAAAATGGAAGTCAGAAGAGACTCTGAAACTTGCTCTAGAATGTAGAAGCTAGACGTAAAGCTCAAGTAACAGAAGAAATGATGAAGTAAAAGAGTGCAACAGAAGACTTCAAAGGGCGGCTTGAGAAGAAAAAGTAAAGTAATGAAATGTGCAAAAACCTGGAGTTAGAAAACCAAAAGGGAATTTTTCTCCATTTCTCAGGCTAAAAGAACTGGAGAAAAAATTCAGTCCTCGAGTTGCAATACTGAAGGATTCTATGGGCAAAAATATCGAACAATGCACGAAGCATCAAAAGAAGATGGAAGAAGTACACAGTCACTATACCAAAAAGAATTAGTTGACATTCAGCCATTTCAGGAAGGTAGCATATGATCAAGAACCAATGGTACTGAAAGAAGAAGTCCAAGCTGCCCTAAAGACATTGGTATTTTCTTAACTATGCAAAGGCATTTGACTGTGTGGATCACAACAAATTATAGATAACATTGCCAAGAATGGGAATTACAGAACACTTAATTGTGCTCGTGTGGAACTTGTACATAGACCACGAAGCAGTTGTTCGAACAGAACAGTCCACGCAGGGGATACCGCATGGTTTAAAGTCAAGAGAGGTGTGAGTCAGGGTTGTATTTTTCACCATACTTATTCAGTCTGTGTGCTGAGCAAGTAATCTGAGAAGCTAGACTGTGTGAAGAAGAACACAGCATCAGGATTGGAGGAAGACTCATTAACAGCCTGCGATTTGCAGATGACAGACACCCTTGCTTGCTGAAAGTGGAGAGGAGTTGAAGCACCTTACTGATGAAGATCAAAGACTACAGCCTTTAGTACAGATTACACCTTAACATAAAGGAAACAAAACTCCTCACAACTGGACCAATAAGAAATATCACAATAAATGGAGAAAATATCAGTGTGGTCAAGAATTTCATTTTACTTGAATCCACAATCAATGCTCATGGAAGCAGCAGTCAGGAGATCAGACAAGGTATTGCACTGGGCATATCTGCTGCAAAAGACCTCTTTGAAGTGTTAAAAAGCAAAGATATCAGTTTGGGGACTAAGGTGCACCTGACCCAAGCCATGGTTATTTTTATTCGCCTCGCATGGTTTGCGAAAGCTGGACAATGAATAAGGAAGACTGAAGAATAATTGATATGTTTGAATTATGGTGTTGGCGAAGAATGTTGAATATACCATGGACTGCCAAAAGAACAAACAAATTCATCTTGGAAGAAGTACAGCCAGAATGCCTCTTAGAAGCAAGGATGGTGAGACTTCATCTCATGTACTTTGGACATATTATCAGGAGGGACCAGTTCCTAGAGAAAGACATCATGCTTGGTAAGTAGAGGGTCAGCAAAAAAGAGAAAGACCCTCAACGAGGTGGATTGACACAGTGGCAGCAACAATGGGCTCAAACATAGCAACGATTGTGAGGATGGCACGGGACTGGGCAGTGTTTTGTTCCTGGAACCAACTTGATGGCCCCTAACAACAACAGATGGGAGAAATTGAGGCCCAGAGAGCCTAAGTCACATAGAAGCCGGTGCTGGATCCAGTTCTCAAACTCCAGGATTCCTAATCTGCCAGCAGTTTCTGTATCTCACAGGGTATTTGGAGGTTGGTGGCAAGTGTCGGCTGGTCTCATGTTCTGGGAATGGATTTATCATCTCAGGAGTCTACTGCCTTGACTTTGCCATCTGAGTGCCTGGTATTAGTCTTCATTGGCATTCTCCTGTGTAGCTAGGCTGTATGAACATTCCCCTGCTGTCCTTTTCTGCTTGCTGATAGCAGTTCTCTGGAGGGGAAAAAAAAAGTTTGAACTGTGTACATCACACAGAAAGAAATAACGTCAGTGTCATGTCCAGAACTGGGCATGAAGTAGGAGGGCAAAGAATGAGCATCTCAGGCTTGAAAGGATTCTGAAAGGTTGCACTCATGAAGGCTTGACTTCCTTCTCTAACGTCCTTTGTGGTTGTGTGTCTACCCTAGCTTGCCACCTCCTAGGTCCCTTTTCCATCTTTGGTCAGCTCTGCTTTGTGTGTTTTTTTGGAGACAAGGGCTTCTCATCCTGGGTCCCTTGTACCCCATCCAGGGCCTGATGCATAGCTTCCCCTCTGTAAATAGCCCTTGTTAGAGTGGGGTGGATTTGAGACTTTTGTCCATGCAGATTGATCTCTTCTCATCCAGTCTCACTGTAAACTGCCCAGAATCGCTGCCAGTGCCTATGATCTTATCTAGAGGTCAGTGGGGTCTGCCCCTCCCTGGTCCTGTACCTTTCCTCTGATAATGCACCCTCAAACTATTTGTGGTCACCTGGTGTCGCTGAGAAGCCTCGTGGCACAGTGGTTAAAAGCTAGGCTGCTAACCAAAAGGTCGGCTGTTAATCCACCAGCCTCTCATTGGAAACCCTATGGGGCAGTTCTGCTCTGTCCAGTAGGGTTGCTGTGAGTCGGAATCGACTCGACGGCAGTGGGTTTGGTTTTGGGAGTCGCCAAGGGATTTTTCCACATGTGATACTTTTGTAAATTATCTTGCCTGGGATCCCAAACTCGGGATCTTAAGATAAGCTCTGAGGACAGGGCCTATCTCTTCTCAATGCCCAAGGCCTGCCTGGCACAGAGGTAGGCAGCGGTGCCAGTGCTGACCTGAACTGAACTCATGGTTTTTCCCAGTCAGTTCTGCCCTGTTAGTTTCATCCCATCTCTCGCCTGCCCAGGGTTTTTGGCTCCTGATTCTGTCACCCGATATACCACCTGTCACTCCAGGCACAGTGAATGAGCCTGTTAACACCGTCTTTCTATTCTAGGCTCCGCTTGGTTGTTCAGAATGATGAAAGAGGCCAGCAATCGAGGTGCGCAGGGCTTGGCATTGTCTGGCTTTGCACACTGGACACTGGGGCCTGGGACAGCTTGTAAAAAGCCAGGCTTTTGTGACTCACCACCAGGGCTTGACGTCAGCCATCCTGAAGTGAGAGTAGCTTTTGGAGGCTCTCTCTAAGGAGTGTTTCCCAGGCTGGGTTTCTGGAACATTGGTGGTGGTGGTGGGTGCCATCGAGTCAGTTCTGACTCATGACAGCTGCATGGGTGCTGAGTAGAATTGCTACGTAGAGTTTTCAAGGCTATGATCTTTTGGAAGCAAATCTCCAGGCCTTACTTCCAAGGCGCCTCTGGGTGGGTTCAAACCACCAATCTTTCAGTTAGTAGTCCAGCACTTAACCATTTGTGCCACCCAGGGACTCCCTCCTGGGGCATACAGGCTTTGGAAAGACAGCAAAGAGGTCCATATGCGAGAGCCCATATTTGAAAAGCTAAACAGTACTTTATTTGTTTAATATTACTGTGTTTTTGGTGAAAGTTTACACAGCAAATTAGGTTCTCCCATTTGACAGTTTCTACACAAATTGCTTAGTGACGTGAGTTAAATTTTTCACAGTGTTTCAGCATTCTTTTTAATTGTGTTCTGGTGGTTTTGTTTCCAGTATTCTAGTTTCCCTGCCCCCTTATCTTCTCATCTTTGCTTTAGACTAAGCCAAAGAGTATTTTAAAAGCCAAGTCTTGCATTCTCCCCACCCCAGGCCAGATGGGCTGTAAATGTCAAGTTTTTGCATTGGGCTGAAGCTGTAGCAGCTCTGTGACTCGGGCTGTTTTCTGCTCATCAGTACCTCTTACTGGTGGTTAGAGCTTTGTTACACAATGAGGCAATTAGGGTTTACTAACTCCAGCTTGGGAGCTGGCATCTCTTTAAGCTCAGGCTCCCTGAGGGGTGGGACAGGGGCCTGTGAGCAGAGCTGGTGGCCGGGCCAGTTCTGCAGGCGGGTCTCTGAGGATAAGTAAGGCGATGTTTTGTGGAAGATTCCAACCTGGAATGGGTGATGGGTGAACACTGCCTGACAGGTTGCTTAGTGGACATGGTTGCAGTGGTGGAGGAAATGGTTTCTGGGAAACTGCATGTTATTTGGCCCCCCTGGTCAGAGGCCGGAAGAGGTGGGGCTCAGCCACAGGTGGGTGCTTCCCTGAGTGACTGAGCTGGTGGTCTGCTGGCCGGGGAATCTGAAGGTGGCCTTCTTCTTCAGTTGGGGTGGGGTGGAGAAAAACAGGTAAGGGTCCTGGCTCTGCCACATCTACACCACCTTATCCTTAGTAAGAGTGAGTCCCTTTGCCTCTTTAAGTCTTGGTTTCCTCATTTGTACTTTGAGGAGGCTGAATTAGTCTCAAAATAGTATGTGAGAATTCTGTATGGAAAAAAGAAACTGGAGCTGCTCCAGGGGACCTGGGAGTGAATCCCTGGAACCTAGTTTGAAAAATCACTGGAATTCAGAGGCTCCACATCCCCTTCCCAATCCCATCAGCCAGCTCTGTGACCTGGGACAAGTGGCCTCACCTCTCTGGGCCTTATCCTGTAGGCTATCATGAGACTCAGCCAAGCTGGGGAAACCTAGGTGCCTGGGAAAGCACATGTCAGGGGTTGTGGTCTTCCTGGTGAGACGGGTCCGGGGCCATGTATCTGGAGGAGCTGGGCCTGAGGATGGATTGTGGGCAGTTGTGATCACAGGCAAGGCAGGGCAGTATGTCTTTCTCTGCCAGGTGCTGGAGTTGCAGTCCAGGGGCCAAATAGGCCCCTGCCTCCTGGCCGGAAGAGCCTGACCCACTCAGAGGAAATAGTCAACCCTGCTTGAGGACCCCAGGAAATGGGGGCACGCTGAGGTGCTGACTGGGAACTGGCCTGGCTGAGACCTTAGCCAGGCCCTGGCAGGCTGCACCTAACTCCCAGCACTGGGCTATGTGGTTAAGTAGTGTGATTAAAAGAAAACCTGGGCTCACATCTTGGCTTTTCCACTTATTGGCTATGTGACCTTGGGCCGTTCACTTCTTCGAGCCTCAGGTTTTGCCCCTTTGAAATGGGAATGATAGGCCTGGAGAGGAGTTGGTGAGCTGAGACATATAAAGCGCTTCGTGCTGGGCCAGCCCTCAGTCAGTGGGCAATGCCCTGGAGCACGTCAAGTCCCATGACCACTGCGTACCAGCTGGCCTGAGCTGTGGGCCCAACTGGAGGGCATTGCTTAACCCCTTTGCCCAGCCCCTCTGGCCTAAACATGTCAGGACAAAACCTCCTCACACCCTGGACCCTATCTGGCGTGTGAGCAGCTCTCCTAAGGAGCAGCTGTCTCTGGAGTGGAGTGGAGGGCGTTGCCCTGGCAGCTGAGCTGGTACCTCTCCCGCAGCTGCTCCAGGCCCGCGGGTTGGGGTGGGTGGGATGGCCATCTGCAGTCCGGATGGGGCTCTCCCACCACTTGTGCCCTGGTGCCGAGAGCCTGCAACCAGACCTGGCCACCAGAAGTGCCTCCTGGCTGCCTCCATTTCAAAGTTTCTGTGGGCCTTTCCAAGGAGAAGGAAGTCTCTTAGGGACAGGCTTCCTGGGGCACAGTGAGAGAGAGGGACTGGTGCTCCAGAAAGAGCAACCAGGTCTGAGGGCATCTGCACCAGCAGTCACAGACTTGAGGATCACAGGCCACACGAGCTGGCAGACACGTATCGGCATGGTTTTTCTTAAAACTCTGAATTAACTACATCAGTAAATTCAGAATTGTTATTTTTTTAAAAAAAAATCCAGATTTCTGGCTTCTCTTGAACATTTGGCAGCTCACTGCCAGACATTGTTGGGCCCAGGGCTCCATGCGACAGCTGTGGGCCAGAGGGGTTAGATGCCTGGTCTCCACAGACATTTGAACTTGTGACCCACATTCTCGGTCAGCTCACTTAAAGTTTGTAGCTGGGGAAACTAAGGCCCAGAAAGGACTCAGGCCCTGCACAAGGTGAATGGCCTGCCAGAGAGTAGAACCTGGTGTCCTGGCTTTGCAGAACAGAGCTTTTCTCCACTGCCACTCTTAAAAGTAAAGGGTCTGACCTCTCATCTATCAAACTGCCTCCTCTCCCAGGATAAAATAGTACCTGACCCAGGCTTCGGCTCAGTAATGAAGCTTTTAAATCTGCACACATGCTATACCTTGCCCAGAAAATTGTTGCTTGAAGCACTGCTTGCTTGCTTTCTCTGCCACCTTTCAGAAATGTTTTTTTTTTCCTTCCCCAAACAATCTCAATGCCCAGTGCTTTGGGTTTGTTGGGCTCTCCTTCCCACAGCCCCACTGCCCAACTTCAAGCAGAATTGCTCAAGGTTCTACCTCTCTACCACGTTATGCTCATGGGGGTGTGTGTTTGGACATTAGATTCTAGTTTAGAGTCAGGAGTACATCATTCTGCTTCCCTGAGCCTCAGTTTATCCAACTGTCAGGTAGAGTTTTGTTAATTCATTCAATAAATATTTACTGAGCCTAGCCATGTACTGGGCCTGGTGCTTGGACAGCATCGCGATTATATTAGATACTCAAGATCCCTGTTTAGTAGAAGAGACAAAGATAAGTGAACTAATAAGTTGATCAATGCTTGATTGAAATAAACAGGGTCCTTCAAGAAAGAATAAGACCTTTAGATGGGGGGCCTCATTGAAAACATGACACTTGAGCTGAGACCTAAAATCAGGCATGCAGAGATGGGGAGTAGGGATCACTTCAGACAGGGAACAGCAGGTTCAGAGGCCCTGAGGTGGGAGCATGCTCTGAGTGTTCGAGAAACAGCAAAGGCAAGTGCACCTGGAATGGAATGAGCAAGGGGAAAGTGTAGGATCAGAGACGGAGAGGGTGGGCAGGGCCAGTTCCTAGGGTGAGGACGTTGTAGCCAAGGTGAGCAGTGTGGATTTTATTCTGTGTGGAGTCAAGGAGCCCTTGAAAAGCTTTAGAACGGGAAGGAAGCAATCCAGTTTGCGCTTGAAACAACCTTCTGGTTGTTGTTTTGTTTGGAGAGTGATTGTGGGTAGGATGGGCCACAGACTAGGAGGAAGACAGTGGAAGACTAGACCGGGCTGTTGGGCATGAAGGAAGGTGAGTCTCTATAAGATGTGCCTTGGAGATGGGGGAGGGGTGAGGAAGAGGTGTGACAATTCCCAGACTTCTGGAGTGTGTAACTGAGTGCACAGAGTCCCCTCTCTGGACAACAGTGCTAGTGGAGGAAGAACATTCAAATTCATTCTGGACATGCTTAGTTTGAGGTGGCCTTGACCTTCCAAACAGAGATGCCTGCTCCACTGGGGCTATTGATAGGGGCAATGTGCCCTCCCAGCTGCTGTCAAGGCCTATGTGCTGTGAAGTTCTCTGACTGCAGGCTGGTTTGGAGGGACTTTATGAAGGATGCTGTGGCAGGAAGAAGGTAGCTCTGTTCCTGTTGCCCCAAAACAGCAGGATTCGAGAACCCTGTCTGAGAGGAGGCAGCCCTCAGGCCTCCTTGCCTCAATTGCCATCTTCTCTCCACCAGCTGAACTACCTAAATTCCACTTTGCCAAGCCAGGCCCTGCTCAGCATCTGTCTTGCTATGCCTCGGGCTGTCCTGCCCTGCTCCTTTGATCACCAGGATCCCTTTGACCTGAATGCCCTGCGTTTCTTTGCCACTGGGTAACTCCGACCCATCCTTCCAGACCCACTCAACCTCAGTGTCTTCTAGGCTGTCTCCTAAGAGGTGATCACTCCCTCCTTCATCCAGAAACCACAGTAACAGGAGTCACGTGCTCACCCCACGATTACAGAGCACCTTTCTGCCTGTCATCTCCTTGGTTTCTACTCAGCACATTCGGTATCACACCTCATTTTAGGGATGAAACAACTGGTATGCCCAAGGCTGCTACCTCCATGTGACCTGCAAGGATTTAGTGCAGAGAAGGCTGCATGTAGTGGTCAGCCTTCAGACTTGGGGAGTTCAAGCCCATCCCCAACACTTCTAGCTGGGAGTTGAGCTATGGTGAGTCATCTCACCTCTCTGAGCCTCATCTTTAAATTAGGGCAATGACACCACCTACCTGACACATACTGTATTTGAGGATTTGGTGCATGAAGTGCTCAGCTCCAGCCTGGCCCTGGTCAGTGCTCAGTAAGGTCAGCCGCTACCATCGGTAATTTTTTTTTTTTAAATTGTGCTTTAAGTGAAAGTTTACACTACAAGTCGGTTTCTCATACAAAAATTTGTATACACATTGCTGTGACCCTAGCTGCTCTCCATATAACGTGACAGCACACACCTCCTTTCCACCCCGGATATCCTGTGTCCATTCAACCAGCTCCTGACCCTCTCTGCCTTCTCATCTCACCTCGGGACAGGAGGTGCCCATTTAGTCTCATGTATCTGCTTGAGCTAAGAAGCACACTCTTCACGAGTATCATTTTATATCTTATACTCCAGTCTAATCTTTGTCTGAAGAGTTGGCCTCGGGAATGGTTTTAGTTTTGAGCTAACAGAGTCTGGGGGCCATGTGTTCTGGGGTCCTTCCAGTCTCAGACCATTAATTCAGGTCTTTCTACTAGAATTTGAGTTCTGCAGCCCACTTTTCTCCTGCTCTGTCGGGGACTCTATTGTGTTCCCTGTCAGGGCGGTCATTGGTGGTAGCCAGGTACCATCTAGTTCTGGTCTCAGGCTGGTGAAGTCTTTGGTTTATGTGGCCCTTTCTGTCTTTTGGGCTAATATTTTCCTTGTGTCTTTGATATTCTTCACTCTCCTTTGCTGCAGGTGGGTTGGGACCAACTGATGCATCTTAGATGGCCGCTCGCTAGCTTTTAAGACCTCACGCGTATCACTTTATGTCCCACAGTCCAGTCCAATCCCTGTCTGAAGAGTTGGCCTCGGA
>NW_004443944.1:27688155-27689898 GCF_000243295.1 Trichechus manatus latirostris | reverse complement strand
AAGGGGAATGCTTTCAAAGTCTCTCCATTTAGGATGATGTTGGCTGTTGGCTTTGTATAAATGCCCTTAATTATATTGAGGAAGTTCCCTTCTATTCCTGTTTTGCTGAGAGTTTTTATCATGAATGGGTGTTGGACTTTGTCAAACGCCTTTTCTGCATTAATTGGTAAGATCATGTGGTTCTTGTCTTTTGTTTTATTAATGTGATAGATTACATTGATTGTTTTTCTAATGTTGAACCATCCTTGCGTACCTGGTATGAATTCACTTGGTCATGGTAAATAATTTTTTGATGTGGAATTCTATTGGCTAGAATTTTGTTGAGGATTTTTGCATCTGTGTTCATGAGGGATATCGGTCTGTAATTTTCTTTTTCTGTGGTGTCTTTACCTGGTTTTGGAATCAGGGTTATGCTTCATAGAATGAGTTTGGGAGTATTCCATCCTTTTCTGTGCTCTGAAATACCTTTAGTAGTAGTGGTGTTAACTGTCTTCTCTGACAGTTTGGTAGAATTCTCCAGTGAAACCATCTGGGCCAGGGCTTTTTTTTGTTGGAAGTTTTTAAATTACCTTTTCAATCTCTTTTTTTATAGGTTGATTTAGTTGTTCTACCACTGTTTGTGTGAGTTTAGGTAGGCAGTGTGTTTCTAGAAATTGGTCCGTTTCCTCTAGGTTTTCAAATTTGTTAAGAGTACAGTTTTTCATAGTATTCTGTTATGATTCTTTTAATTTCAGTTGGGTCTGTTGTGGTATCGCTCATCTCATGTCTTATTCGGATTATTTGCTTCCTCTCATGTTTTTATTTTGTCAGTTCGGCCAGTGGTTTATCAATTTTATTGATCTTTTCAGAGAAGCAGCTTTTGGTCTTGTTAACTCATTCAATTGTTTTTCTGTTTTCTATTTCATTTAATTCAGCTCCAGTTTTTATTATTTGCTTTCTTCTGGTGCCTGAGGGCTTCTTTTGCTGCTCTCTTTCTATTTGTTCGAGTTGTAGAGTTAATGTTTTGATTTTGGCCCTTTCTTCTTTTTGCATGTGGGCATTTATTGCTATAAATTGACCTCTGAGCACTGCTGTTGCTGTGTCCAAAGGTTCTGATAAGATGTGTTTTCATTCTTACTTGATTCTGTGAATTTCTTTATTTCATCCTTAATTTCTTCTATAACCCAGTAGTTTTTGAGGAGGATGTTGTTCAGTTTCCATGTGTTTGATTTTTTTCCTTGCTTTTTCTGTTATTGATTTCCACTTTTATGGCTTTATGGTCAGAAAAGATGCTTTGTAATATTTCAGTGCTTCCGATTCTGTTCAGGCTTGCTTTATGGCCTAATATGTGGTCTCTTCTGGAGAATGTTCCATGTGCATTGGAAAAGAAAGTATACTTGGCTGCTGTTGGGTAGAATGTTCAGTATGTGTCTATGAGATGAAGTTGGTTGATTGTGGCATTTAGATGTTCTGTGTCTTTTTTGAGCTTCTTTCTGGACATTCTGTCCTTCACCGAAAGTGGTGTGTTGACGTCTCCTGCTATCTATTGTGGAGCTGTCTCTCTCTCTTTTCAGGGCTCTTAGAGTTTGTTTTATGTATTTTGGAGCCCTGTCATTGGGTGCGTAAATATTTATTATGGTTATGTCCTCCTGGTGTATTGACCCTTTAATCATTATATAGTATCCTTCCTTATTCTTTGTGGTGGCTTTTACTTTAAAAGTCTATTCTGTCAGAGATTAATATTGCCAGTCCTGCTCTTTTTTG
>NW_004443944.1:27658403-27687200 GCF_000243295.1 Trichechus manatus latirostris | reverse complement strand
AACAACCCCACAACATGTCAACCCTCTCCCTTCTCGACCTTTTTTTTTTTGGTGAAAATATACATAGCCAAAGATACACCATTTCAGAAATTTCTACATGCACAGTTCAGTGACATCGACTACGCTCTTCCAGTTGTGCTGCTGTTCTCACTTTAGATGAAGGCTTACAGAACAGAATAGTTTCTCATTTAACAGTTAGTACACGTTGCCCTACGACAATGGTTAACAACCTCCCAACACATCAACACTATCCTTACTCAACCTTGGGTTCCCTATCACCAGCTTTCTTGTCCCCTTCTGCCTTCTGGCCCTTCATGACTGCAGTTTTTTGTCCCTCTTTTTTGTTTTAACGTTATTGTCTTTGACAGATTGATGTCTCTGTTTCCCTATTTTTAGAGTTTTAGCTTTGATTTATTTTTGTGACTTCCCTGTCTGGGTTGATATCTGGTTGCTCTGTCCTGTATTCTAGTCTTGACTTGTTATCTGATGTTAAATTGATTTTCTAACCGGAAGACTCCCTTTAGTATTTCTTGTAATTTTGGTTTGGTTTTTACAAATTTGCTTAACTTCTGTTTATCTGGAAGTGCCCTAATTTCACCATCATATCTGAGAGACAGTTTTGTTGAATATATAATTCTTGGCTGGCAATTTTTTTTCCTTCAAGGCTTTATATATGTCATCCCATTGCCTTCTTTCCTGCATAGTTTCTGCTAAGTAGTCTGAACTTAGTCTTACTGACTCTCCTTTGTAGATGACTTTTCGTTTATCGCTAGCCAGTCTTAAAATTCTGTTTATCTTTGGTTTTGGCAAGTTTGATTATAATGTCTTGGTGACTTTCTTTTGGGATTTACCTTGTGTGAGGTTTGATGAGCACATCTTGGATAGATATATTCTCATCTTTCACAATACCAGAAGAAGTTTTCTGCCAACAAATCTTCAACAGTTCTCTCTGTTTTCTGTTATCCCCCTCTCCCCCCACATTCTGGTACTCTAGTCACTCGTAGGTTATTCCTCTTTGTAGAATCCCACATAATTCTTAGGGTTTCTTCATTTTTTTAAAGTTCTTTTATCTGATTATTCCTCAAATAAGTTGGTGTCAAGTGCTTTATCTTCAGTCTCACTAATTGACTTCCATTGCTTCAGTTCTGCACCTGTGAGTTTCCATTGAGTTGTCTGATTCTGAAGTTTTATTGTTAATGTTCTGTATTTCTGATTGCTGTCTCTCTATGGGTTCTTGCAGCCAGTTAAGTTTGTCATTGTGCTCTTCTCTAATCTTCTTAAGGTCCTCTATTACTTTGTCTTTGTGTTCCTTGGCTTATTCTCCGTTTTGCCTGATCTCCTTCCAATGTCTTGAAGAGTTCTGCATATTTGTCCTTTTGTATTTTACCTCCGGTAATTCTAAGAAGTTCTCTTCCTCCGGAAGATTTCCTTAATCTTTGTTTTGAGAGCTTGCTGAAGCCATCGTGGTCTGCCTCTTTATGTGATTTGATATTGACCATTGTCTCTGAGCCATCAGTAAGTTATATTTATTTATTTTATGTTTGCTTACTGTGTCTTAGCTTCTTATTTTGTTTTTTTGTGGTATGCCCAAATCGGCTGCTCCTCTGAGCTCGTTTGATTATTGGCGCCTTTGAAGGTTTAACATCCTGTCAGCATGTGGTTAGATCTGTTACTAGATATGTTAGCCCAGAAGTCCATTTACTTTTCTTGTATGGGTTCAGCTCAGGTGTCCAGATAGTTGGTCACCAAGTGTGTGGTGCCGGCTGTCACCTACAGTCCTGGATGGGCAGGGGTAATTGGAGTAGGCCCAGGAATCTGGCTGTGTTAGGAGGTCACACGCTGAGCAAGGCAGGTGGCTGACGGCTGCCCCTGAGCATCTGGGAAGAAAGCATGTCCCTGTTCCCTAGAGTGCATAGGTGGGTGGGTTTTGCAGCCCGACTATGGGCACCCAGTGCCCTTGGCTAGGACTGGGAGGCACCACTTATTCTTGGACCTCTGTCACAGGTGGAGCCACCAGTCCTTAGGCCCCTGATATCGGTGTGTGCAGACCTTGCTTAATGGGCAGAGCAGTATCAAATGTCACGAACCTGCCACTCCACCATATAGCTGATACAGTGAAGTTAGGCGTCAGGTATATACCCTGTTGTACTATGCTAATGAGGGCCTATGCTGTTGAAGTGGGTTCACACAGCTGTATGCAAGGGTGAAAGGCATTCAAAGTCTGTGGACCCCTTACAACTGTGCCTAGGCAAAGGAGCTGTGCCTGCCCTGAGTTCCCGGTTTAGGGGAGCTGGCAGATTATTTTTTCCTGTTTGTTAATTTGTTCCTTCTCCAAGGCCAGGAGACTGGCTCAGGGCACGTTATGGGTCCTACTTCCAGCCCAGGGGATTCTGCAGTCATTGTAGCCAGCCCTGGGACCTCGTGCTGAGGGAGCAGGGGGCAGGTAAATGGGAGAGAGGTTCTTCCGAAACGGGTTGTTTTTGATCCGCAGTAGGTCAAATGCATGTGTTTATCTTTTGCCAGTTGAGCACTGCTTTTCACTGGCTCTGGAGGCCTGAGCAGACTCTCCACCGCTCGGTCTCTTCCTACATGGAAAACGCCTCCAGAACGCCACTGCCTGCCTCACCACACGTGCCGGCTGATTTCGGCTCCTGCTGGGTCAGTTCTGGCAACTCCTTGCTGCTTCTGAACCATCTCTCCCTCCCGCTGCCACTCAGTCTGGATTCCTCAAATTTGCCGTTGATGTTCAGGGCTCCTAGATTGTCATATATAATCAATTCACTTGTTTTTTCGGGTGTTTGTTGTAAGAGGGACCACAGGAAGCGTCTAACTTCTCTGCCATCTTGGCCCCGCCTCCACTGTTGGTATTTTTAACAACAAAAGTGCATCCTGGCTCTGGACAAGGTTCTGAGGGCAGGGCCAGGGCTCCCTCAGCTTTGTGGCTTTGTCTCTACCAATGCAACTCCTTTGTAACATTTTGGCTTCTGTGAACTTTGGGATCTGAGGCAGGTACAGATTCTGGAGGCTCTGAATGCCCCACTGAAGGGTTTGCTCCAAGCCCACTGGGTGGGTTGTGGCACCATTGAAAGGTTTCAAACAAAGCAGTGATGTGGTGAGATTCTTCAGATGGCTGGAGTGGAGAGGGACAGGAAGGGCAGGACAGGAACTCCAGAAAGTGGTGGTGTAGGGGGCAGTGGTCTAGGGGGAAGCTGCTCAAGATCGGGGAAGAGATGCTTTGGAAGTGCCTGGTTGCGGGAAGCAGTGGCACATCCCCAGAAGGACTTGGGGGTGATGATGAGAGGTGCTGCCAGTCCTTCTTGCTGGAGTTTGAAGTTGAAGTTTGAGGTTGCAGACTCTTACGGCACAGTGGGGAAGTAGCTCCCAGACTGGTACAGTGGAGGAGGGAGTGTGACATGGGCCTTCAACAGGAAGGTGGCTCTGAGAGGGCAGTCTGTCCCTGATCCTGACCTAGCTACTTGGAATTCTCTCCCAGCTTCCCCTGCTTTGGGCAAAGAAACGGAAGAGGAAGGAATTTGGGGCTGGGTGGGTGGGAGCCTTTGAGTTCTGTTTTTACCATGGCGTGCAAATGAGTTTCCCGGTTTAGCTGCGTGATTTGGTTTAGCTGCGTGATTTGACAAGTTACTCATCGGTAGGAGAGGGAATGGGATCTTACAGGCCCTCACCCCTTTGACAAGTTGCAGAGCCACTGTAGGGGGTTGAGGGAGGTCCTGGTTCTGTTTGAGGCCAACTCTGCCTGCTCATGTGAGGCCTTGAGCTGGGCTCTGCCTCTGCCTCAGTAAAGCCTGCTGCCCCGAGAAGAGTCCAGGCCTCTTCTCCTTCAGCCTCCCTGCCAAGCTCAGGCCCCTGGGAACCAGCAGGCTAGGGGCCATGCCAGGCCTCAGAACCAAGTCCAGCCTGGCCTCCAAGACACTGCAGGGGCTGGCTTCCTGGGGTTGCTAGGTCCTCCAGATCTCTCAGGAACTGGAATCACAACCACTTCTCTGAGCGTTTGAAGCTCTGTTTGGCCATCACCTTGACATTAAAACAAAATGAGGAAACAAATTTATTCTGATCTCATGGGTGCAGTTTGATGGATAAAATCTTGGGGCAGAAGGTGGAAATTATAATGAGACCAGGGGAGCTTCTAACTCAAATGAAGCAAGGACTTGTGTGCTGAGGGGCAGGGAGGCTGGGCTAGATGTCTGCATGGAGGAGGCACTGTACACTTGGCTTCTGTCTGAGTCTTGGCATGAAGGACTTGCATGGCCAAGAGGTGGGGCAGGGAAGCATGTGGCCTCAGGGGACAGGCAGTTCAGGTACACTTTGTGGCTATGGTTCAGCAGATGCCTCTGGGGATCTTTGAAAATCTGAACAAGGATCAGTTGGAGGTGCCTGGTTACACTGGAGAAATGCCCACCCCCAAGCTTCCCAGGCAAATCAAAAAAGTTTTCCAGAGTGAATGGGTGAAGGGTTGGACCCATGTGCTATGTTGTAGTAAACTGTGGCATACTCACTGCCCCAGGACAATCACATCCTGGAGGATGCAGGGCTGGTTGGGTCTAGCAGCTTGGATCTCTGTTATACTTGCCTCCCTCTAAAGTTTAATCTGCAAACGATGCCTGTGTACCCTCTGGGCTGGGCAGTGGGCCACCAACCTACACAAGAATGCTTTCAGTCTGGCACATCACCATAGCCATGATGCTCCAAATGATCCACAGAGAAAGGAGGAGAGGGGCAGACTCTGCCTGGGCCAGAAAGAGGAGGGGCAGGGGACTTGGAGGAGGAGGAGCTCGGAGGACACAAGAAACACATGCATGTGCAAAGACTTGGGTGCATGACAGTGTGGTGTATTTGGGACACGGTGCATGTAGTTCAGTGAAGCTGAAAGGGCTGTGCTGTGGGAGTGGGTGGGACGGGAGATGAAGCTGCCAGGATGGGTGGGTGGGGAACAGAAGAAAGGGCTCAGAATTTGGGAGGCGGGCTAGAACCTTGGATACTGAAGTGTTGGGAGGCTCCACTATGGCCAGATAATCTCGATTTTTGACAACTGAGTTTTTTTGGTTGAACAATAATGAAGTTCATTTTTCTATTCAGCAAATATTTATTGAGCACCTCCTGTGCACGAGGCATTAACCCTGGGCCTGGGATATGACCTAACGTGCCAAGACAGACAAGAGTTCCCCCAACCCGCCCCAGGTCTCCACTCATCAACACGGAAACCAATGTGATAGGTGCTCTGAAGGAGCTTCCTGGGCGGTAAGAGTGGAGGGCAGTCAGAGGAGGCCTCTGAGGAAGTGATGTTTGAAATATGTGAGGAGCTGAGGGAAGCCTTCCAGGCTGAAGGAGCAACGTGTGTACGGGCCCCAAGTTGTTAGGAACACAAAGAGTGGCTGGAGCCTGGTGTCAGAAGGGGCGTGGACGATATGTTGGCCTGTATTTCTCTGCATTCCCACAGCCTGAGCGCTGTCCTGTATGGAGTGCTAGGAGGGGCTGGAGAACTGTCAGGTCCCATCACCTCCCCCTGGGGAAGGGCAGCACATAGAGCTGAGGGATGCCTGCCACTCAGGGATCCTCGAGGCCCGAAATGCTCCCTGCTAATCTCACTGTTTATCTTGCTGTGGCGTGTGCTCCAGGAAACAGAGAGAATCCCGGATAAGTTCATATTTCCTGTTATCACATCTGGCCTGGCCTCTCCCACTTCACTTTCCCTCTAATGACTGGCTGCCTCAGCCAGGGCTGAAGCCTCTGAGCTTGCTTCAGCAGGACTCTGGGCCTCGGCTGCCTGGGGAGAGAGGCTGGAGGCTCAGTCCTCTGTCCCCGTGTCAGTCCCATCCCACAGATGAGGACATGGAGACCCAGGGGGGGACAAGGACCCTGCCTGGGGTCACCTAGCTTCTGCCAGGCTTAGAGACCAGTTCTCCATGCCCTACATTAACAGCTGCCTCTTATGGGGGATTTTCTTCACTTGAATATTTGGAATAGATAGGCTTCACTGTTATGATCTAGGATCAAAAACCCCACTGAAGCTCTGTGCCCTTGGGGAGTTAGGCCAAACAAATCCTTTCCTGAAAATCCTCAGTGCATTCTGTCTCTGCTGAGCACGGTAGCCACTGGCTTCAGGGAGCCACTCTAAACATCCAGTCCTTGGGGGAAACTGCCCCTGGGTTGGTCAGTGAACCAGCCTAGCGTCCCCACCGGGGAAGGGGAATGGCAGATTTCCCTTTGCCCCCCTCCTGGCCCAGCTCCCTCTAGTCACCAGACCAATGGGAACCATGCTAGCCTCAGGCAGGGCTGAGCTTTAGCTTTTGTCATGTAGCCTGTGTAACTACTCCCTTTTTACAAGGAGGAAACCACAGCCACACGACTGGTAAACCACGGAGCTGGGATTTATCTGGTTCCACAGAGCCCCAAGCTTCTGGACCTTCCCCACCAAAGGAATGACTCTCAAATGGTAGAATTTCAGGCAAGTGGGGAGAAGGAATTCAGGGCAGGGATCGTTCCTTCAGTGAGGGTGATGGGAGGTGCTACACCATCCTTGAATGACAGAATAAATGGAAAAATGCTTTGAGCTTGTTGAGGGCTGTCTGACTGTAGTGTGCTATAATCCAGTTAAAGCCATCCACTGAACAGATGAGGGAACTGAAGTCCAGAGAGGGGGCAGGGCCTGGAAGCCAGCCTCTGCCTTCCATCTAGGCCCTTCCTACCCCACAGCTGGTGCATGCCCCTGCAGACTGGCCTCAGGGCCCAGCAGGATGCTGTGGGGCACAGTGATCAGTGAAGGGCCCAGACACCAGCAGCCCCAGTCCAGCAGGGAGGGAGGTTCTATACAACAGATGTGGCTGCCACTTATCCACTGGGAACCCTAGGCAAGTTATGTAACCTTTCTGAGCCCCACGTGCCCCATCTGTAAAATGGGAACAGTTGTGTCCCCACCTCACAGGGTCACTGCAGCTTAAATGCCAAAAGCACAAAGCTACTGATCACAGTTCAGTAAATGACCCAGTTTGTGGCCATGAGGAACTCCCGTCCCTGAGCGGTCCTGTCTGTTCTCAAGATGTGGGGCATTGCAGGGTTGTTCTGTTGGGACCTAACTGCCCCCTGCCAATCTTCTCTTGGCCCAGAGAAGCAGCTGCATCTGCCCAAGCACTGCCCTTAGGTTGGGGAGTCAGAGATTATGGGTGTGTCTTTCGGGGGCGGAGAGGGGCTCCCTGAGTTTCCTCAAGGCCTAAGCAGGACTGGGAAATGTTGAACAGAGTGGAAAGTGAGTGCACCTGGCTCTGAGCTCCCACAGTCCTTCCTCACCCCCAGACAAGCAGGTACAAGGCATGGCTTCCAGCTCTGGGCCTTTGTGTTGTGACATCTACTATTACTTTTTTCTTTTACTTTAGAACCATCCATTTCACAGCTGTTGCTCTGCTGATGATGGGCCTTTGCTTTCCTGGAATCCAGGGCCTGGCTTAATAAGATAACTGTTGGATAGATGGATGGATTTTTTTTATTTTTAGGTAACTGTAGATTCACAAACAATAGTAAGAATATACAGGGATCATGTATACACTTTACCCAGTTTCCTCAGTGGTAATATCTTGCAAAACTATAGTACTGTATTACAACCAGGATATTGACATAGATGCAATCTATTGATTTTACTCAGATTCCACCAGTTTTTCTAGTTATCTTTGTGTGCAGGTATTTAGTTCTGTGCAATTTTATCACATGTGTAAGCTCATGTAAACACTACCACAATCAAGATGGAAAGCAGCCCCATCTCCACAAGGATCCTTTTGTTGCCCTTTGATAAGCACACCTACTTCCCTCCTACCCACCCCCACCCCCTGTGCCCCTTTCAGCCACTGATTTGTTCTCTATCTGTATAATCTGGTCATTTTAAGAATGTTATATAAATGGACTCTTACAGTATATAACTTTTTGGGATTGCTTTCTTCACTCAGTATAATTCCCTTGAGATTTATCCACATTGTTGTGTTTATCAGTAGTTCATTCCTTTTACTGCTGAGTAATATTCCATGGTATGGATGTACAGCAGTTTAACCATTTACCCATTGAAGGACATCTAGGTTGTTTCTGGGTTTTAGCTATTAACAAATAAAGTTGCTGTGAACATTCATGTATACATTTGTTTAATAATTTTTTCATAATTTATTTTTTGTTGAGAATATACACAGCAGAACATACACCAAACAATTTCTACATGTACAATTCAGTGACATTGATTACATTCTTCAAGTTGTGCAACCAGTCTCACCCTCCTTTTCTGAGTTGTCCCTCCCCCATTAACATAAAATCACTGCCCCCTGAGTTTCCTATCTAATCTTTCGAGTTGCTGTTGTCAGCTTGATCCCATACCGATCTTAAAAGAGCACAATGCTCAAGGCAGATATTCTTTACTAGTTAAGCTAAACTATTGTTTGGTTTTAAGAAGACTTCAGGGGATATTATTGGTTTAAGGTTTATGGTTTAGAATGTATCTCAGGGCAGTAGTTTCAGGGGTTTTTCTAGCCTCCATGGCTCCAGAAAGTCTGGATTCCATGAGAATTTGAAATGATGTTCTGAATTTTCCCCCCTTTAACAAGGATTCTTCTATAGAATCTTTGATCCAAATGTTCAGTAATAGTAGCTGGACACTACCCAGTTCTTCTGGTCTCAAGGCAAAGGGAGCAGTTATTCATGGAGGTAGTTAGCCACACATTGCATTTCATCTCCCTATTCCTGATTCTCCTTTTTCTGTTGCTCCAGGTGAATAGAGACCAATTATTGTACCTTGGATGGCCGCTTGCAAGCTTTTGAGACCCCAAGCACTATGCAGTGAACTAGGAGACAGAACAGAAGCACTAAACATGTTATTAGGCCACTTAACTGGGATGTCCCATGAAACCATGATCCTAAACCTCCAAACCAACATGTGTGCATTTTTGTGTGAATATAAGTTATTTCTATCTGATAAATGCCCAAGAATGAAACTGCTAGGTCATATAGTAATTTGCATGTTTAGTTTTATAAGAAACTGACAAGCTGTTTCCAGAGTGGGTGTACCATTTTCATTCCCACCAGCAATGTATGAGCACTCCAGGTTCTCCACACCCTCACCAGCTCTTGGTATTGTCACTATTTTTAATTTTAGCCATTCTGATAAGTATGTGTAGTGATATCTCATTGTGGCAGATGGGTGGGTTTCTGCTGACTCATGCCTACAGCCCTTGTGGCACTGGGGCTTCATTTTGTGGTTTTTCCATTGAGCCATCTCCATCACCCCCTCTGATTTGAAGCTCCTTGAAGGCAGGGCCTAAAGTTACTTGTCTGACTCTAGCGCCTAGGCTGGTCTAGGCCCTGGGTGGGGGCTTAATTTAAGCCATCACTGGCAAAAGGGCACTTGAGTTAAGGTTCTGAGAAAAGCCATTGAGTCTGACCCAGCCCCTCATAATAAGTAGTTACTGCCGTTTGAAAAACACCTTCTGTTTCAAACAAAAAGTTCTCAGCATCTGAGAAGCACGCAGTGGGCTTTTAGTGTTCTGCATCCCTGCTGTGTGTCAGCCCCAGGCCAGGCTGCAAATGGGATTCAGAGATGACCCCAACTCCCACCTGTGGCAGATACTGGTTCCCTGAAGCTTGGTGGAGAAGAGGGAATTGGACCAGGCATGATGGAGTCTTGGGGAAGGCAAGATTGCCAGAGAAGGGGCAGTTAATTGGACCCTGGAGGATGTGTTGCCTTGGAGCATACAGGGAGGGGGCATCCAGGCAGAGGGAACTCGGTAAGTTTCTCAGTGAGCTTGAAGAAAGTAAGGTTAGCCTTAATCCCTTAGCTGTGCTTTTGACCTCCACTCTATTGTCACCACCTCCTCAGGGAATTCTTCCCATGTTAGGTTCTGTCACAGCCTCCTGGCACCATGTACTCACCATCTAGCCCCTGCCCCAGCTGGGTAATAACCTTTATGTGTGACTGTGAGGTGGAGGGTGTCTGGTTAATGTTGGCATCCTGCACTAGACTTGGCCTTGCATGAGATTGGGCAGGATCTGTGTCTGTCTTGGTCCGTGCTGTGTCTGACCTCCATTCTCCTGTGCCAGAAATCCTCTCTGAGGGAATGGCTGAGGTCAGAACTAGGGCCAGGTCAGGCAGGGCCTCAAACTTGGAAGAGGGTTGAGAGAGTTGAGGCCTCACCTTCTCCCCTCCCCTCCTCTCATCCACCTGCAGGTTCATCATGCTTAGTGGCATATAAGAAGACCCCGCCACCGGTCCCTCCACGCACCACGTCAAAGCCGTTCATCTCAGTCACAGTTCAGAGCAGTACTGAGTCTGCCCAGGACACCTACCTGGACAGCCAGGACCACAAGAGTGAGGTGACAAGTCAGTCAGGCCTGAGCAACTCGTCGGACAGCCTGGACAGCAGTACCCGACCGCCCAGCGTGACACGGGGCGGAGTTGCCCCAGCCCCCGAGGCCCCCGAGCCGCCCTCAAAACATGCAGCTCTGAAGAACGACCAAGGGACACTGACCAGCTCCGAGTCCCACCCTGAGGCCATCACCAAAAGGAAACTGTCATCGATAGGAGTACAAGTAGGGGCTCCTTTTGCACTCTCTGTCCTCGGTCTGCTCCATGGACCTGCCTGTGTGTAATTACATCTGGTGGGGGCCCACTAGGTCTCCTGGGCAAAGGTTGTTTGTCTGTTTTGAGGAGGTCAGCCCCAAGTGGCTGAACCAAATCTACCCATAGCCATGCCTTCCTCGCGGTCACCCGTGCGTGCTGCATAGTCTGCAGCCATGGGCACCTGCTCCTGCAGCTCCCGATGGATTGTCTCAGTGAATGTAGTTACACTCAGACAGCCATCTCCTGTCCTATTTGCCTGTCCACTGTCTGTCCATTCACCCTTAGCCCTGCTGCCAACCTGCGGGAGGCGCAACTGGCCTAACAGTTCTCTAATTCAAGGTCAGCTCTGGCACGGAGACCACAGCCCCGCTTGGCAGCGGGAGTAGCGTGGAGCATAGACGCCGATGGGCCAAGGGCCCAGGACCCAGGGCTCTTGAGCCGTGGGGGTTGCTCGAGGGGAACTTTGCCCAGAGCCCTCTCAGGCCTTGGGGACAGGTAGGTGGCTTGAGGCACCAGGCCCACGTCAAATTGAGAAGTGTGATGCTGGTCCCAATGCGTCCCTCCATGGGAGAGGGTCCAGACAGATCGTTCCCAGGACCAAGTGGCCAAAGCCAGCAGACCCTCATGGAAGCCAAACTCACTACATACCTGTTGCCATGGCAGACAGCAGGGTAGGGTGCGCCAGCTTCCCTCTCCACTGCTTCATTGCACCTCCTGCATGCACACAACATGAATAATCTGTCTTCTGTTAGGTGAGCTGGGAAACTTGGGCCCTACTATGTGATTTTCAAGTGTTGTTCTACATCCAGAGTGAGAGGCCTCTCCCTAGCTTAGATGGGAGCAGCTCTGGAGCCTGCCCTGGCTGGACACCCCAGACTTAAGTAGCGCACACTCAGGGCAGTGAGAGGGGCAGCTACCATGGACCGAGCGCTTGGTGAGGTGGATCCCAAACCCAGGGGATCAGTCAAGGAGGACAAGGTGGTGTGCACCGTGGCTTGGAGCTGGCAGGGATCTCCATTTCCTGCCACCTCTGAGCACTTGGGCATGGCCAGTTTGATGACAAATCACTAGAATGCAGGGGAAGGATCATAGGACACAGAGGGGAGACTGAATGGAACAGTGGGAGGGGTAGCAGAGAAGGCTCACTGGCCAATTTCTCACACTTGCCTGGATTTCTTCCCCCTAAGAGGTAGTTCTGGATTCAGTTTCCCCATATATACAAGAAAAACTTTGGCCAGGAGACTCCTGTTTTCTGGGCTTGTCTGGCTTCATCTAGCTGGGCTTCTTCATAAGGGTCCAGCCCTGTCCTGCACAGCTTTTCTAGGTGGGATTCTTAGGAACACAGAGTGGCCCAGTCTCTGATCCTCGGTCCTGACCACCAAGGTCTTATTTTGGGCAGACTCACCCTCTCCCTGACCAAAGCAGATGCTCTTATCTTCCCAGATAACCCTTGAAAGAGTAGAACCACCTTTGATTCCTTTCACCTAGGAAATCACAGTGGGATAAGGGCCCTTTAGCTCTTGGGCTCATCCTGGGCTTCCCCTTCCCTGGATTCACCCCACCCGTCCCGTACTCATGTCACAGCTCCTTGGAGGTAACGATGCTGCACTCCCTGAGCTGGCTTTTGCTGAGGGAAAGGGCGACTACACCCCTGTGGCAAGGAGGAGCCTGGGGCTCAGCCCCACTGCCCCAGAGAGTCTCCCTGGCCCCTGTTTCTGAGTCCCCACTTTCTGAGGATACCCTGACAACACTTGTCCCACCTCTTGGTGCCTCAAGCCTAGGCCAAGTGTGGGTTCTCCCTCATTCTTGAGAGGTGATGAGACTGCTGGCCTGGCTGCTTCATGGCCAGGCACCTTTGTCCCAGGAAAAAAGGCAGCCCCAGGGCATCACTGTTGGCCATGTTTCTTCCCACTTCCTGAAAGCATA
This sequence comes from Trichechus manatus latirostris, assembly GCF_000243295.1. Lineage (NCBI taxonomy): Eukaryota > Metazoa > Chordata > Mammalia > Sirenia > Trichechidae > Trichechus > Trichechus manatus. The sequence goes on along the minus strand of NW_004443944.1, from coordinate 27,674,671 downwards.
GAATGCTAGCTTTGGGGTCAGTCCTGGCCTTCCTGCTGCCCCCCAGGTCCACCCAGGGCTGAAGGTGACCTCAGCCAAGTATGATTGAGGCTCAGGGACCAGGGATTCCATCCCATAGTGTCCAGGGACCTCGTTGTTGGCCTTGGTGGTAGTTTTCAAACCTAGAGCTGCTGTCCAAGGTTTGCCCTTAGTTCACTGCCTCCAGTTGCCATTCTAGGCTTCAGCCGCAGGGTTGGGGGACTTTGCCTCAAGACAGCCCCCAGCTTCAACTACACCAGATAACGGCTGTGGCTTTGTGTGTGTGTGTTTTCTTTCTCTTTCGTCCTTCTTTTATTTCTTCTATCTGATGCGTGTAAAGGAGAGGACTAGAAGGAACGGTTCCCACCTCTTGGAGGACAACGGACCCAAAGCGATCGATGTGATGGCACCCTCCTCAGAGTAGGGAAAGCCATTCATCTCCACCCCATCCCACCTCCTGCCTCCGCACGAATGAGCAGTGCCCGGCTTAACCTGGTCCGGCCTTGGGCCCACGTGCAGTGTCCGCATGCCTCATGTCTGTCCACACGTCTGTTTGTATCATCCCACTAATGTGAATTTCAGCAGCAAGTGTGGTGTTTGTTTTTTATTTTTGTCTTTGTCTCTGTGCCGTTGCTGTCGTTGTCCTTCAATAAGGTTGACTGCATTCAGCCAGTGCCAAAAGAGGAGCCCAGTCCCGCTACCAAATTCCAGTCCATCGGGGTTCAGGTAGAGGACGACTGGCGGTAAGTCGGACAGAGGTGGTGGCTGCTTCTCCCCCCCTCTCCTCTCCCTTCTTCTGCTCTCCCCTCTCCTGTGCCTTCTCCTCCTGCTCTCCCTAACCCACTTCTCCTTGCTGGATTTCTAATAACCAAGCTGGGTTTGGGATGCGGGCGGTGGCCCAGGCATGGGAGGGGGGCGGGCAGGCAATGAGCACTTGCTCTGTGAGATTCATCAACCATGGGGGGCCATGGCTGGGCTGAGATGTGGCCTCAGCTACCCTGGTGTTGGTGGTCTTCCTGGCCCCACTGCAGTAAACAGGCAACCTTATGACCTTGTTTGTGTGTGTGTGCGTGTGGGTGTGGGTGGGTTGGGGCAAGGGCTGAGCTGAGAATGAGATGGGGGCTGTGGGGCCCGCTTCAGGCGCATGGTGAGCAGATGATGCATCCGTTTCTCTGTCTCCTGTGTGTCCGGGTCGGGGCAGCCTCTGGTCTCTGGCCCTCTTGGTGACTCTAACCCCTTCCTGCCCCACCCTACTCCACCCCCAACCCACAGAAGCAGCGCCCCCTCCCACAGCATGTTCTCCCGACGGGACACCGACTCGGATACCCAGGATGCCAACGACTCGAGCTGTAAGTCATCTGAGAGGAGCCTCCCAGACTGTACCCCACACCCCAACTCCATCAGCATCGATGCTGGCCCCCGGCAGGCCCCCAAGATTGCCCAGATCAAGCGCAATCTCTCCTATGGAGACAACAGCGACCCTGCCCTAGAGGCGTCCTCGCTGCCCCCACCTGACCCCTGGCTTGAGACGACCTCCAGCTCCCCAGCAGAGCCAGCACAGCCAGGGGCCTGCCGCCGAGATGGCTACTGGTTCTTGAAGCTACTTCAGGCCGAGACAGAGCGGCTGGAAGGCTGGTGCTGCCAGATGGACAAGGAGACCAAAGAGAACAACCTCTCTGAAGAAGGTGGGTGCTGCATGGACCGTCCCCATGGGGCAGGGGCAGGAGGGGTGCACAGCTAGTTTTGCAGCTTCCTTCCAGTCTGCCTTGGAGCTTCTGAACAGGGAGGGTCTCTTAGGTCCTCATCTTGGGTCAGTTCCTTTCTTCCATCTGTCTGTCTAACCAAACCTTTTTCCAAAAAGGGTTTACGGCAAAGTTGCTGCTTATTCTAGTGCAAGCTGGAGTCAGCCACCTGGGTTTGTATTCCATCTCTTGGGACCTTGGTGAAGTTACTCTGAGCTTGTTTCTTCATCTGTAAAATGTGGGTGATACTACTGTGTAACCTCATAAGGATATTGTGAAGATTGAATATGGTGATGCACGTAAAGGACCTAGTACAGTACCTGGCATAGAGGAAGCTGGCACCATAATTGTGCCTTCAAGAGCTTCTTATTGAGAGCATCTATGCTGAGCACCAGGAATCTCACTCAGAACCTCAACAGGGTGTTGGGCAAGATAGATGTTACCTACTTTCCCACTTGGGTATCTTCCTATACCACGCCCATGTCCAAAAATTCTCCTGGGAAATTAGTTCAAGAACTAGAAATAATTTAGGGAGCCTAGATTCTTAGGTGGTTGATACAGGGGCAGGGAGTGGTTTGGAGACAGGTCTCTGGGAAGCTCCAGGTTATCGCCCTAGAAGCCGCACCCTGCACTGACCTGGTTCAGCCAAAGCTCCACTGCCCAGTGAACTCCTCCTCCACAGAAAGTTCAGGAGGAACAGAGTTTTACAGTGTCCAAATATGATACACCCAGCATCCCACGGACACCTGATCGGGTGGGACCTGAGGGAAGCACCCTTTGATAATTCAGAGGGTGCTTTAGAGTCTTTGTTTTCACTGTCCTCTAGGCCAGTTCCCAGCTTTGATGTCACACCCACTAGTGTGTAGGGATCTGTTGTGAGGTATGTGCCTAATAACTTTTTACAATAATAGTATTAAAAAAAATTTCAGAACAGAGGCAAAGTTCAGAGAGTACTAAAAGGCTTCTAGCAGAAAATGTCCAGTCCACTGCCCTACCTTAAACTTTCCCCACTCTTAGTAGCTGTATATTCTGGTATTTGCCTTCATATTTTGTTTTTTTAATATAATTGCCTTATTTTTTTTGTCTAAAATTGTCATTATGTATTGATTTCTTGTTATAATGGATGAGGATTTAGCTCTGTTATACCACCCCCACCCTCCGTATATCACATCACAGTTTTTGGTTAAATAACAACCAATATTTCTATTTAATCTGCACACATAAATATTGTTTACTGCAGAGCCTAATAGTATATATTATGATTTTGTTTTCTTTTTTATACATTTTGTTTTTCCTAGAATGAATGGTTGCCTCATTTTTTTTAAATACTTCATTTTCTAAATATATATTTATAGTTTTTTCCACATATTCCACCAAATCAGCAAACTGTCATCAATATTATTTTCCAAGTGTGCAAACATACCAGATAATCTCATGATTTCAGATTTGCTCTGGTGCCCTCTGTCCTCTGCACTGACCTGGCTGGTTGCTCTCTGGGCCTGCTGCCTAGCTGCTGTCCTGAGACTTCCCCTTTCATCACCTTGGACTGCCTTTGACCACTTTCCTGCGATGGATGCCCTGCTTTTTGGACCACATATCTTCTGCTTTCTTAGTTTTAGTCCCTCATTTTGCTAAAGCACATCTTCAGTTAGCTTCCTAAGACACAATGCCTAAATGACAAATTTTTTAAGCTTTGCATGTCTTTATTCAGACCTCGTACAGTTTGACTGGGTATAAAATTCTGAGTTGAAAATACTTTTCCCTCAGAATCTTAAAGGCTGCATTGTGTTTAACTTCCACTGCTTCTGGTAAAATGTTTAATGTCATTCCAATTCTCAGCCCTTTGTATATTTTGTCTCTGGAAGCTTTTAGAATCTTCCCAGTATCTCCCTTATGAATTTCTCGATGATGTGCTGTGGGTTGGATCTTTTTTTATTCATTGTGCCAGTAGTTAGTACGCTATTTCCATCTGAAGACTCAGGTGTTTTGCTGCTTAGAAATATTCTTGCCCTGGTAGCACAAAGGTTAAGCACATGGCTGCTAACCAACTGGTTGGCAGTTCAAACACTTGGACTGCCTTTGGACCACCACCCAGCATGTCTCCTTGGAAAAAGACCTGGTGATTGGCTCCCATAAAGATTACAGCCTAGAAAACCCTATGGAGCAGTTCTGCTCTGTCACATGGGGTCACTGTGAGTCCAGATCAGCTCAACAGTACCTAACACCACCAATTTTTAAAAGTAATTTTCTCACCTGCATTTGTTCTGTTCGCTCTTTCTGGAATTCCTCTTAGTCAAATGTCGGACTTGCCGAATTGATCCTCAGTTTCTCATCTTTCCTTCCCTGGTGTCTATCTTTTTGTTGTACGTTCTGGGAGATTCTCGTTTTCACTCTATAACAGCTTTAATTGAGATATAATCCATATACCATAAAATTAACTCGCTTAAAATGTACAATTTAGTGGCATTTAGTACATTCACAGTTTTGTGCAGCCATCACCACTAATTTCAGAATGTTTTCAGCACCTCAAAAAGAAATCCCTACAAATAAGCAGTCATTTTTTATTCCCTTCTCCTCCCAGCTCCTAGCAATCACTGATTCTGTCTATGTGAATTTGCCTGCTCTGGACATTTTATATAAATGGAAACATATCATATGTGACCTTTTGCATCTGGCTTCTTTCAGTTAGCACAATGTTTCCAAGGTTCATCCAGGTTGTAGCGTGTATCTATACTTAATTCCTTCTTATGGCTGAATAATAGTCTCATATGAATAGACCACATTTTGTTTACCCATTCATTTGTTGATGGACATTTGGGTTGTTTCCACTTTTTAGATTTTATAAATAATGCTGTAGTGAACATTTTTGTACAGAGTTTTTGTGTGGATGTACATTTCCCTTTCTTTTGAGTATATACCTAGGAGTCAGATTGCTGGGTCATGTGGTAATTTAATGCTTAACTTTTTGAGGAACTGCCAGACTGCATTCCACAGCAGCTGTATCATTCAGCAGTCCCACCAGCAGTGTATGAGGGTTCCAGTTTCTCCACATCCTCACTGACACCAGTTTTTCTTGGTTTTGGTTTATGTTTTTGCTTATAGGGCACAACACAAACAACACAGCTATATAGTCAATCTTGAGGAAAACTAAAACAAACTACTTAATCCTTTTCGATTATTCATTCATCCAAAAATATATTGACCGACTTCTCACCAAAATGGGAGTAGTGACTTAGGTCCTTGGTGACTTCAGGATTGTTGAGCGCACAACTTAGGCTCTCCCTCCAGGTCGTGCTCCTTTTTTTTTAATTGAGGTAAAACTAACCTATTAAAGTGTACAATTTAGTGGCACTTAGGTCATTCACGATGTTGTGCACCCATCATCTCTATGTAGTTTTAAAACAGTTTCGTCACTCAAACAAAAAGAAACTGTGTACCCCTTAGCCATCATTCCCCATCTCTCCTTCCCCCAGCCCCTGGCAACCACTAATCTGTTTTCTATCTCTGTGGATTTGCCTATTCTGGACATTTCATACAAATGGAAACATATGTGACGTTTTGTGTCTGGCTTCTTTCACTTAGCATAATGTTTTAAGGTTCATCTATGTTGTAGCATTATCAATACTTCATTCCTTTTTATGGCCAAATAATATTTCATTACATGGAATTTTGGATACACATTTTGTTTATCCATTCATTTGTTGATGGACATTTGAGTGGTTTCCACCTTTTGGCTATTGTGAATGTTGCTGTTCTGAGCATTTGTGTGCAAGTATTTGTTTGAACACCTGTTTTCAATTTTGGGGGGTGTACGTACCTAGGAATGGAGCCCTGGTGGTACCAACCAAAAGTTCGGCAGTTCGAAGCCACCATCTGCTCCTTGGAAACCCTATGGGGCAGTTCTGCTTTGTCCTGTAGGATTGCTATGAATTGGAATTGACTCAAAGGCAATGGGTTTTTTATACCTAGGAATGGAATTGCTGGGTTACATGGTAATTCTTATGTTTAAGTTTTTGAGAAACTGCCAAAGTGTTTTCCACAGCGACTGCACATCTGACACTCTCCACCAGCTGTGTATGAGGTTTCCAATTTCTATACATCCTCATCAACGCTTGTTACTATTTGTCTTTTTTATTATAGCCAGCTAGTGGCACAGTGGTTAAGCATTCAGCTGCTAACCAAAAGGCTGGCAGTTGGAATCCACCAGCTCCTCCTTGGAAACCCTATGGGGCAGTTCTACTCTGTCCTATAGGGTCACTGTGAGTCGGAATTGACTCCATGGCAATGTTGTTTTAAATTTTTAGTTATTGTGAAGTGATACCTCATTGTGGCTTTGATCTGCATTTCCTTTCTAATAATGTTGAGCATCTTTTCATGTACTTCATGGGCATTTGTATGTCATCTTTGGAAAAAAATGCCTATTCAATTCCCTTGCCCATTTTTTAACTGGGTTTGTCTTTTTAATACTGAGTTGTAAGAGTTCTTTATATATCCTGGATATTAGACCTTTATCAAATATATCCTACCATTCTATATACTGTCTTTTTACTTTCTTGATAGTGTCCTTTGATACTTGAAAGTTTTTAATTTTGAGGAAGTCCAGTTTATCTATTTCTTTCTTTGTTGCTTGTGATTCCACTTGGTTTTTTAAATTACGAACATATATTAATTCACTAAAAATTAAAATCAGGATAAAAGTTTGAGGGACTGAGAAGCTTGACTGGAAGTTCTGTGTTGGCAGCCTTGTCAAAAGGTGGGCTTCTTTGGATACCTTTTCAGAATCATAGTTTTAACTATGTAAAGTAATAATTACATTAAGATTACAAAGGAAACCAATTGCATTAATATACAGTTATCAAAATTTTAAATAAATTTGTGCTACAGCAATATATGTACTTGTTAATACAGTAAGTAACAAGATCTAGCGGTGAATCTAATTACTGTAATTTAAAGTATTGATGACCATAAATAGGATTTCAAGATAACTGTGACAACTCTAAAGTGATATTACATTATCTGTAATTCGGTGACAAAGTCACAGGTGCTGTTACTAAACGAAAGTGGTGTGTTGTCCATCCAAGTTTAAGGACATCCTGAATATCCATGCACTCCTTGGAGTCCCAAGAACCCCAGAGAATCCCTGCTTTATGTAACTGGGTGATAAATGGGCCCTTTCCTTGGGAGAGGACCTTGAAATGTTATCCTTTCTTGGGAATCTTTCTGAATTCCCTTCAGAAAAGAATCTTCCCATTTCTCTAGGGGGCATGTATGTGTCTGGTGTTGGCAGGGCAGAGGAAGAGAGCTTGCAGGCTTGTAATTTAATCCACAGCATCAGCCGTTGCCCTCCACACTGCCTGATGGCCCGGATTCAGAGCATCTAGGGCAGCACCGTCCAACTGAAATACAATGTGAGCCACGGGTGTGATTTTAAATGTTCTAGGAGCCACATGTGAAAAGTAAAAAGCAAAATTAATTTTAATAATTTAGTTAACCCAATATATTTAAAACAGTACTGTTTCAACATATATTCAGTATAAAAATGATTAATAGATGTTTTATGTTCCTTTTCATACTAAGTCTTCAAAACCCAGTGTGTATGTTACTCTTACGGCACATTTCAGTTCAGACAAGCTACATTTCAAGTGCTGACTAAGCAGCATGTGGCGAGTAGCTGGCATATTGGACAGTACAGATCAAGAGAATGGGTAGGCGTACTCAGATACCTTAATGCCAAAATGGTGATGTAGTGGGTTTGAGTCTCTTAAACATTTCTGTTACTCAGCATTATGTTTTGGCGGTTCTATCTAGTTTAATACAGATATAGCTCATTTCTATTCTGCAGAGTGGTCAGTCATATGCATATACTACATTTTCTTTGTCCATTTTCCTGATAATGGATGCTCAAATATTTTCAGTATTACATCCTGGTGCATGTCTCTCTGAGTATAAGATGTGAGAGAATTCCTCTAGGGTATGTACCTCGGACAGGATATTGGGTGGAAGGGAACACACCTTTTACATTTTAATCAGTTGTGTTTAATTGCTCTCCAATGAAGTTATACCAGTTTATCTTTATACTGTCAGTGTTTGAAAATTGCTGTGTATTTCCCTAGGATCCTCATTAACTTGACCCTGTCAGCCTTTGATTATTTGATGAGTGGAAAATTATATTTGGTTGATTTATTTTGCATTTACTTGGTTACTGGAAAAGCTGTGCATATTTTGTTTAATTTGTAGTTCTCATTATATGTGGATACTTATACTATGTCTATTATATATATTTTTTATTCCACACTACTGCTTGTCTTCTAAAATTAATGATGTCTTTTATCATTATAATTTTTAATATTGACAGATTCATATTTACTCATCTTTTCCTAAATGTCTCGTGCCTTTGATATTTCAGAATACTTTCCGTGTCTCAACAGCATAAAAATTTTTTCCTGGTTTCAAGTATTTGGGTTTTGATTTTTGTTGTTGTTGTTCTTTTCAATTTAGGTGTTTCATCCACCTGCAGTTTATATTTGTGCATTCTAGATCTCATTTTTTCATATGGAAAACCACTTGTCATAACACTGTTTATTGAAGAGTGTCTCTACTTTGCCCACTGATTAGTGATGCTAGTCAATCATAACCTCTGTCATATTCCTCCAGATGCAGGGGTGTATTTCTGGGCTGTCTTCTGTTCTGCTTTTTTGTCTATTTTTGTGTTAGTACAGTTTTAATTACCATAGCTCTGGAATATGCCTTGGTATCTGGTAGGGTGAATCCACCCTTCCCCTGCCTTCCCCACCCCTGCCCTGAAAGAAAAATTATTCTTACAACTTCACTCTTCCAAGGTTAATTTCAGAATTAATTTGTCAGATTCCTCAGAAAAAAATTGCTGGGATGTTGACTGGAACTAGAGTGGATTTATAGATTAATTTGGGAAAAATTGATACCTTTAAAATATTGAGTCTTCTCAGCCACGAATATAGTTCCATTTACTAAGATCTCTTTTTATATCCTTCCATTCAAGTTTGATTAATTCTTCCATGACAGCCTTACATATTTTTATTAGGTTTATTCCTTGGCACTTTATAGTTTTTGTTTCCATAGTAAAATGGATTATTTTTTATATTTGTATTTTCTAAATAGTTATCGATAGTAGATAGAAATGCTGAATGTTTATATATTGATCTTGTGTCCAGCAACCTTGTATAACTCATTCTACTGTTGTTATTGTTGTTAGTTGCCATCAAGTTGACTCATACTCGTGGCAACCTTTTATATCTAACAGAACAAAACATTGCCCAGTCCTGTGCCATCTTCATAATTCTTGGTGTGTTTGAGTTCATTGTTGTGACTACTGTGTCAGCTGATCTCATTGAGGGCTTCCCTCATTTTTGTTGGCCTTCTGCTTTACCAAACATGATGTCTTTTTCTAGCAATTGCTCTTTGCTGGTGACATGTCCCAAGTAAGTGAGTCAGAGTCTCACCAGCCTCACTTCTAAGGAACATTCTGGTTGTATTTCTTCTAAGACTGATTTGTTCACTCTTTTGGCAGTCCACTGTATATTCCATGTTCTTCGCCAGCACCACAGTTCAGAGGCATTAGTTGTTCTTTTGTCTTCCTTTTTCATTATCTAACTTTTGTATGCATGAGATGATTGAAAAAACCATGGTTTGGGTCAGATGCACCTTAGTTATCAAAGTGACATCTTTGCTTCTTAAAACCTTAAAGAGGTCTTTTACAGTAGATTTGCCGGTGTAATACATCATTTGATTTCTTTACTGCTGCTTCCATGGATGTTGATTGTAGACCCAAGTAGAATGAAAACATTGACAGTTTCAATGACAACTTCAGTTTCTTCTCCAATCAGTGTCATTTATCAGTCCAGTTGTGAAGATTTTCATTTTCTTCATATTCAGGGTGTATGTTTTTTTAATAATGGCAATTTCCTGTCTCCCTTTCTAATCCTCTGTCTCATGCATATCTTGTCTAACTGTATGACAAGGACCTTCAGGATAGTATGGAATTAGGAGGATTATAACAGGTATCCTTCTTTCAGTCCTGACCTTCATGCAGTGAATACTTAGTACCTGTCATGTGCCAGGCACTGTTCTAACTTCTGAGAATGCAGCAATGAACAAAACAAAGTCCCTCATGGAGCTTACATTCTCATAGGGAGAGACAAAACAAACATTCATTTAATATGCAAGATGGTTATATGTGCAACAGAGAAAATAAACACAGAAAACAGGATAGTGAGTGCTGCATGGGTGGGAGCAGTGTTGCTGTCCTACTTAGAGTGGTCACAGAAGGCCTCTTCGCTAAGGACACCTTGGAGGGAGAGAAGCCGTGTAGAGATCTGGGGACAACAGCCTTCCAGGCAGAGGGAACAGCAGGAGCTGAGAACTCCTGCGGTGGGCAAGTGCTGGACATGTTCACGGCCTTGGGAACGCAGCCAGTGTGTCGGCAGCAGAATGAGCTAGAGGAGAGAGATGAGAGATGAAATCAGGGTAGTGGCATGGAGAGTCCAATCACACATGGCCTCAGAGGCCATTGTTAAAGACTTGGCTTTTACTCTGAGAAGAGAACTCACTGGAAGATTTTGAGGGCTGCAACCTGCAATTCTTTTTTAAAGGATTAATATGGCTTCTCTGTTCAAGAGACTGGGGGCGATGAGGGGCGGGGGGACAAATGGAAGTTGGGAAATGAGTTAGGAGGATATAACAGTAACCTGGGTGAGAGAAGATAGTGGTGGCCATGGAGGTTTTAAGCGAGGAGGGGGAGTCAGATTCTGGATATATTTTGAAGATAGAGCAGGATTTCTTGATGAATTAGGTAACAGAGTGAGAGGAGTGGAGTAAAAAATGGTTTGGTTGCCAGTGAAATGGGAAAGACTGTAGGAGCTGTAGATATCAGGACAGAAGTCACGGGTTCTGTTATGGACATGTTCAGTTTGATATTTTTTATTAGACATTTGCGTACAGAAGTCAAGCAGGCAATTGGTTATCTGAGTCCAGGGAGAGGTCCAGGTTGAAGATTAAATTTGGGAGTCATCAGAGTATAGATTAAGGCCAAAAATGAGATTTGACTGCCTAAACAATAGAGATGAGAAGCTATCCAAGAACGGAGTCCTGAGATACTGTGGGACTAGAGGAGGGTCCAGTGAGATAGAAGAAAAGCCAATTGAATGAATAAAGGTTTCAAGAAAAAGAATCAGTTGTGTGAAGAGGTGCTGATGAGCACCAGTCAGATTTAGAAATATGGAGGTCATTAGAGACCTTGAAGAGCTGTTTCTGGTCCAGAATTTACGCTTACAGCTACTCATCTCTAGACCCACAAGAAAGGCTGAAAAATGTAGTCTTTTAAAAACATTTTTTTTTGCAATTTTTAAAATTTAGATATAATTCACATAAAATAAGATTCACCATTTTAAAATGTACAACTCAGTGGTTTTTTTAGTATATTCACAATGTTGTGTCAACTCTCACCACTAACTTAGGACATTTCCATCTTCCCAGAAAGCAACACTGTACCCATCAGCAGTCACTCCACACATTCCCTTCGCCAGCCCCTGGCAACCACTAATCTGCTTTCTGTCTCCATGGATTTGCCTATTCTGGACATTTCATATAAATGGAATCATAAACAATATATGGCCTTTTGTGTCTAGCTTCTTTCACTTAACGTAATGTTTGCAAGGTTCATCCATGTTGTAGGATGTGTGAGTACTTTGTTCCTTTTTATTGCCAAGTAATATTCCATTGCATGGATATACCACATTTTGTTTATCCATTCATCTGTTGATGGACGTTTGGGTTGTTTCCATCTTTTGGCTATTGGCAATAGTGCTGTTATGAGCATTGGGTGTACAAGTATCTGTTTAAGTCCCTGCTTTCAATTATTTTGAGTATATACCTAGGAGTGGGATTGCGGGGTCATATGGTAGTTCTGTATTTAACTTTTTGAAAAACTGCCAAACTGTATTCCACAGTGATTATACCATTTTACATTCCCACCAGTGTATGAGGGTTTCAATTTCTCCACACCCTAAACACTTGTTATTTTCCCTCTTATTGATTACAGTCATCTTAAAAAAAAAAAAAAAAAAAAACTCGTTGCTGTCAAGTCAATTCCTACTCCTAGCAACCCTGTAGGACAGAGTAGAACTGCTCTGTAGGGTTTCCAAGGAGCACCTGGTGGATTCGAACTGCTGACCTTTCGGTTAGCAGCCATAGCTCTTAACGACTACACCAGCAGGGTTTCCCACAATCATCTTAGTGGATATAAAGTGGTCTCTCATTGAAGTTCTGATTTGCAATTCCCCTTCTGACTAATGATGTTGAGAATCTTTTCATTTGCTTGTTGGGTGTTTGTGTATCTTCTTTGGAGAAATGTCTATCCAGATCCTTTGCCCATTTTTTAATTGGCATATTTGTCTTATTAATTTTGATCAAGTCCAGTTTGTCTTTTTCTTCATTTGTGCTTTTGGTATCAACTCTGAGAAACCATTGCCAAATCCAAGGTCACAAAGATTTACACCTTTGTTTTCTTCTAAGACCTTTATAGTTTTAGTTCTTACATTTAGAATTTTTATCCATTTTGGGTTAATTTTTGTATATGGTATTAAGTAGCAGCCCAACTTCCTACTTTTGTACATGGATACCCAGTTGTCCCAGCAGTATTTGTTGAAAAGACTATTCTTTCCCCATTAGATGGTCTTGGCACACTTCTCAAAAATCAGGTGACGAAAAAAAAAATCAGGTGACCATGTATGGGTTTATTTTTAGGCTGTGAATTCTATCCCATTGATCTGTCTTTATGTCAGTAGAACATTATTGTGATTATAGTTTTGTAATAAATTTTGAAATTGGAAAGTTTTCCAACTTTGTTCTTTTTCAAGATTGTTTTGGTTATTTTGGGTCCCTTACATTTCCATATGAATTTTAAGATCAGCTTGTCAACTTCTGCAAAAAAGCCAGCTGGGGGGTCTTAAAAGCCTGTGATCAGCCATCTGAGATACTCCTCTGGTCTCACCCCTTCGGGAGCAAGGGAGAATGAAGAAAACTAAAGACACAAGGGAAAGATTAGTCCAAAGGACTAATGGACCACAAACTATACCACAGCCTCCACCGAGTCCAGTACAACCAGATGGTGCCCGGCCACCACCACTGACTGCTCTGACAGGGATCACAACAGAGGGTCCCAGACAGAGCTGGGGAGAAATGTAGAACAAAATTCTAACTCACAAAAGAAGACCAGACATACTGGCCTGACAAAGACTGGAGAAACCCCAAGAGTATGGGCCCCAGACACCTTTTTAGCTCAGTAATGAAATCACTCCTGAGGTTCACCCCTTAGCCAAAGATTAGACAGGCCCATAAAACAAAATGAGACTAAAGGGGCACACCAGCCCAGGGGCAAGGACTAGAAGGTAGGAGGGGACAGGAAAGCTGGTAATAGGGAACCCAAGGTCAAGAAGGGGGAGAGGGTTGCCATGTCTTGCGGTTGTTAACCAATGTCATGAAACAATATGTGTACCAACTGTTTAATGAGAAGTTAGTTCTGTGAACCTTCATCTAAAGTACAATTTTAAAAAAAAAAAAAAGCCAGCTGGGATTTTGATATTGAATCTGCAGATCAATTTGAATATTGCCATCATGATAATATTTTCTTTCAATCCATGAACAGAGACTATCTTTACATTTATTTAGGTCTTCTTTAATTTCTTCCGACAATGTACGGTAGTTTTCAGTGTTTAAATCTTACACTTATTTTGCTATATTTGTTCATAAGTATTTTATTTGTTTTGATATTATTGTAATTGGAATTATTAATTTCAGTTTCAGATTGTTCATTATTATAAATATTCAGTTCTGTATATTGATCTTGTATCTTGCAACCTTGTTGATCTCCTTTATTCTAATTGTTTTTGGGTGTTTATTTTGGACTCCTTAGAATTTTCTACATACAAGATCATGTCATCTGCAAGTAGAGATAGTTTTACTTCTTTATTTCCAATATGCATACCTTCTATTTCTTTTTTGCCTAATTGCCCTGGCTAGAACCTCCAATACAATGTTGAATAGATGTGGAAGAGTGGGCACCCTTGTCTTGTTCCTAATCTTAGAGAGAAAGCAGTCATTCATCTTTATGACGTTGGTTATGGACATTTTTTACTGTATCTCCAGGTGTACAAGAGTTCTGTATGGTATATATTTGGGAGTGAAAATGCTTAGGTCATAGCGTATGCACATGTTCAAGATTTAGAATAAAGTGCCAGAATGTATTCCAAAGTGGTTATTCCAATTTATACTCCCATCAGCACTGTTTTACAGTATGCAAGAGGCTTTTTCCTCCCCCAGTCTAGTAGATATGAAATAATGATTATAGCGTGCATTTCATTGATTGCTAATAAAATGAAGCATCTTCGTACATATTAGCCACTTATGTTTCCTTTTCAGTGAAATGCCTGTTAATGTCTTTTGCTCATTTTTCTATTGTTGTGTGCCTTCGAGTCGATTCTGACTATAGGACGCAGTGCCCCATAGGGGTTTCCTAGGCTGTAATCTTTACGGGATCAGATCAACAGACATTTCTCCCACAGAGCCGCTGGTCACTGACCTTTCTGTTAGCAGCCGAGCACTCTACTAGGTTGTCTTTTTCTTACTGCCTCATAGATGGTCTTTATATATTCTAGATTCTGGACCTTTGTCAGTTATATGTATTAGAGGTATAGTTTCCTAATTCGTGGCTTGTCTTTTCACTTTGTTTATGGTAATTTTTGATGAACAGAAGTTCTTACTTTTAATGTAGTCAGATTTATCAGTCTTTTCTGTTATGGTTTTCATTTTGTGTATCTTAAGGAACCTTTCCTTATCACAAGGTCAAAAAAATATGCTACTGTTTTTTTTTCAAAAGTTTTCAAGTTTTGCCTTCCACATTTAAGTCCTTGATCCCCCTGGAGTTGATTTTTCTGTTTGGGGTGAGGCAAGGATTTATTTTCATTTTTTTTTATTGGATAGTCTTATTGAAATGTTCATCTTTACCCTGCTGATCTGCGATCCACCTCTGACACTTATCAGGTTGCCCTATATGCGTAGATCTGTTTCTGAACTTTCTATTTTATCTTTCCCCAGGCCAAAGTCACATTGTAACTATATAATGAGTCTTGATAATTGGAAAGATAATTCTGGACCTTTGTGTCATATGGATTATAGATATCTTCTCCCAGTTTGTGACTTGTCTTTTTGGGTTCTTCTTCAAGAGTGTCTTGGTTAACTTGGCTCTTTGCTGTTCCGTATAAATTTTAGAATCAGCTTTTCAAATTTCATGTTGAAATTTGTACTGGAATTATACAAAATCTATAGAGAAAACTGACATCTTTATGAATTGAGCCTTTTCTGTCCAAGAACATGGTACGTCTCCATTTATTTAGGTCTCCTTTAGTGTCTTTCAGTTAGATAGATCTTACAGATTTGTATATAAGTGTTGCACATATTTTATTAGATTTGCCAGATTAGTATTTTAATTTGGGGAGATGCTGTTGTAAGTGGTGTCTTTTGTTATTGCAGTAACTTTTTTTGTTGTTGAAATGCTGTTGGCCTTTACATTGATTTTTTTTTTAATCTGGAAACCTTGCTAAATTCTCTTATTAATTTTAAAATTTATAAATAAGGAATTGCTTTTAATACTGTACCATTAGTGTGACGTTTATTATAAGGTTTTATTTCTTTGTTTCTTGGTACATGCTTGTTCTGGTTAAGAAAATTGTTGAATGGAAATTTTTAATGTAACTATTTAGATAAATCACATGGGTTTTTTTCAATCTAGTAATGCAGTGAATTTTATTAATAGTTTTTTCTCCTAACTTCTTTTTGGATTAATCAAGTATTTTTATTCTATTTTTGCTATTTGCTAACTTGGTATTATTCTTTTAGTAGTTTACCCTAGAGATTACAACTTGCATCCTTGACTTTCTAAAGGTTAATATAAATTAATACTTTTACTACTTCCCAGATTATGCAAGGACCTTAGAACACTTTACGCCATTTATTCTCCTCCTGACTTTTGTACTATTGCTGTCATGTATTTAATTGTGTATATATTTAAATGCTGCAAGACTTTTTTTTTCTCTTTTGATTGTATTTTAGATGAAGGTTTACAGAACAAATAGTTTCTTATTAAACAGTTAGTACACATACTGTTTTATGACAATGGTTAACAACCCCACAACATGTCAACACTGTCCCTTCTCAACCTTGGGTTCTCTATTACCAGCTTTCCTGCCCCCTCCTACCTTC
Source organism: Trichechus manatus latirostris (assembly GCF_000243295.1). Lineage (NCBI taxonomy): Eukaryota > Metazoa > Chordata > Mammalia > Sirenia > Trichechidae > Trichechus > Trichechus manatus. The sequence goes on along the minus strand of NW_004443944.1, from coordinate 27,658,619 downwards.
TAGTCCTTGCCCCTGGGCTGGTGTGCCCCTTTAGTCTCATTTTGTTTTATGGGCCTGTCTAATTTCTGGCTAAAGGGTGAACCTCAGGAGTGATTTCATTACTGAGCTAAAAAGGTGTCTGGGGGGCATACTCTTGGGGTTTCTCCAGTCTCTGTGAGGCCAGTAGTCTTTTTTTGTGAGTTAGAATTTTGTTCTACATTTCTCCCCAGCTCTGTC
>NW_004443944.1:27623542-27658303 GCF_000243295.1 Trichechus manatus latirostris | reverse complement strand
GCTACTCACCAAGGTAGAATGTAGAACATTGTCTTTATAAACTCTTTTATGCCAGTTGAGCTAGATGTTCCCTGAGACTATGGTCCCCACAGCCCTCAGCCCAGTAGTTCGGTCCCTCAGGGAATTTGGATGTTTCTATGGAGCTTCCATGACCTTTCCTTGTACAAGTTGTGCTGGCTTCCCCAGTATTGTGTACTGGCAAGACATTATTTTTGTTTTATACAATCAGTATTTACTCACATTTATTGATATTATCCCACATACTTTCTGTTATAGCTGCACTAGACAACTAACACAGTAATGCCACAAGTGGATGGCTTTAACAAAGAAAAATTTCTCTCACGGTTTAGGAGGCTAGAAGTCCAAATTCAGCGTGCCAGCTCCAGGGAAAGGCTTTCTCTCTCTTGTCAGTTCTGGGGGAAGGTCCTTGTCATCAATCTTCATCTGGTCTAGAAGCTTCTCAGTGCAGGGACCCCAGGTCCGAAGGACACGGTCTGCTCCCAGTTCTTCGTTCTTGGTGATATGAGGTCCCTCTCTTCTCTGTTTGCTTCTCTCCATTATATTTCTAAAGACATTGACTCAAGATACAACTTAATCCTGTAGATTGAGTCCTGCCTCATTAACATCATAGAGGTTAGAATTTACAACTCATAGGCTAATCATATCAGATCACAAAACGGTGGATAAGCACATAATACTGGGAATCATGGCCCAGCCAAGCTGACACACATTTCTGGGGGACACAATTCAACCTATAACATTTACCTTTTCTGTTGCTTTTCACTCCTTTCTGTATTTCTACCAGGCTTATTTTTCTTCTGCCTGAAGAACTCCTTCTGATATTTATTTTAGTGTAGTATGTGTCTTTAAATATATTTATTTTACCTTCATTTTTTTATACTAATATTTTTATTAGGTATAGCATTTCAGGTTGGCAGTTATGTTCTTTCAAAACTTTTTATAAAGATGTCTTTGATTATCTTTTGGTTTCCATCCCTTGTGTTGAAAAGTCAGTTTTCAGTCTGCCTCCTGCTCCTTTGAAGAATGTGTTAGGTTTTTTTGTTTTGTTTTTGTTTTTATGCCCCCTCTAGTTGCTTTTAAGATTTTCTCCTTGTATTTGGGTATTAGCAGTTTTACTGTAATGTCTCTAGGTGTGGTTTTGTCTGGCTTTAATTTTTTTTAATCTGTTTCAGAAAAGTATTGCCCTTTATCTTGTAAATTTCTACTCCATTTTATTTCTCTCAGGGCTCCAGTTACACGTATGTTAGACCGCCATGTCATATATGTCTCTTGATTCTGTTTTCTGTATTTTCCCCTTTTTTCTCTCTCAGCCTCAATCTGGATTATTTTCTACTGGATTATTTTATGGTTCATCTGTAACTAATTTACTGCTAAACCCATCTATTGGATTCTTAATTCCAGTTGCTATATGTTTTAGAATTTCCACTTGATTCTTTTTGTAGGTTATAGTTCTCTGCTGAAATTCTTCATCTTGCCATCTATTTTGTTGAGTATAATCAGTTAAAGCCTTTGTCCCGTAACTCTAATATCTCTTATCATCTGTAGGTCTGTTTTCTTTTGGTTTGCAGTCATTTGATCCTATCTCCTGGTAATTTTTATTCAGTTTCAGACATTATATTTGAAAACATTAGAAATAATTTGAGGCACAGGATAATTTTCCTTTATTCAAGAGACGATTTACTTCTGCTTCTTGCAGGCAATTAGGGTAGGGCCAGATCAGTTTAATGTGATGTGGGATTGAGCTGATTCAAAGCTGAGTTTTTGTGAGGGCTAGCCATATTTCCATTTGCCCTTAGTTCTGTGCATTCTTCAGAGTCCTGGTGATAGCCTGTGATGTTTTCTTGGCAGATCGTGAGCTCCAGTGTTTCTCTCTCCATCACCTTGAGACTGCTGAAAGTTTTGCTCAGTTTGGTGTGTTTTGCTTGATACTCTAATCTTCCCTTGGCTGCTCTGAACTCCAGTTTTGGCCTCCCTACTCCCCTGAAACTGCCAGACACTCTGCTCAACTTCTCAAGCACTTAATCATCACTTTGCTTGGCTTCTCGGCCTCTCTGCCAATTTGTGTACTGCTTACAGATCGGCAGATGCCTTGGGGTAAAAGTGTACAGAATATCAGACTCACGTGAATTTTCTTCCATTCTTGGGTATTTGCTTCAGATTCTTGTTGCTTTGGTAATTCTTTAATGCTTTGAAATATATATTAAGAATTGTTTTTATTTTCTTAGTGAATTGAACCTTTTATAAAGCCTTTTTTTTTTTTTTCTTTTTATGTATTTTACTTAGTTTTTTCAGTTGTCTTTGGTGGGAGGGTTCAGTTTTTCTGATACTAACTGGTTTGCCATGGCCAGAATCAGAAGTCATTGGTAGAATTTTCTAATAATTGAATCAGTCTTGCATTCCCAAAATAGATCCAGCTGTATTATCATTTTAATACATTGCTTGATTTGATTTGTTAATGTTAGGTGCTGTTGAGTTGATTTGGACTCATAGCAACCCACGTGACAGAGTAGAATTGCCCCATAGGGTCTTCTAGACTGTAATCTTTACAGGAGCAGATCACCAGGTCTTTCTCCTACACAGTTGCTGGCTGGATTCAAATTGTCAGACTTTTAAGTTAGCAGCCAAACACTTAACCATTGTGCCACCATGAGAAACTGGTCTGTAATGTTCCTTTCTCATCCTTGTCCAGTTGTATTATCAAGGTTTTCTAGCCTCATCCAATGAATTTGGATTGTTTCCTCTGTTCATATTCTCTGAAGGAGTTCATGCAACATTAGAATTATGTTTTACTTCAGTATTTTATAGACCTTTCATACGCTTACTATCTATTCCAGTATGGCTATGTCATATATATTTTTATTTGTATCATATATTTTTCTTGTCTTGATCATCTGGCAGGGTTTATTAATTTTATTAGTCCTTTATTAAATTTTTTTTTATTATTAATTTTTACTCCCTTTAGGCTTATTGTATTATTCCTTTTATAATATCTTAAAATGGATGCTTAGCACATTTTCAGCCCGTCCTTTTTTAAATATAAGCTTTTAAGCCTGTACATTTCCTTCTTAACACTACTTGAGCCATATCTGACAAATGAGGATATGTAATATTTTTAACTGCCACTGTGATTTCTTTGACCAGTGGGTTATTTAAAAGTATGTGTGTTAAGTACATACGGGAGTAGGGGGAATAGTTATGTTTTCATTACTATTTTCTAACCGAATTATATTAATGTCAGAAAATATGACCTGTATGGTATCCAGTTCTTTGAAATTTGTTGAGATATATTTTATGGCCTAGAATGTGATCAGCTTTAGTGATATTCCATATGTTTGTAAAAAGAAAGTATATTTTCCAGTAAATAGGTTCAGGCTTCTATAGTATGTCTACTAAATCGAGCTTGTTAAATGACTGAAATATTCTTTGACCTTAACTTATTTTTTTTTTTTTTGGTCTGCTTTATCCATCAGCTACTGAGAGAGGTATGTTAAGGCCTTCCACTCTGCTGGTGGATTTGCCAGTTTCTCCTTATAGTCTTGTCACTTTTTGCTTTATACATTTGAAACGATGTCATTAGATGCATATTATTTAAGAATTGTTTGATTTTTCTGGTGAATTATTAAACCTTTATTTCTGGTAATATTTGTTGGCCTTAGAGTCTATTCTGTCATATGTTATACCACCATTCTTTTTTGGTATTTAACTTAACGTTTTCCGTTTTCTCATTTAGAACTTGTCTGCGTCATTAGGTTTTAGGTGTGTCTCTTATCAACAGCATTTATCGTTTATCTGTGTTTTGCTTTTTTATCCAGCTTGAAAATTGATATATTTTAATTGGATAGTTTAGTTCATTTAGAGATTTTTAATTACTGATATATTTAGATTATTTTCCATCATTTTATTTTGCAGTTTCTATTTTTTCTCTTTTCTGCTTTCTTTTGAATTGAGATTCCCTGCTCCCTCACTCCCCCTGCCACTTTACTAGGTTGGAAGTTATGCTTTTTCTTCTTTTATATCAAATGTGCTTGCCCTTCCTCTGAACACTCGAGGTTAGAATACATTAATTCAAATCGCTTACCAATTAACTTTCATGCCATACTGTCCAGTATTTGAGTTGAATCTTAATTTTTTAAACCCCATATATTTTATCTTATGATTTTATGCCATCTTTGTAGATCTACTCTTCCCCTTTTCTCCTTAGATCTCAGAGCTTTATTTTCCTTCATCCTAATTTTATTTATATAGAAAAGAATCTTCTTTGGTAAAGCTCTTGATAGTAAACGCTGTGAAAATATCTTTATATCACACTCATTCTTGAATGATAGCTTCTCTAGGTGTAGAATTCTAAATTGACAATAGTTTCCCCTCAGTAGTTTGAATATATTATTCTACTGCTTCATCCACTGATGTGGTTGAGAAGTTTGCTGTGTCTAATTCATTCCTTTAACAAGTAATCTTTCATTTCCCTTTGGCTGCTTTTAAGAGCTTAGCTTCCCTGTGAGCTTAGCTTCCCTGTCTTTGGTGTTCAGCAGTTTCACCGTTGAGTAAATGTGGATTTGCTTGGGATTCATTTGGCTTCCTGACTCTGAGCACTGATGTCATTAATGATTCCTGGAAAATTCTTAACTATTGTCTCTTTGAATATGTTTTCTTCCATTCTCTCCTTTTAGAACTCTGATAGATGCTTATTAAGTCTCCCTCTCTCCTTCTTGTCTCTCAGCCTCTTTCTTTTTGCTAAGCTCTCCTTTTTAATACATTTAGTTGCTTTTATTCCTTTTTAAAAAAAAAAAAAAAAGGCACCTGACTATAGGCTTATGGTTAAGAATTCTCGGGAGAGACTTCTCCTTTATTCCTAGGAGCTTAGCTGTTCATTTAAAAAGATGTCTAGTGTTGGTTGTCAGTCACGCAGATTGTGTTTGTACCGGAACTTTTACAGCCCTCCTCTCCATGTCCCACTAGTGACAGCAGAGTTTATTCTTCGTGCTGCTTCTAGTGTGGCCCTTGTTTCTGCGATGGCCTTATTTTTCTCTTGCACTGGTTCCTGAGCTCATGTTTTATCTCCTTCCATTGTCTTGCCATCTCTTCTCTGAGCACCTCTGTCTCTGCTCTGAACTTCTGTTTTACACAGTCATGGCTAGATGTCACAGTTTTCTGGTGAATGTTCATCTGCCATTTGTTCCTGTAATATCTTCGTTTAGCGCTTATGTTGGTTCCTTTTAAACTACTAATTCCTGGATGAGCTCTTAAAATAGATCATTGTGGGAGAGGGGCCAGGACTGTGTATCCAGGCTAGCAGGAATTCCTAGGGGATGGGGATAGGTACACGGGTTCTTTTAGACTTCAGATTATTGCCTTCTCCCCTCATTGCCTTCTCCCCTCTGGTGTGCTACTTATTTTGGAGAACTAAAAACTACCACCTTCATCTGAAACCTATAACCAAGAGTCCTTGTGTGGCTGTCCCGCACTTGGCGGACTTCCTCATACACTGCCTTTTAGGGTTTTATCAGAGACAGTTTGCATTTTGATTTCTTGTTTACTGTTTTGGCTTTTCAGTGATTTCTAAGGAGGTAGGGTGCATAGTATTGTCTTTGTGCCACTTTAAAACTGAAAGTCACACTAAAAGACCAACCTCGTATTCCTGGGCTAAACACTTCGTGGTTAAGAGGTTTATGGTTAAAATCTTTATTTTTAAAACTCTTCAGTTGGATCTATTTGCTTACATTTTATATAAGACTTTTACATCTATGTTGATGAAGAAAGTGGTCTATTATTGGTGTGTCCTATAACCTCTTCAGGGCTCCTGAAATGAGTGGTCATTTTCTGTGTATATCTAATCTCTGGAACAGTTTGACTATATAAAATAGGGTTTCTTTAAGGTTTTAGCCCTGGTGGCACAGTGGTTAAGTGGTTTGGCTGCTATCCAAAAGGTCGGCAGTTCGAGTCCACCAGCTGCTCCTTGGAAACCCTACGGGGGAGTTCTACTCTGTCTTATAGGGTCACTATGAGTCACAATTGATGGCAGTGGGTTTTTTGTTTGTTTTAAAGTTTTATATAGAATCCCACCTATAAACCTATCTGGGCTTGGTTCCTTTTTAACTTCTGCTTCAATTTTTCCATTTAAATTCAGTTTTCAAACTTATTGCCATAAAAATGTCCTTAGGAACTAGAGGATGAGGTTTACTTTATCTGTGTTACTGGTGTATTTCACAGTAAGAATGGATCAGTGTACAAATAGAATACAATAGAACACAAATCATCATTTGGTGATGGCGGCTGATCTTATTTTAAGGGAGTAGAAGATGAAAGCCATGGCCTGATCCCCCCACTTCTACCCCAACAAACCCTGTGCTCTGCTAAGTCAGTCTTTCTCTTCCTTTTCTTTCTCAGTTTTAGGAAAAGTCCTCAGTGCTGTGGGCAGTGCCCAGCTACTGATGTCCCAAAAGTTCCAGCAGTTCCGGGGCCTCTGTGAGCAGAACTTGGTGAGTGTGATTCTTCTTCCTCCACAGCAGGGCTTCCAGACTGGCTGCTGGCCAGATCCCACCAGCTGGACTGGCCTGTGTGCCAGCCAGTCCCTCCCCTATAACACGGAGATAGTGCCACATCCTCATGCCTATTGGAAGATGAAGGTGATGTGTCAGTACAGTGCCTAGCACAACAAAAGGGCCAGGAAATTGACATCTCAGATCGCTAATGCCTTTATTAATAGAAATTAAATTATCTAAAAACAGCTGCATGAAAATTAAAAATCACTTCAGTGTAACACAAAAAATATACCCTAAGAACACCGTCAAAGTAAGAACTAAAGAAATACTACTACTAGGCATGCTGGTTTTCTTCTCCCTCACCTGTTAGGGCCTGCTGTAGGGTAGGCTCTCTCCAGCTAGCCCAGTCTGTGTACCCTGAGAGTGGAGGGAGTTCACATTGTCTCCAGGACCTGTAGGGGTTTGTAGGGTGGGCAGTCAGTGATGAGGAATGTGCTGACTTGGCTTCAGTAACCACACCCACCTGGGTGTGAACCTTGGCTTCCCTGCCTTGTTGTGGGACCATGGCTTGTAATGTGTGTTCTGTTACCTCCTTGTAAATGAAAACATCTGTCTCTTTGGCATACATTAGGGACCCAGTGCACCCAAGAGCCTGCCTTACCATAGCCCACATGTATGTAAACCAGTGCTGGCAGGGCCAGGGAGGTCCTTTGTGGGGCGGGGTGCAGGACAAGCCTTTGCCTTGCTAGCCCCACTGATCTCCATCTGCCCCACAGAACCCTGACGCCAACCCACGTCCCACAGCCCAGGACCTGGCAGGGTTCTGGGACCTGCTGCAGCTGTCCATCGAGGACATCAGCATGAAGTTTGATGAGCTTTACCACCTCAAGGCCAACAGCTGGCAGCTAGTGGAGACCCCCGAGAAGAGGAAGGTGAGCATGGAGCAGTGCGGAGGGGAAGTCCAGGGACAAATTCCTGGTCGGCAATAACGCTGCCCACATCGGTCAGTGCTGCTTGGCTCCCTTCTCCATGTGTTGTCTTTGAGCTGGGGGCTCGCGTCCATCAGTGTGCGGGGTCCACGCTTGGCACTTGTCCGGCATGCCGCTTGCTCTGTGTAGTTGAGGCTGCCCCTGATGCATACCATCCTGCCCTGCATGTTCGGGAATCCTGGGAGACACACCCTTGGGTACTAACCTAGACGTGGCTTTTGGTACCTTGGAGGCAGCAAAGTGATCCTTTCTCCTGGGGCCATGCTGCTGGGAGTACTGGGGCTGAGCCTACTTGTGTCAGCCTCTGCCCTGAGGCTCAGCCTTTCTTCTGTAAAACAGTAGAAGCCAGTGACCCCTCTGGGTATTGCACAGTGGCCCCTTTAATCCTCTAGAGTAGCATTAATCCTCTAGAGTAGCATGTGAGATGTGACCTGGGAGGCAGGAGCCCTGTGTTTAAGTCCCATTTCTGGCTGGATGACTCAGGCTCCCGATGGTTCCAAGCAAGGGTAGGAACCGGTGATCTGTCCAGACCTTCCTGCTAGAACATTCTAGAGGTCTAAGCTTGCCTTTTGCGCCTATGCCTTGTACTATTCCCACTATCATTGCTTCTTGTGGCTTCCTGATTCCAAATGTGTGTTGCTTGTGCCCAATGCGGGGAGGCTGGGGTAGAGACTTCAGCTGCCAGCATATAGTGGGGGGTAGTGCCACACAAAACGTGGCACCTTTATTTTATTTTTGTTCCCTGCTCACTAAAGGAAGAGAAGAAACCACCCCCTCCGGTCCCAAAGAAGCCAGCCAAATCCAAGCCGGCGGTGAGCCGAGACAAGGCCTCAGATGCTGGGGACAAGCAGCGCCAGGAGGCCCGCAAGAGACTCCTGGCAGCCAAGCGGGCAGCTTCTGTGCGGCAGAACTCAGCCACAGAGAGTGCAGACAGCATCGAGATTTACGTCCCCGAGGCCCAGACCCGGCTCTGAGACCGTGAAGGAGGAAGGAAATCATTTTTACATCATTAAAAGACACACAGAAAAACTAAATGCAAATGGAACAAAATTTTCTCAACCTTTAGTATGATTATTCTGCCTAGAGACCCTGAGCCAACTTTCAAATTGATGCATACAAGGGCTCACAATTTGGCTTTTTTGGGTCCCTCCCAGCTTTAGGTTATGAAGACTTCACATACATACACACAAATCAACAAGAAACCTAAAACTTTTTTTTCCTCTTGCTGGCCGTGGTGGACTAGATAGATGGACTCTGGCAAATCCCTGGTCCAGCCTCCCGATTGCGGTCTTTTTACTTGTTCTGTCGAATGAGAACTTAAACTAGCTTGTTTACAAGATAACGACAGTCCAAGGGCAGCCTTGGGCACCTCCCTTTCCTTCCTTCCTTCTCCCAGCTACCCCCGCTCTCACCTTGGATTTTTCATTCTTGCGTTTCTCTTTTCACTTCAGAGCTCACCGTCTGACTAGGGGCTTTCTGGTTCTCAGCCCCTTTTGTGGTCGAGGGCCCAGAGGACAGAGGTAGCCACGCGCTCACACACAGATGCAGGTTTCTTCTCATGGGCCCAGCACCTCCCACTGCCGTCCTCCAGCCCTCAGCAGTGGCAGCGGGTAACACACCTCTCTAAGCAGATGAGGCGGGTTTAAAAATAAGTCTGTGCGGGGAGAAAGAGATAAAGCCACAGTTATCGCACTCCAGACTTCTGCCTTTTTCTTCTCTCCAGCCCTTCCTTCAGCAAAAGAAAATTTATGACAGGGTGCACACAAGAGAAGGACCCCATTTTTCCAAGGGGTTGTCTGTCCTCAGCCAAGCCTGTGTACAGTCCCCCCAAGGGGCGGGGCAGCTGTGTCTGTACGTACGTGTACATATGCACATAGACCCTTAGAGTGTATATTTAACAAATGCCCATCTGCTCACCCATGCCCACCAGCACTACCGCTGTCTACTGGGGCACCCGGCAGTAGGTGGGTGTGTGAATAGCATATATTTTTACATGTACTATATCTAGGTGTGTGTACAAGTGTGTGTAAAAATATATACCTTGTGTGTAAGCAGCCTTTTTTTTTGGGGGGGGGGTCTCCCACCCTCCCCCATCTGCCCAGCCTCAGTTTTCTGTTTTGTTTTTACCCCAATCCTCCTCCTCTCTCCCCTGCCCCTCACTTCCACTCCCAGGGTGTCACGAGCCCTGAGCTGCAATGGCCCGGGTCTGCAGGGTAGGTGGGGAGGGCAAGGGCAGGCCGTTGGCACAAGGGCCAAGCTAGGCCACAGGCTCAGCACGTGAGGGGCTGCTCTATACTGTGTATACGACTCTATGGCATTGGAGACATCCTCTTGTCCAACGCTTGCTGCAGGGGCCCCGGGTGAACCAAGGGTCTGCTCTGTGGCTGCCCTTGGGGCTCCATTCCAGCTTGGCCGCCGTCTGTGACCTTGGGCAAGTCACTTGACCTCTGTGTGCCTCAACTTCCTCCTCTGTAAAATGGGGACAGTCCCGGCCCCTCCCTACCTCACAGGCATGTTGTGAGAATAAATGAGGTAACGTGTACCAAGGGCTCCTGGTGTTATTGCAGTAGGATGGCAGGCTGGGAATGGACTCTCCCAGGAGACCAAGCCAGACCCCTCCCAAAAGGCAGCTCTCTGGAGACAAGCTGACTCAAGTGCAGATCATAATTCCAGCTTGAGCACACACAGCACTGATCCTGGGCAAGAAAACTAAGCTCTCGGTTCCCTCATCTGGACGATGAAGGCACGACATTTACTTTACCAGCTTCTCACAAGAAATGACTACAGAAGCCAAGATGGCTGTTCAAGGCTGCCCTTGGTGACAGTCCACACCCCTCCACAGACCCAGCTGTTTGCGCCCCTCCCAGGACGGGCACTCCGAATCCCCCAGCAGCTATTTCCAATTTGACGGTTACACACATTGAACATGTTAATGGAGCCCTACTTGGCCAGCCCAGTGCCGGGTGTGGGGTTTGTGGAGGTCATTCTCAGAGCTCACTCTCTGGTGTGGAGACAGACACTGACCCCATCAGACAAGTTCAAGTGTGACGGGTGGTGGAAATGAAGACACGAGTATGAGGCTGTGGGAACCTGTGAAGCACAGCACCACCAAATCCAGGCTGGGCAGGAGCATTCTGGAAGGATGAGTGGGTATTAACCAGCCTAGGGGTGGGGGATGGTGTGCAGGGGTGGGAGCTGGGGAGAAGACATTCCAGACAGAATTGTTAACATAAGGAACAGCAGGTCCAAGGCCCTGTGACGGGAACACGCCTTTTAGAAAGTTCTTGGGGCAGGCTCTGGAGCCAAAGACTCTTGGTCTCCTCCTTCCTCCCAACTCAGCTGGGATGCCAATGATCTCAGGTCCAGGGAGCACAGAAGCACCTTCCCAGGAGCTCATCACAACCGTGTCGCCCAGACGCTGTGTGCTCAGAGCTGCTTGCCCTCATCCCTGCACCCAGCACTCGGCCTCTTAGTGGCAGCTGAACATGCAGTGACCGTGGGTGGCTCTGATTAACTCCTGGGGCTGGCGCCTTCCTCAGCTGCCCCTGCCCTGAGACTGGCTGCGGGCAGGTGACTTGAAGGGGAAGTGCAGAGGTTTCAGGTTGCCTGGGACACGTCTGCATTTCTGCAGCCAGCACTGAGCCCAGCGCACAGAGGTATTAGTGAATGCAGGGGGAGGCCAGGCTAGATCTGAGGCCTCCAACCAGCTGGAGGCCGGAGCCCTGCTCTGGCAGGCCTTGGGGGCCAGGGCTGAGCCCTGACCCTTCTGAGTGTTTTGCTGCTGCAAGGGAGGGGGTCTCCAAGAGAGTCCTGCACTCCCTGTACTGGACACACTAGAGCAAAGGGAGAGGAAGAGCCTGACGTGCAGAACTGGGTCCACATCTCCAGCCCTCCTCACTGCCCCCAACCCCTCCCTCACACTGCTCCACTGTGCCCTGCCATTGCCCCACCCTGTCCCCCATGGGATGTCCCTGGTAAGCTTGGAGCAGTTCAAGTTAGAAGAAAACCAGCTATCTAGCTGAGAGTCTGCCCTGTCCCCAAAGCCCCTCTCCTGGCCCCTGTGCCCGGCCCTCTGACCAATGCTGTGATATAGCTGCCACTCTGGGCCCTGACTCCCTCCTCCAGAAATCAGGACAACAGCAGCCCCCACCTTGTGTAAGCTCACCCAGGCAAGGTGCTGGCCTGGGCTGAGCCAGTCCAACAGAAGTAAAATGCCCCAAAGGTATGTTGGTGGGGGGAGGAGGGTGTTATTGCCCTCACCAGGGGGTCACCTAGTGCCAGGCTGTGGCCAGCAGGACTGCCAAGCACAGCCCTACATTTCCAGAGCAGCCTCAGGCTGGCTCCCTCCAGCCCATCTGCCTGGCAGGCCCCAGATAAGCGTGCGAAGGCACTGCCCCTGCTGCCAGGTGTGGGGTGTCAGTATTAAGCAGGCTTTTCTACCCCTTCCTTTCTTTCATTCCCCACTTATTAATTTTAAAAAATTAAAGAGCTAAGTAAAAGCTGAAAGAATGCTACAATGAACACCATATATCCGTCACCCAGAATTACCCATTTTGCCATATTTGCTTTATCCCTCTTGGGACATAGACACACACATACACTCTTTTCCCTGAGGCATTTGGAAGTAAGCTGCAAACAGCATGACACTTCACTCCAAAATACATCATGCAACTCTGACAGCAAGAACATGCCTACTGAGCACAATACCATTATCACTCTCAACCCAGGCGTGGTCCCAGGAGGCCTGCCCTTACTCAGGAAGGCACCCGCTACCCAGATACTAGTATTGTCTAACGCACACTCCACATTCCAGTTTCCCCACCTGCCCTAATAATGTCCTTTATGGCCTCTGTTCCCATCCAGGATTTGCATTCAGTAATCATGTATTTCGGCTCCTTTCATCAGAAACAGTTCTCCCACCATTTTTGCTTTGTTCTCCAGGACACATTTTTTTAAGTGTTCGAGCAGCTTGTTGAATGTCACGTAACTTGGATTCATCTGTTTTCTCGTGACTCAACTCAGATCACACAGTTCTGATAAGAACATGACATAGGTGGTGCCCCATCTCCTCCACTTCGGGGAAAGCCTGACATGCAGCACCCAGAGCAGCTGGGGATGAGTGTCCAAAGCCCAGTCCTTGAGGGAACAGGAAGGGCCCAGCACAGGGACAGGCAGAAGCACCTCCTGAAGGCTGCAGGGTGGTTGGGGAAGAGGCAGAGGGAAACAAGCTTGTCAGCCACCATGGGTCCCAAGGATCCTAGACAGGGCCATGGATCTGACAGCAGTGAGGCGCAGGCTCCCCTTCCAGACCCCTCACTTCCCCAGGGCTGCAGAGCCCTCACCCTATGCCCTCAAGAGCAGAGAGAAGGTTCGGCGAGAGCCCAAACAGCACTGGGCCCAGGAGCCTTATGGACAGGACAGAGGGATGAGAACGAGCCTGAGGAGTGAGGACCACGTGAGCACCAGGAGGGTAAATGCTGCTGAGGACCCCTCTACCAAGTGAGATGAAGTTTCGATCACCAACAGTGGAGTGGGGTTTATAACAGAAATACAAAATTGTGTCTCCTGCCCTGAATCTGTGGCCGATCTGCAAAACCAACATGGTCCCTGTGGCTACTCCTGCCTGTTCCACATGGCAGCCAGACGGAACTTCTCAAAATGCCAATGAGGGGTGTCTCCCTCTGCTCAGAACGCTCCATGGCCTGCCCACTGCCCCCAGGAGAAAATCCAGCCTTCTCACCTGGGCTGTGGAGGCCCTTGCCCACCGTCCTCGTGCACCTCCGATGACAGCCCACCCTGCTCTCCAGCCACATGTCAGTGCCTCACACACAGGGAGCCCTGGCTGTCCTACCAACGCAGGCAACAGCTTCCCTGTCCTCAGCTCACAGGTCAGTTGGCATTTCCTCAGGGAAACCCTCACAAAGCGCCTGGGTCAGGTTGCTGTGAACCCCCATTTACATGCTACACAAGAGTCACGTGGCTTTTCTTTGATGCTCATCACTGGTGTGAGAATGTATTTATCTGTGTGATTATATGTGAAAATCTGTCTCCACAGAGGAGATGATGGACTCCCTGAGGGCAGGAATGCTAGAACAGATGAGAGCCTCAAGAACTATTTCTTCAATGAATGGCCTTGTTTGGGGGCTTTGGAGAGAAAGCAGTATTTGAGCTGGGCTTTGAGGGATGAGTAGGAGTCCTCCAAGCAGTAGCAGTGACAGACATAGTGAGCACAGAGGCACAAGTGGGACCGGTGCTGTGCTCAGAGAGGAAGCAGTGCTAGATAAACCTTGAATGCCAGGTTAAGGAGTAAGAGCTTTCACCAGGGCCAGGTTTTGGATGCAGCAGGGCCATTTCTTATCACAGAACCCAGCTTCCCATGAGACAGGGAGCCCCCCAGTCCCAATCTCCATGGAGCCATGGTACCCTCTGGACCCAGCTAGCATGAGGGTTTATCTCTAAAATGTGTCACAACATAGCCCAGACCCGGTGATGTCCCTGTGGCCAAGGGGACATGCCCTTGGGGGCCCTCAGTTGCCTTATGGCTTTAACCTTCTATAGACAGACAACTCCTATATCTAAACCCACAGCCTTGTACTTTTCCCTCAACTCCAAACTTCCCATTCAGCATCTCCAACTTGGATGTCTAACAGGTAATTCAAACTTAGTATGTCACCAACTAATAAAAGTAAAAGGAATAATGAAGTTAGAAAATCACCATTTGGCAACCATCATAGTAATAAATGAATCATCAGTGGATGTTAAAAGTAGTGGGTGGAAGTTTGATGAGAAAAAGACAATTCAGTCTCAAAGTTGTGAATTGTTAAGTCGATTCCGACTCATGGCAACCCCATGTGTGCAGAGTAGAACTGCTCCATTTTCAGGACTCTGACCTTTTGGAAGCAGATCACTAGGCCTGTCTTCTGAGGCACATCTGGGTGAGTTTGAACCACCAACCTTCAGCTAGTAGTTGAATGCTTAACCCATAGCATCCCACAAATAACTTATCGATGAACATATTAATTACAAAAGGAAGAAACAGTTACTTTATGATGGATAAACCTCGCAGATACTACCTTAACTAGGTAATCAAAGTTAATACTACCAAGCAACTAATATCATGTGCTTCTTGATATGATACACTGAGGACATGACATTACATTTGTGGTATTCCTGTCAAAATGTATAACCTGAATCTAATCATGAGGAAACACAGAGTGAAGGGCGTGGGCTCTCCAACAATGCCAGTGTCATGAAAGACAAAGAAAAGCTGAGGGTGCTGGGACAACTGAATAACCACATGCAAAAGAATAATGCTGGACCTCTACATCACTACACAGACAAAAGTTAACTCAAACTAGATAATAACCTAAATATAAGGGCTAAAACTATGAAACTCTTAGAAGAAAATGTAGGTGTAAATCTTCATGACCTTGGATTTGGCAATGGATTCTTAAACTTGACACCAAAAGCAGTGACAAAAGAAAAAATGGATAAATTAGACTTAATAAAAATTAAAAACTTTGGTACATCAAAGGACATTACCAAAAATGTGAAAAAAACCTACAGAATGGGAAAAATATTTGCAAATCATCTGAAAAGAGTTTACCATCCAGAATATATAAAGAACACTTACAACTCAACAACAAAAAGACAATTAAGAAATGGGCAAAGGATTTGAATAGACATTTCTCCAACGAAGATATACAAATGGCCAACAAGCACATGGAAAGATGTCCAACATCATTGGTCGTTAAGGAAATTCAAATCAAAACCACAATGATATACCAACTCATACCCAGTAGGAGGGCTTTAATTTAAAAAAATGGAAAATAACAAGTGTTGGAGAGAATGTAGCGAAACAGGAACACTCATATATTGTTGGCGGAAATGTAAAATGGTATGGGTGCTGTAGAAAACAGTTTGGTGGTTCCTCAAAAAGTTAAATACAGGATTACCACATAACCCAGCAATTCCACTCCTAGGTATATACCCAAGAAATAACATATGCCCACACAGAAATTTGTACAGAAATGTTTATAGCAATGTTATTCATAATAGTCAAAAGGTGGAATAAACTCAAATGTCCATCAAGAGATGAATGGATAAACAAACTGTGGTATACAAGCAGTTCCCAGGTTACAAACATTCAACTTAAGGACAACTCATACTTGCCCTTTAATGTTATATAAATTTTGCCCTCATTTTGAAACTAGTGAACCAACCCCTACTTGCAACAAACTCTTCATCACAATCACCTTCACGTGCTGCATGTGCAGCTTTGAAATCATTGAAAAGGCTTCAGCCATTGCTGCACTAAAGCATAATGTAAGGCTGAATAAGAACCGTCTGCACCTGTTCCAACTTACCTATAAATTCGACTCAAAGACACACTTAGGAACGGATCTTGTTTGTAACCTGGGGACTGCCTGTATACATAAATGGAATAATATTCAGCCATAAAAAGGAACAAAGTACTGACGTTTTGCTGGCTGCTGCAGAGTCAGCTCCCCACTCATGGTGACCCATGTGTTACAGAGTAGAACTGAGCTACATAGGGTTTTCTTGGCTATAATCTTTACAGAAGCAGATCACCAGGCCTTTCTTTTAAGGCACCGCTGAGTGGGTTCAAACCACCAACCTTTCAGTTGGTAGCTGAGTGCAAACCACTTGCACTACCCAGAGACCTGATTTAAAAAAAAAAAAAAAAAAAAAAACCTGTTGCCCTCGAGTCAATTCTGACTCATAGCAACCCTATAGGACAGAGTAGAACTGCCTCATAGGGTTTCCAAGGAGTGCCAGGTAGATTTGAACTGCTGACATTTTGGTTAGCAGCTGAACTCTTAACCACCATGCCACCTGGGTTTCCAGAGACCTGATACATGCTACAATTTGGATGAACTGCAAAAACATGGCAAGTGAAAGAAGCCAGACACAAAAGGTTACATGTTGATGTGTATGTATCCTGTTATATGATACATCCAGAAGAGACAAATCCATAGAGACAAAAAACAGATTAGAAGTTGCAAGAAGATGAGGACCAGGCAATGGGGAGTAACTAATGGGGTGTTGTTATGGAGTGATGAAAGTTTTGAAACTTAGAGCTAGTGGTTGCACAACATTGTTAATAAACTAAATACCCCGAATTGTGCACTTTAAAATGGTTAATTGTATGTTATATGAATTCACCTCAATAAAGAAAAATAAAAACTGTGGAACTGTTCCAGATTAAGAGAGACTAAAAACATCTCAATAGACCAGAAAAAGCATATGGCAAAACTCGAAACCCTCTCATTATAAAAACACTCAAAAAACTAGGTATAGAAGACAACTTCCTCAACCTGATAAAGGACATCTATGAAAAACCCACAGCTAACATCACATTTAATGGTGAAAGACTGACAGCTTTTCCCTCTAAAATCAGGAATAAGACAAGAATGCTCGCTCTCACCATTTATATTCAACATTTACTAGAGGTTCTGGCCAGGGCAATTAGTCAATAAAAAGAAATAAAAGGTACCCAGATTAGAAAAGAAGAAGTAAGACTATTTCCATTTTCAGAGGACAATATCTTAGAAAATCATAAGGAATACATACATACACACAAAACAAGTATTAAGCTAATAAAGTAGTATAGCAAGACTGCAGGATACAAAATGAACATACAAAAATCAGTTATATTTCTAAACATTAGCAATGAACAATCTGGAAATGAAATTAACAAAACAATTCCATTTACAATTAGCATCAAAAAAATAAAATACTTATAAATAAATTAAACCAAGAAAGTGAAAGATTTGTGCGCTGAAAACTATATAATTAAAAAAAAAATAGGAGCCCTGGTGGCTCAGTGGCTAAGAACTCAGCTGATAAAAAACCCTAAATAAATGGAAAGACATCTATGTTCGTGGATTAGAAGACAATATGTTAAATGGCAGTACTTCCAAATTGATGTACAGATTCAACACAATCCCTATCAAAGTACCAGCTGCCTTTTTTTGTGGAAATTGACAAGCTGATCCTAAAATTCATATGGAAAAGCAAGGGACCAAAAATAGCCAAAACAATCTTGAAAAAGAGGAACTAAGTGGGAGAACTCACACTTCCCAACTTCAAAACTTACTACGGAGCTATAATAATCAAGATTATGTAGTACTGGCAGAAGAATAGACATATAGATCAATGGAATAGAATTGGGAGTCCAGGGGGAAAAAAACTCAAACATTTACGGGCAATTGATTTTCAATAATTCAATGGGAAAAGACCAGTGTTCTCAACAAATCATGCTGGGACAACTGGATATCCATACACAAAAGAAAGAAGTTGGATGCCTATCTCCTACCATATATAACAATTAGCTCAATCAAAACAGTGTGGTACTATCTATGCCTCACACCATGCACAAAAACAAATTCAAAATGGATTAAGGACCTAAATGTACAGCCTAAAACCATAAAATTCTTAGAAGAAAATGCAGGAGCAACACTGTCAGGCCTAGCTTTCAACAAGGAATTATTTAACATAATAATAAAAGGGCAAACAGCAAAATACAAAATAAATAAATGGGACCTCATAAAAATTAAAAATGTTTGCTCATCAAAAGACTCTACAAAAAAGTGAAAAGACAAGCTACTGACTGGGTGAATATCTGTGGAAAGGATATATCCAATAAGAATGTAATAACCAAAATATATATAAAACTTTGATAACTGAATAAAAAGACAAATAATCATAAAATGGGTAAAGGACTTGAATAGACATTTCACCAAAGAGGACATTCAAATGGCCACCAAACACATGAAAAGATGCTCAATATCATTAGCCATTACAGATGCAAATTAAACCCGCAATGAGATACCATTTCACTTCCACTAAGATGGCTAAGATAAAAAAAGAAAGAAACTGGAACTCTTATCCATTGCTGGTGGGAATGCAAAATGGTATAGCCATTGTGGCAAACAGTGTGGTTGTTCCTCAAAAAACTAAAAATAGAACTACCATACGACCCAGAAATTCCACTCCTAGGTATGTACCCACAAAACTTGAAAGCAGAGACTCAAAAAGAGATTTGTGCAAGTTCACTGCAGCAGTATTCACAATAGTCAAAAGGTGGAAACAACCTAAATGCCCATCAACATTTTGCATAAACAAAATGTGGTACATACATACAATGGAATACTACTCAGCCAGCAGGAGAAATGAAGTCTTGATACATGCTACAATGTGGATGGAGCTTGAAGACATTATGCTGAGTGAAATAAGTCAATCACTGTTATGGACTGAATTATGTCCCCCAAAATAATGTACAGTAAATCCTAACCTCTATGTGGTTATAATCCTATTTGGGAAAAGGTTATCTTTGTTATGTTAATGAGGCAGGATTAGCATATGGTGTATCTTGAGTCAGTCTCTTTTGAGATATAAAAGACATTAAACAAAGGACCAGAGCAAAGATGGCGGGAAGATTGATGCCAAGCCACATGGAGATTTCCAAGGAACCTGGAAACAAGCTAAAAAGACAAAGACCTTCCCCCAGAGCCGACAGAGAGACAAAGACTTCCCCTAGAGCTGGTGCCCTGAATTTGGACTTCTAGCCTCCTAAGCTGTGAGAAAATAAATTTCTGTTTGTTAAAGCCACCCACTTGTGGTATTTCTATTATAGCAGCACTAGATAATTAAGCTGCTATAACTAAAGGGGCCCTGGTGCACAGTGGTTAAGTGTTTGGCTGCTAACCAAAAGGACAGCATTTTCGAATCCACCAGCTGCTCCTTGGAAACCCTATGCGGCAGTTCTACTTTGTCCTACAGGGTCACTATGAGTCGGAATCAACTTGATGGCAATGTTTGTTTTAAGGTAACTAAGACAATCAACAAAAGGACAAATATTGTATGACCTCACTTATATAAAAAGACAAGAAAAGGCAAATGTGTAGAGACCAAAGTTAATTAGTTGTTACCAGGTGTGTGGGGGGGGGGGAAGGGGATGAACGGTGATGGAAAAATCACATTGATTAAGGGTAGGGTTGCACAGGCGATTATTGTAATTGCTGTAAGTTGTACACCTGTAAAAAGTTAAATTAGCAAAAGTTGTGTGATAGATATATTTACAACAACAGAAAAAAAGAAGAGTAGCTGCTGAGGTTGCTTATGTCCGACTAAAAACTTCATGGGATTTGGTTACCTAGTTTGGAGGTTTAGGGTCATGGTTTTAGTGGACATCTCAGTTAATTGGCCTAGTAGTGTGTTTAGTGCTTCTGTTCTACTTTCTAGTTTGTTGCATTGTGCCTGGGGCCTTAAAAGCTTGCAAACGGCCATCCAAGGCACAACAATTGGTCTCTATTCACCTGGTACAACAGAGGAGAAGCAGAGTCAGGAATAGGAGGAGGATATGGAATGTGTGGCTAATTGCCTTCATGAACAACTGCCTCCTTTGCCATGAGACAAAGAACTGGATGATGCTCAGCTACCATTACTGAACATTTTGATCAAAGATTCCACAGAAGAATCCTGATCAAAAGGGGGAAAATGCAAAACAATTTAAAGTTCTCAGGGACTCTAAACTGTCTGGAGCCATGGAGGGTGGACGAACTCCTTAAACTACTTCCCTGAGATAATCTTTAAACCTTAAACCAAAACTATCCCCTGAAGACATCTTAAAACCAAACAATAGTTTAGCTTAACTAGTAAAAAAGGCCTGCCTTGAGCATTATGCTCTTTTAAGAACTATCTATATGGGATCAAACTGACAATAGCAACTTGAAAGATGAGATAGGATCCTTAGATGACAGTGAGTTGATATTGATGAGGGAGGAACAACTCAGAAAAGGAGGGTAAGAATGGTTGCACAACTCGAACTGGTGTATGTTTTGCTGGGTATATTCTTAAAAATAACAAAATAAATAAAACTTAGGGGAAAAAATCAAGACACAAAAAAATTAAAATCAAGCCTAAATTAAAAAAAAATAACAGTGTGGTACTGGCATGATAGACATATATACCAATGGAACAGAATTTAGTGTCCAGAGATAAAACCACGGATCTGTATAGTCAATTGATTTTCAATAAGGGTGCCAAGACCATTCAATGGCGAAAGAATAATCTCTTCACCAAATAGTCCTGAGACAACTGGATATCCACATGCAAATGAACGAAGTTGGACCTCTACCTCACGCCACATACAAAAATTAACTCAAAATGGATCAAAGACATTAATGCAAGAGCTAAAACTCTTAGAAGAAAGTATAGGTGTGAATCTTTAGCACCTTGGATTTTCCAGTGGATTCTTAGGTATGATACCAAAAGCACAAGCAACAAAAGAAAAAAAGCAAATAAATTGGATTTCATCAAAATTTTAAACTTTTATGCATCAAAGGACACTAAACATCATGCTAAGTGAAATTAACAGCTTTTGTTCATCAAAAGATGCTACTAAAAAAATGAAAAAACAGTCAACCCACCAAATGGGAGAAAATATTTATAAATCATATATCTGATAAGGATCTAGTGTCTAGAATATATAAAGAACTGTTACAACTCAAGAACAAAAAGACAATCCTATTTAAAAATGGGCAAAGGACTTAAACGGACATTTCTCCATTGAAGATATACAAACGGCCAACAAGCACATGCAAAGATGCTCAAAATGCTTAGTCATTAGGGAAATACAAATCAAAACTACGAGATACTACTCGCCATCCATTAGTATGGCTATAACCAAAAATAACAGTTGTCGAGGACTTGAAGAAATTGAAAGCCTCATACAATACTGGTAGGAATGTACAATGGTACAGCTGCTGTGGAAAAAGTCTGGCAGTTCCTCAAAAGGTTAAACAGAGTTACCATATGACCCAGCAACTCCACTCCTAGCTATATACCCAAGAGAAATGAAAACATACATTCACACAAAAACTTACATACAAATGCTGGTAACAGCAGAATTCATAATAGCCAAAAAGTAGAAACAACTCAAATGTCTATCAGATGATGAATGGATAAACAAAATGTGGTATATATCCATTCAGTCATTTTAAAAAGGAACAGAGTCATAAAAAGGAATGATACATATTTTTAACATTGATAAACTTTAAAAACACTATGCTAAATAAAAGAAGCCAGACACAAAAGGCCACAAATTATATGATTCCATGTATATGAAATATCCAGAATAGGCAAAGCCATAGAGACAGAAAGTAGATTAGCGGTTAGCAGGGGCAGGGGTTGGGGGAGAGTGGGGAATGACTGCTAATGGGGGCGGGCTTCTTTGGAGGGGGTGAAAAGTCATGGAATTACATAGTACTGATGGTTGCACAACCTTGCGAATATACTAAAATCACTGAATTGCACACTTCAAAAGGTGAATTTTATGGTATGTAAATTATATCTCAAATGTAAAAAACCAGACTGAAGAAAAATGGCAACGTATGATTCTGGATTACATCCTGGACCAGAAAAAAATTTCTATAAATGACATGATTAGGATAATTGGCAAAACTTAAATATGGACTATAAATTGGATAAGAGTATTGAATCAGTGTTAAATTTCCTAATTCTGATAACTGTACTATGGATATGTAAGAGAAATCACCTTTTTTAGGAGATACAATGCTGAAGTATTTAAGGGTAAAAGGGCATAATTTATACAAGTTCCTCTTAAATGGTTCAAAGAGAGAAAGAAGAGAGAACATAACAAAACAAAACATGCCAAATGTTAACAATTGGAGTATATGGGTATAAGGGGCCCTGGTAGTGCAGTGATTAAAGTGCTCAGCAGCTAACCGAAAGGTCAGCAGTTCAAACCCACCAGCTGCTCTGTAGGAGAATAATGTGGCAGTCTGCTTCCATAAAGATGATAGCCCTGGAAAGTCTATGGGGCAGTTCTACTCTGTCCTATAGAGTCACTATGAGTCAGAATCGACTTGAAGTCAAGGGGTTTGGTTTGGATGAAGGCATACAGTTCTTTCTACAATTTGTGTAACTTTAAGTTAAAAATTATTTAAAAATAAAAATTAAAAAACTAATATGTCCAAATGGTATTTCTGATCTCTTCTAAAACCTGCTGTTCCCACAGTCTCCCCATCCTAGAAAAGAACAGTTATATCTTTCCAGTAGAATGGGAATTCCAGAACACTTAACTGGGCTCATGAGGAACCTGTACACAGATCAAGAGGCAGTTGTTCAGACAGAACAAGGGGATACTGCATGGTTTAAAGTCAAGAAAGGTGTGCGTCGGTGTTGCATCCTTTCACAACATCTATTCAATCTATATGTTGAGCAAATCATCCGAGAAATCAGGATTGGAGGAAGACTCATTAACAACCTGCAATATGCAGATGACACAACCTTGCTTGCTGAAAGTCAAGAGGACTTGAAGCACTTACTGGTGAAGAGCAAAGACCACAGCCTTCAGTAAGGATTACACCTCAACATAAAGAAAACAGAAATCCTCACAACTAGACCAATAAGCAAAATCATGGTAAACAGAGAAAAGATTGAACTTGTCAAGGATTTAATTTTACTTGGATCCACAATCAACACCCAGGGAAGCAGCAGTCAGGAAATCAAAAGATGCACTGCATTGGGCAAATCTGCTGCAAAAGACCTCTTTAAAGTGTTGAAAAGCAAAATATGTCACCTTGAAGACTAAGGTGCGCCTGACCCAAGCCATGGTATTTTCAATCGCATCATATGCATGCGAAAGCTGGACAATGAATAAGGAAGACTGAAGAAGAATTGATGCCTTTGAATTGTGGTGTTGGCGAAGAATATTGAATATACCATGGACTGCCAAAAGAACGAACAAATCTGTCTTGGAAGAAGTACAACCAATATGCTCCTTAGAAGGAAGCATGGCAAGACTATGTCTTACATACCTTGGACATGTTATTAGGAGGGATCAGTCGCTGGAGAAGGACATTATGCTTGGTAAAGTACAGGGTCAGCAAAAAAGAGGAAGACCCTCAAAGAGATGGACTGACACAGTGGCTGCAACAATGGGCTCAAGCATAACAACGATTGTGAGCTGGCGCAGGACCAGGCAGTGTTTCGTTCTGTGATGCACAGGGTCACTATGAGTCAGAATCTACTTGATGGCACCTGACAACAACAACATCTTTCCAGTTGCTCAGACCAAAAACAAAAAAATAACCCTTGGAATCAACATCTTTGACTCCTTCACACCCCATTCCAATCCATCAGCAAAGCCTATTGGCCACACCTTCACAATATTATCAGAATCAACCCCTTCTCACCACCTCCACTGCCACCACCCTATTCTGAGCCAACACCATCTCTGGCCAAACAGCTCCTGGCTGGTCTCCCTGCTTCTGCCCTGGCCCCTTCAGTCTATTTTCAACACAGCACCTAAAGGGGTTCCATTAAAACATAAGCCAGATGATGTTACCCTCTGGTCAGAACTCACAGATATCTTACCAGTGGCCTACAAAAGGTCCCTGCTGCCTTAGACCTTACCTCCCACCCGTCTCCCTTCACCCCTTCAGCTCAAAGGCTCACCTCAGGACTTCTGCCTCCAACTCTTGAGTGACCTTCCTCGGCTCCCTCACCCCTTTCAGGATGGATCAAATGTCACTTCCTAGGGGGCTTTCTCTGACCCCCCCTCTATAAGACACACCCTCTTTACACTTCCCCACCCCCATCCTGCTTTATTCTCCTCCAAAGCACGGATTACCACCAGCCATGGGGTGAGCTAATTGTATTTTCCTCCACAAAAGAAAGCTTCATGAGGACGAGGACTTTAGTTCACTTCTGTTTCCCCAGCACCCAGTAACTGTGCCTGGCAGGTACGTGCTCAGTTAATATTTACATAATAAATAATTGGGTGTTGGCAAGTTCCCTTGGGAACATCCATGATGCAACTCAGGAGGCTGGGAGAGAAAGCTGGGCTGGGACTGATGTGTAAGTGTTGCTTCAGGGGTCAAAATGGTGGGCAGGGCCAGGTGCCTGTGGGGCATACCCGTTCTCCCAGCCTCTGTCTCAGGCCAATTAAGAGAAGGGTAGGGGTGCTGCCATGTGATGCAGCCTGTGGCTCCCCTAGTCTCCTGCCCCCTCTCGCTGGCTTCTCCGTGGCTGTGCGGCTTTTTCTGCCACTCTCACTTCACCACCACCCGCCCATTTTACAGATGACTAAACCGAGGGCGGCTGGAGAGGAGGGGGGTTGAGCCAAAGCAGGCTGCCCAGGCGTGGTCCCACCCGACCCCTATGTGCTTTCCACGCCCCTGGGGGCCTGCCTAGTGGCCCTCTGCATGAGGAAAACTGGTCCTCTCTGACACGCCTCCTCTCTCAGACTGGAAAAAAGCTATACTTGGCTTTAGTGCCTTCCCACGGGGGTAGGGGACTGGCGCTGGGCAGTGGGGCCTGTTGAGGGGTTGGAGGGACAGGGTCTGAGAACTGGAAGCCCTTGGATGCTCAGTCAGCCTCAGGGACATCGCCCAGACAGAGCTCCCGCCCCAGCATGTCAGGATCCCCAACACTCTGCTTCCTCATCCCCATCAGCTTCCCCTCCCTACAATGGGTGGGGGGAGGTCCCTTTCCCTCCCTGGGGAGTGGCAATGAGGGGAGGTTCACCCGGGCTCGCCCCTGCCTCCCAGCTCGTGGGTCGAGGCCAAATAAGGCCCAGTGGTCTGCCACGATCCAGGCCCCGCCCCGCCCTCTGCGCGCACATTCTTCTGCCTTGTAAGGCCTGGCCGCCCGGCCCCGCCCACTCCGAGCAGCGCCCAGACCTGAGGGCCGGCAGCGCCACGCACAGAGCGCCTTCTCCGCACCAGGTGGGAGCCCGCCAGGGGCCGGGGCCAGGCTGTCCAAAATAGGGGTCTAAACGCCGGGGCCAGGCTGTCCAAAATAGGGTTCTAAACGCCGGGGCCGAGATCGAGGTGGCCTGGTCCCAATTTGGCCACGAAGGGGGCTGGAACCTGGGGCAGGCCCCACGGACGGCAATGGTGGGGGGTCCTCTGGGCACGGATAGCAGTTGTGGGGCTGGGGCTGCGAGGCTGCTTGGCCCAGCAGGGATTCTGGCGTGGGACTGGGAATATTCCGGGCTCTGGGGGAACTAGCAGTTCTTTGGCGAGGGAAGGAGGTGGTCCTGGCTCTGCCAGTTGGGTGTGGAGCTGGAGACCCCAAGCCCAGACTTCTGAGGCATGGGGTGGTTTGTGATCTCCAGCACTTGGACTCCCCGACCCAATGAACCCGTGTGTGTCACACGAGGAAACAGCTCTGCTGGGATCTGTGAGACTCCCTCCAGGGCATCCACAGCCCCTCCCTCATCTCCCATCTCCCCACAATCTGGGACACAAGAGAGGGATGGAGACCAGGGAACCCCACACACACACCAAACGTTGTGTGTCATAGGTGGGGCGCCTCCCCTCTCTGGGCCATCTGTGCCTGTTGGGTGGGGAAAGCCGGCCAAGGGCCCTGCTGGGCTCACTGCCTAGGGGGCCAAACAAGGACTCAGGGCTGGGGAAACCAGTCCCTGCTCCTTCCCAGCCCTCCAGCTGCTCTGGGTGCTCTCAGGAAAGAGCTGGATAGAGGTGAGTTCACGAGCCAGCAAGGTATCTAGCACT
This sequence comes from Trichechus manatus latirostris, assembly GCF_000243295.1. Lineage (NCBI taxonomy): Eukaryota > Metazoa > Chordata > Mammalia > Sirenia > Trichechidae > Trichechus > Trichechus manatus. The sequence continues at coordinate 27,632,242 of NW_004443944.1, read as the reverse complement.
GTCCAGCATGGGGACTATGAGGTAAGGGTGGGGCTCTTGGCCCAAGTCTTTGCTGTTATGGTGGGTGTTCAGGCACCAGTAAGGGGGAGGTGGCATCAAGTCACAGCCACCAGGCCAATCACCAGCTGTGTCTGGGACCCCTGGGACTTAGATCTGTCAGGGTGGGAGAGGAGATGGCTCCAGGGCTAAGGGCCAGGTCCTTCCTGACCCCTGTCCCCCAACCAAGCCTAGAAACTGCCTCTGGTCACAGTTCTCAGCCCCTTGGTTCCCAGAGGCTCCCCATGGACATCTTAGGATAGACATTTCCTTCTCTGTTCAAGCAGTGAGGGCACCATGGGCCAAGTCTGCCACCTACTCACTCAAGCCCAGGCTGGTGGTGAGCTGCTGGGAATCCGGGGTCCTGACTTCCAAGTGGACTCTGCCCCTCTCACTGGGCAGGCCATTTTCCCTTCCTGGGCCTCAGTTTTTCTATCTGCACAGTGGGGACACCCTTACCCTCCTTGCTTCCAGAGATTGCTGGGATGGCCATGGCAGCCTTGTGCAAACTAAAGCACAGTGCTCTCAGCCACGTCATGGTCCTCAGTAGAACAGGGTAGGACAGGGTGGCCATGGAAACAGGGCCCAGCCAGACCTAGACAGCAGTGGGTGGGCTGTTAGCCATTCCCCCAAGCCAGTCATTTCTGGCCTTGGTGTCCTCTCTCCTCCTGGCCATGCCTGCTCCAGAGCTTTGCAGATAAGGTGGTAGCAACAGTGATGACGACCATCACAGGCTTCTGCTGGGCACAGTGAACTTCTCCTCAGAGCCTACTGTGGGCGCCATGAGTCAAAGTTCCCAGAAACCATGGGGCCCAGAGGGATTGAGCCCCTTGAAGCACTAAACCACAGGAGAGGAGAAGGACCAGCTTCTGGAAACGATGGCTCCTGCCCTTGGCCTTTCCCCAAGGCAGGACTCTGGACACTGTCCCACCCCCACCCAGGTCACGGGGTGAGAAGGGCTTTTGTCCACTCACCCTGAACCATGTAAGAAATGGCCGAGGGCCACTATGTTGGTCCACTGGGACCCAGGCAGCCAGGGTCTCATGACTATAAGCAGTGTGACCCTTGGGGAGGGGCTGGGAGCCAAAGATCGAGAATCACTTGAACAGGGTCATGGGATAAAGGCCTGGAAACAACTTGAGGGGCACTCACAGCCACACGTGTGGAGTGAAAAACAGAGGCAGCACAGGCAGAGAAGGCTTCCTGGAAGTCCTGGACCAAGGGGCTCAGGACAGAGGAAAGAGGTGGCAGCAGCCCTGGGGCCTCAGTCAGGCCCACAACTGCCCCAGCCAAGGAGCAAATGACCCTACATCCTCAGGGGCACAGTCCCCACAAGTTGTGACAAGGGTTCCGGGAAGGAGCCCCTTGCTAAACCTTGGTTTCCTGCCTGTACAGAGGAGCAGTAGACTGGCCAAGGCTGCCCTCAGTCACTCATTAAGCCAGCATCTATTAAGCCCCACTGTTGATCGGGAGGGAGAGAAAGGCTTTTAAATGTTTGCTCTCAAAGCAAAGGGCAGGGGCCAGCTTCCGGAGGGAGTGTCTCAAGAAATGTGCTGAAGAGGAAGGGCATTCCAGGGGTAGGGACCAAGGAGGAAAGTCTGGAGGTGTTGGGGGAACAGAGGCCCAGCTTGGCGGAACTGCAGACCGCAAGGAGACAAAGATGGGTGCTGTGGTCATGGATGGGGGCAAGTGGGGTTCACACAGGGACTTGAATATCAGGCTGAGGGGCCCAGACTTGTTCAGGGACCACGGGAATCTTCAAGTGCTTGAAAGTGGCAGGTTCAGGTCTGGGTCTGTTTGGGATGGGAGAGATTGGCTGGAGGCTAGGAGGCCAGGTTTGAACAAGGGTGACAGGGTGCTGGGTTCTCAGCCCGGGCCGGGGGCTTACACCACTATAAACACTGGGGAATGAGAACAAGGAGTAGGACTCAAACCAGATTTGTCATCCTCTGGGGGCTGGTCAAGCTGTGTGGGCAGTAGGGGGTGGGGTAAGAATGCCCAGAGCTGGGCCTACTAGAACCTTGAGAGAAGGGAGCACAGAGGGATGGCAGGGGAGGAGGGGAGAGAAGGAGGAATGTCAGGAATGCACAGGGAGGGCAGCTGATCCAGCTCTTTCCTTGGAGACCAGGGAGCCTAGAAGGCAGCCCTCACTGGGGCCCTCACTGCCTGCCACATGCCCACCCACCTTATCACCTGAAGAGAGAGAGATGGATGGTGTAAATGCTAACGAGAATTATAGGCACAGAGCCCAAACCTAAGTGCTTTACCCAGATAGTCACAGTGGAAACAGCCTACTCAGGCCCTGTGCCTGGCACCATGCCAAGTGCTTTTCAGGTACTAAGTCAATTAATCTCTGCTGTGGGACACTCCTCATGTCCCCATTCCCAGATGGGTAGACGCAGGCTCAGAGAGGTAGAGGAAGTTGTCCAAGGGCACAGCCTGGGAATGTCTACTTTTGTGAAGAATTGGGTAGCAGGAGCCCCAAGCCTGTGGGAGGCCTTGAATGCCAGGCCTCGGAGCTGGTCTAGGGAAGGCAGGAAGGTTCCTTGGTCCAGTGTCATACCCACACCCCCTCCCCTGCAGCCCTTCCTGCAGAGAAGCCCCCCCCTCCGAAAGCCAAGATGTCCAGCAAACGCGCCAAGGCCAAGACCACCAAGAAGAGGCCGCAGAGGGCCACTTCCAATGTCTTCGCAATGTTTGATCAGTCCCAGATTCAGGAGTTTAAGGAGGCCTTCAACATGATCGACCAGAACCGCGACGGCTTCATTGACAAGGAGGACCTGCACGACATGCTGGCCTCGATGGGTGAGCAGGCAGGAGTAGGGGGTGTACGTGGGGCTGGGGTGCGGGCAGAGAGGCTCCTCCTCACCTACAGAGCACTTCCTGTGTAGGTGAACATATGGTACCCACCCTAGAGAGTAGGTGTGATTATTTTCTCCATTAACAGATAGGAAAACTGAGGCACGGGGCAGTTCTGTGAGGTCTAGTGCTGGATTTAAACTCAGACAGGCTGACTCCAGAGCAAAACTCCCTCACACAGATCTGAAGATTGGGCCACTGGCAACATTTCACTTACAGAAAGTTTGAACTGCACAGAGCTGGTCCAACTTCTCATTGTACAGATGGGGAAACTGAGGTCTAGAAGAGAGGCCAGGGCACCCTCCACTCCTTCAGAGGGCACCCGTCCCAGCCTCTCAGAGTCTCTCTGACCACAGTGATTTCCCCAAGAATCAGAATCTTAGAGCTGAAGGACTCAGGAATCAAGTCCAAGTCTCCATTGCTCAGTTGGGGAAACTGAGGCCCAGAGGCTGGACCTCCAGACGCCACCCCTCAGCCTGTGGCCCTGCCCTCACATCCCTCCCCACATACAACTCCCCTCTGCCCCAGTTCCTGGCACATCCCTCACCTAGACCAGACACTGGCTGGGCAGGAAGGGGAGTTTCTAGCAGCAAGGGAGGCAGCCATGGTAAAGCCACAAGCTTTGGGGACAGACAGTCCTGGGTCTGTCCCTGGCTCTGCCCCTCACTAGCTGGGGGTGCGGGGCACTCTGTGCCCATTTCCTTCTTGTGTGATGGTGGCTGTGGCCCTCATGCCCACTCCCAGGGTATATGGGGACAGGACTGGATGGCCCTGAGGGGGAGGGCTGACATGCCGACACTGGCCCCACCCTCGGCGTCACCCTTTTCCAGCTTCAGGCCAGGCTCTCTAGAAGGTTCCCTCCCCTAAGGAGGTCACTGGTGGTAGTACACCCCAAGCCCCTCATCCAGGCCTTCCAGCTTCACAAATGAGGACGGAAGCCCAGTGAGGGGGAAGGACTGGCCCTAAGTGCCCCAGTTTGTGTGAGCAGAGTGGCCCTCTGCTCTGGGGTCCAAGAGTCACAGCTCCTCTCGGCCCTCAGCTTCCCTGACTATTGCATGGGAACACAGTGCGGCCCCATGATCTCAGGGGAGGCGGGGACATGACTCCTTACTCACAAGGCGGTACCCCAGCACCCGGGCCCCAAACTCCCGTGACTTGATGACAACCTTGGACATCCAGCCAGAAAAGTGCACACCCATGTTTGGAGCTCATGTCTGTGGGTCCCCAGATCCTCCACAGCCTTCTAGTTAAGAACATCATCCTCAGGATGAAAAATTAAAATAAAAAAAAGAACAGGTAATAATAAAATCATAATAATAAGCTCTGCCGGCATTATCTTAAATCTCAGAACAATCCTATTGAGTAGATGTGACTATCCTTGCCATTTTACAAGTGACGAAACTGAGGGTCAGAGAGGTTAAGTAATTTGTCCAAGGTCACATAGCTATTAAGTGGTAGAGGCGGGATTTGAACATAGCAGTTGATTCCAGCATCCATAGGGCTAAGCCAATCACTGCTTTGAGTGTTTTACAACCATTACCTTACTTATCTTCACAATTCTCCTAAGAGGTAGGGGAAACAGAGGCACAGAGCTGGGATTCAGACCCAGGTCTGGGTAACACCAAGGCTTATTGTTTTAACCACTTTGGAAACTATGCCTAGAATCTGAGGTCAGGGTGCCCGGGTTCAAACGCAGGCTCCACTCTGTATTCACTGTGTGACCGTGGACAAGTGGCCTCACCTCTCTGAGCCTCAGGTTTCGCATGTGTGAAGTGGGGCTGAGATGCTGAGCTCACGAGAGGTAAGAGTGAAATGCAGTGAGGCCGGGGAGCACCAGACAAGCGTGAGCAGCCAGCAGATGGTCCCTCTTTAGAGAGCATTGCTCATCAGTGATATCCAGACCAGAAGGGGAAACTGGACAAGGTAGCCAGGGAGTGGCACTAGGTGACATCAACCCTACGCTTCCAGAGCCCAAGAGGCGGGAGCCAGTAGTGTGCACAAGCAGTCAGGAAACTGGCCACCCAGGCCCAGTGCTTTACAGTCTGCAACACTTAATATCGCCCATCTGTGGGACTCTCACTCTGGGTCACAAGGGAGGGGACGAGGAGGTAGGCGTGGCCCAGGGTGGGGACAGGAGGAGGCCCGGTGACAGCAGACCTGTATGCCCCATTACCACAGGGAAGAACCCCACGGACGAGTACCTGGAGGGCATGATGAGCGAGGCCCCGGGGCCCATCAACTTCACCATGTTTCTCACCATGTTTGGGGAGAAACTGAACGGCACTGACCCTGAGGATGTGATCCGCAACGCCTTTGCCTGCTTCGATGAGGAGGCCTCAGGTAGGCACCCCGGCTGGAAGCCTGAACACCCGTGGGCCTTCAGCGCCTCTGCCCCAAAAGATCAGAGCAGAAGCCAGCCACACCTGTTTCTGTCACCAGGAAAAGCCATGCTGCCTCCTTGTCCTCTCCCTGAAATGCTAGACCTAACAGCCCCATTCCGATTTCTGCCGCCAAATCTCCCCACTCTTGATTTCACCTGTTGGCCCAACACACTTTCCCTGTGCCTTACACCTTTCAACAGATCAAACCACCTCGTGCTCTTCTTGCCAACAAAGCACAGGAACCAGCACCCATTTCTAGACCTTCCAGAGGCTTCGTATCCCACAGCTTGTTTCCCCCAGGACACAGCCACAGTAACGATGGCAGCCATAGTTTCAGCAGCAGTAGGATTTCTCAGGGTCCGTAAGCATATTCAGAACACGTTCCTGACTAATTTCACAGCCCCCCACCAGGCTGCCACATTTTCATCCCCATTTTATAGATCAAACAGACACAGAGAGGTTAAGTAACTTGCCCAAGGTCACAAAGCTGGAAGGAGAGGAATCAACATTCAAATTCAAACAGCGGCACTCCATGCTCATGCTCTCAAATGAAGCAGGACATGCCCAGCACCCTCTGCACTCACGACCCCAAATTCCCCACAGAAGCACCTCAAGGACTGTGCCCTGCAGAATCCTTCCTTCTGGGACCCTGCAAGCCTTCTGCCCATGTCCTCAGAGACCAACCAAAAAAACCTGCTGCCATCGAGTCAATCCCGACTCCTAGCGACCCTACAGGACAGAGTACAACTGTCCCATAGGGTTTCCAGGGAGCAGCTGGTGAATTCGAACTGCGACCTTTTGGTTAGCAGCCAAGCACTTAACCACTGCACCAGAGACCAGGGGTGTGTATTTTCCCAGCCCCTACCCTACCACAAGAGCTGGCAGGCCAAGGGGTAGGGGTGTTGACTGCCACGCAGCCCAAGCCCTGATCTCATGAACCCTGGCCCTACCCCCAGGTTTCATCCACGAGGACCACCTACGGGAGCTGCTCACCACCATGGGCGACCGGTTCACAGATGAGGAAGTGGACGAGATGTACCGTGAAGCGCCCATCGATAAAAAAGGCAACTTCAACTACGTGGAGTTCACTCGCATCCTCAAACATGGCGCCAAAGACAAGGATGACTAGGCCACCCCTACCCTTCCCTATGCCCAGGCCCCTGTCCCAGTCACCTCCCCACCACGCTCACGCGCCTATACCATCTCCCTGTCCACGGCCCCACAAGACCCTCACAGGGGATCCTTCCTCTGAGGGTTAGGGCCCTAGCTCCCATCACAGGAAACAGGCCAACAGACGGGCAGTGCCAGGGAAGGGCACAGTCAACATAAGGCAGGTGTTCCCACCATGCCCAAAGATATGGGAGGGAGTCGTTGACCCGTCCAAGGAAGGACCATCTTCCAGGGATGCACCAGAAGGGCAGGACCTAGAGGGACCGGGGAAGCCTCCTCAAGGGAGCCCAGGCTTCAGCTATGGCTTGCCCAGCTCTAGGCTGCCACCTAGGAGGAAGGGGCCCTGTGTCCAGGTGTCCGACACCACTCACGCGCAACCCCACGTAGGGCCTGAAAGCCCTTTCACAGCCACTGCCACAAACACAAACCTCACACCAAGGTCCCCTCCCAGAGGACAGGACCCCTCCTCTACACCCTGCCCAGCCACCAGAACACACCCCACCCCACCTCGGGCGTGTCCTCAAGAAGATGCATGCAGTGTGGAATTTGGGCCAGGGGAGGCAAATCTCAAATAGAAGGCTGAGCACTACTTCGGGTCTGTGTGTCTGGGGTTGGGGTGTGACAGGGTAACTCTTAGGCCCCAACACCCTCCCGCCCCTTTCTCCCATCCCCAGTAGCTGCCCTGATCCTCCTCCCTGACTTTCAGGTCCTGCCTGGAGAGGGTCTGGGGGTCCCTGAAGCCTTGTGGCCCACAGCCCCACTCTGCCCAACCAGTTCTTCAATAAGTGGGTTCCATGCTCAGCTGAGACCAGACCACTAGGGGGAAGGGGATAGGGAGCTGAGGGAAAGGGCCCTTCTGGTCTTCTCTGAGTTCATGGGAGGGACAGGGCGGGGGTTTGGGGGCACAGGAAACTCCAGTATAGAGTTCTGGGCCTTGAGATGGCAGGGGTGAAGATCACACAGCGCTGATGACTGGACCCTGGATCTCCAGGGTCACCTCAGTGTTCCTGGAAAGCCAGGTAGTCCTGGTGGAGCAGGGAGGCTTTTGGAACAGTGATGAGGCAGGCATCCCAGGATCTCAGGAGTGGAGGTGGCGATGAGAGGCTTTGACAGGCAGATTCTCTGAGGTGGGTCCCAGCTGCTTCCCTCAAACCCCAGTCAGCCTAGGCAGCCACGGGGTGTACTCTGGGCAGCGCCCTGAGCAGCTGCAGGGGCAGTTCAGCTACATGACCAGCAGGGGGCCACAGCTTTCACCTCCCACATGTGAGTGAGGCTGCAGGGCTGGCATCTTGCTACATCTGAATGATGGGGACACTGACAACAGGGCTTGGCACATAGAAGGGATGGGAGTATTGGATGAATGGCTGAACAGAGTCAAGAGAGGGGCAGAGATCACTTGAAGTCACCCATTGGGTCTGATGCCCCAGCAAAGATCAGGGAGCAGTTGCTAGACCCACCTTGGTCCTGCTATCTTCCCTAAAGGTCACCCACACCAGCCAAAGAGCCACAGCACACGGCAAAGGTCCATTATCAGCGCCAAGGGAGTGCTCAGCACCAAGGGGACCCTGCATCAGTCCAGGAGGGCCTTAACTCAGTGGAGCCCTTAGGCACTGCCCCCACCCTGGCACCAGACCCCTCTCACATGGGCCCTGGACAGAGCATGGACAAGACCCTTCATCTTGGCTCCAAATTGAGCCCCCCAAGTCCCAGATCTCAGCCACAGGCAGCCAGCCTCAAACAATCTCCAAGCCATGCCCAAATACTGTGCCAGACTCAGTCCCAACCACACCTCCAACCCTGGTCCCAGAGTATGGGCCCCCAGCTCCACACAGGGCCCTGAACCACCCTAAACCCAATCCCTGGCCGTCCACAACCCGCAGCCAACCCCAAGGGAAGACCCTGGGAGTAGGGTGGCCTTGGGTATCCTCCCACACCTCCCAAAGCATGGGGTCCTCTCTGCAGAGTCATTGCAGCCCCAAAGGCCTTCCTGGAAGAAGGCAGGGGCACATCATTAGGAACAAATTCTCGTTAGCAGTACACATGGCGATGCCAATTCCAACCTGCAGCTTGCAGACCTTGTCACAAGTATACCACCCCCCACCCCCAGATAGATGGAAGGGCTCTACCACCCCCTACCCCAGACAGATGGAAGGGCTCTACCACCCCCTACCCCAGACAGATGGAAGGGCTCTACCACCCCCTACCCCAGATAGATGGAAAGGCTCTTCCACCCCCTACCCCAGACAGATGGAAG
>NW_004443944.1:27612497-27623442 GCF_000243295.1 Trichechus manatus latirostris | reverse complement strand
CCCCAGACAGATGGAAGGGCTCTACCAACCCCTACCCCAGGGAGATGGAAGGGCTCTTCCACCCCCTACCCCAGACAGATGGAAGGGCTCTACCACCCCCTACCCCAGATAGATGGAAAGGCTCTTCCACCCCCACCCCAGACAGATGGAAGGACTCAGACTGGGGTGGAGAGAGGACAGAAAAAGACTCACTGGTTTCACACCTGGTCTGGGGGGCTGAGATTCGGAAAGTGTTCTGGGTAGGGAAGGGTAGGCCCAGCAGGCCAAGAGGAATCTGGCCCATCCAGAGGGCTCCAGAGTATGGAAAAAGGCCTGGAAGCAGGAATGCACATGACATAGTCAGAAGTCAGGTGAGGAACACAATTTCTCATTTCATAAACTAAGTACATCTTAAGCAGCTTTTCAGAGGGACTAAAAAAGAGAAGTTAATGTGTTTTATTTATTGCCGACAACATTTGGAGGTAACAGTGACACACCCTCAGAACTTCCAAAGTCTGTCACAAAATCCAGAAGCCATAAAAGAAAAACTGATAGATTTAACTGCATAAAAACTAAACACTTCTGTAGGCTTGAGGACACCATGAGCAAAGGTAAAAGACAAGCCCAGACTGGGAGAAAACACTTATAGTATAAATAACAAAAAGGGTTTAATAAAGAGTTTCTACAGTTCAATAATAAAAAGACAACTCAAATAATATGAAAACGGAATTCTCAGAAGAAATGCAATAGTAGATTTTAGGTGCTCAGAAAACATATTTTAAGTGCTAAACATCATCAGAAAATTGTAGAAATAATTCTACTTTTTCCTAGTAGTTTTCTAGTTTGAATTTTCATACTTAGATCTTTGATGAAAGTGCCTGGGTTTTTAACAACTATACTCCCAGGAGCAAGAGTTCTATGTGGAAGAAGTTGTGTAACCTCAGACAACTCACATGAGTGTTACACTTACCTTTTTTTTCCTTGACATATCTAGAGTGCCTACTCCACCCCTGCCTGTCAGTTTGTCTTACTGCGTCGGCTGTGCGTTCCTCTGATGCTGGAAGCTATGCCACCTGCATCTCAAATACCAGCAGGGTCATCATGGTGACAAGTTTCAGCAGAGCTTCCAGACTAAAACAGACTAGGAAGAATGGTCTGGAGATCTACTTCCACATTAGCCAATGAAAACCCTATGGATTACAAAAGAATATTGTCTGATATAGTCTAGAAGATAGGCCCCCTAAATTGGAAGGCACTCAAAATACACAGTGGCTGCTAGTATGGACTTGAGCATGTTACCTGAATAGAATCCGTGCCCTGGAGCAGTTGAGCCAATGAAACTACTCCAAGTCAGAAAGAGTGCGAAAGTTTTATTTAGGAGGTGTCCACCTCCAGGGATCCGACAGCAACGCAGTCTGTTTCCATGGAATCCCAAAAGGCATTTTTACACTGAAGCTTATATATGATTTTACAAAGGTTATTACAAAGCTAATTACAAGAGACTCTCATATTAAAGAGATACATGCCAGACATTTCCTTATCAGGCTAAAGATTTACATATCAGACATCTGAGCTCTAATCTTCCTGTGGGGGGTCCAAAGCCGGACAGAGCAACACAGAGTCAGTAACAAAGGTATGGGAAAGGAGAAGGCAAACAAAAAAGAAAAAAACTTACAGGCTCATCATGGCGTTAGTTGTATGTCAAGCTCTCAGTCGTCCATTTTGAAAAGGAGAAAACATGCTGGGGAGTATTAGGGTCACACGCACACCAATGATTGTGAAGATGGAGCAGGACCAGGCAACACTGTTGTATGTGGGATCCCCATGAGTCAGTGCCGATTCGAGGGCAACTAACAACACAGCACCTACTATGTGCCAGGCACAGAGTAAGCACTGGAGCTCTCAAAAGGGACAAATCACAGTTCTAATCTTAAGAAAGCTTACAGTATCATGGGGGAGACAGCCCAGAAAACAGATGGGTACAACCCGGTGTAGTGAGTAGTTTAGTGTGACAGTGTCAGCACAAGGACTCAGAGATGCTCTGAGGTGGGAGATGAGGGTGATGAATAAAGAAAGACTTTCCAGAGAAGGTGTGAAGTGAGATATAAATCAGTTCAGGTTCCAGAGGAAACACTGGTCACAGCTAAAGGGCCTTTAGTTCCTAACAAGACCAAGAGCATGAGCTGTGGCTCCTTCCTCTGACCACAGAAGCCTGAGGGAGGTTAGTGGAACTGTCAACACAATCTAAAAACCAAAAAATCCCTGAGGCCATCTAGGGTAGTTAGGCCTCAATGGATGGGGGTGGGGATGAGTCAGGAGAAGAAGGGCAGACAGCGGCCCAAAGCAGAAACCTGGAGTGGATTAGACTTGGAGGTGTGTCTTTTTCTACCCCACCACTTTAAAAAGCAAAGATGTCCCAAGCCATGGTGTTTTCAATTGCCTCATATGCATGTGAAAGCTGGACAATGAATAAGGAAGACTGAAGAAGAATTGACACCTTTCAACTATGGTGTTGGCGAAGAATATTGAATATACCATGGACTGCCAGAAGAACGAACATATCTGTCTTGGAAGAAATACAGCTAGAATGCTCCTTAGAAGTGAGGATGGGAAGATTTCGTCTCACGTACGTTGGACATGTTAACAGGAGGAACCAGTCCCTGGCGTAGGACCTCGTGCTGGGTAAAATAGAGGGTCAGTGAAAAAGAGAAAGCCCCTCAACATGATGGACTGACACAGTGGCTACAATAATGGGCTCAAACATAGCAACGATTGTGAGAATGACACATGACCAGGTAGTGTTTCCTTCTGTTGTGTGTGGGGTTGCTATGAGTCGAAACAACTTGATGACACCTAGTAACAACAACTATATGTCATGTGACAGGCTCTACATTTTACATGGGTAATCACACTCTGTACTGTAAATAAGGAGCCCTGGTGGTGTAGTGGTTAAGTGTTCGGCTGCAACCAAAAGGTCAGCAGTTCAAACCTATCAGCCACTCTGTGGAAGAAAAATGTGGCAGTCTGCTTCCATAAAGATTACAGCCTTGGAAACCCTATGGGGCAGTTCTATTCTGTCCTATAGGGTAGATATGAGTCAGAATTGACTCAACAGCAATGGGTTTTGGTGGCACAACAGTTAAGCACTCCATGGCTAAACAAAAAGTTGGTGGTTTGAACCCACCCTGCGGCTCTATAGGAGAAAGATCTGACCATCTGCTTCTGTAAAAATTATAGCCAAGAAAACCTTATGGGGCAGTTCTACTGTGTCACATGGGGTCCCTATGAGTCAGAAAAGACTCCATGGCACGTAATCACAATAACAACCCCATAAATAGGGCTATTATTAGCCCTGTTTCACACTGAGGAAGAGACTGAATGGTCTACTCACAAGTCAAGGTCACCTACTAGGAAGAGTAAAACCCACAGTCTCAATCACTGTGTAGGATATTACTTAAAATAATAATGAGTCTATTTAATGAGCAATTACTACATGCCAGGCAGTCTGCTTCCAGGGCCTCTGCAGTTTCCACTTCACTGAACAGGAAAGGGAAATTTTTAAGAACTCCTCTGGCTGAAGGAGATGAGGAATAAACCTGTTGCCATAGACGCGATTCTGACTCGTAGTGACCCTATAGGAAGAGTAGAACTGCTCCATAGAGTTTCCAAGGAGCACCTAGTGGATTCAAACTGCCAACCTTTTGGTTAGCAGCCATAGCACTTAACCACTACGCTACCAGGGTTTCCATGATCAGGAATAGGAAGAGGAAATGGAATGTGTGGTTAATTGCCTCCCTGAACAACTGCCTCCTTTGCCATGAGACCAGAAGAACCAGATGGTGCCTGGCTACCATTATTCAACAATTTGATCAAAGATTCTACAGAAGAATCTTGATCAAAAAGGGGGAAATGCAGAACAAATTTCAAATTCTAATGGACTCTGGACTTTCTAGAGCCATAGGGTGTAGATGGATCCCCTGAAACTATTGCCCTGAGATAATTTTTAACCCTTTCAAGACCCTATTATTTTCTGCTTTTAATTTTTTGTTGATACCATGTGTTTTCATTAATGGAAGCATGCTGAATCACCGAGTGTGTCTGAATTTTTCGTAGTTACTATGGATTTTTTTTTCTTGCCCCCTTGCACAACCTACCCCCAGAGATCTGTGAGACAATACATTGTTCTACTAATTCAAACCCCGAAAATCACAGAGTTCCACCAGAGTCCACTGTGACATATGTGTTCCCACATAAAAATGTTCTATTTTTCCTATCAAAAATGTACACACCTCATACAATACCCTGCAGAAACAGTAATTTGCAGCACACGCCCATCTTTTCGGTTTCAGTCATAAAGGCTCCTGCATTGTAGCAGCATGCACCATCACTGGGAAAGCAACTTCCCAAAAAACCTGAGAGCTGGGAAAAGTGGGTGGGCAACCTTATATCCTACAGATCTTGAAAGGGTCTAAACCTTAAATCAAAAATATCCCCTGAAATCTTCTTAAAACCAAGCAACAGTTTAGCTTAACTAGTGAAGAATATCTGCCTTGAGCATTATAATCTTTAAGAACTATCTACGTGGGATCAAATTGACAACAGCAACTCAAAAGATTCAACAGAAAACTTAGGGGGCAGTGAGTTTATGTTAATGGGGGGAGAACAATTCAGAAAAGGAGGTCGAGGATGGCCGTACAACTTGGAGAATGTACTCAGTATCACTGAACTGAATATGTAGAAACTTGAACTGGTGTATGTTTTGCTGTGTTTTTTTAAAATTCCTCTGGCTGTAAAATATGAACCAGTCTCTGCCCCACTCTGGGCTTCAGTATCTTCATGCATAAAATGGAAAGGCTGGACTAGTGTCATGGAATATGACAGAGATAGGGGCCTTCAGTATCCCAGTCTTGGCCCAGAGAGGAGCAGTGGCAGGTCCGAGGTCAACCACCCAATTCAGGGCAAAGAAATCAGAATACCCAGCCCAGTCTGCTTTCTGGGATGACAACTGTTTCTTGAAAGCCTCCAAGGTTCCTTTGGTTTTAAGATGCTAGGACTCCATCTCCAGGGCCAACAGCCCAGGCCCATGAAGCCCTCAGGAATCTCTGGCTAGAGGCAGAGGAAGATGGTGGCTTAGTTATACGCACCAGAATGTCCCTGTGCACCAAAGAGCCAAAACACCAAGCAAAACAGAAGTAGATAACAATCTGACACTGACTATCAAAAAAGAAGGTCTAAGAACTCAATCAAACACCGACTGGAAGGAAAAAGTGAGTGAAAGAAAAGTAACATGGAACAGAAGAGCTTAGCTAGCCATCTTGGCCCAATGCAGCTATCTTAGGACAAAGTTAGCAGTGACCTCGGGTGAAGAAAACAGCAAGGCAACTTCACAAGTTTCCCAAAAGGGACTGAGAAACTCTATAGACATACATGGAAAGAAGCAGAGGCAGGGAGGGAGCCAGGATCTAGAACCGGTGATATTCTTAAGAGCAGTGGCCCCAACCTTAGGGGTAAGTGGCGTGCACAAGGAGGTGGACCCTCCGAGCGTCGGCGGGAGGTCTCCCATCCAACCAGTCCCCGGGCAGCCACCTACCCCCACCCCCAAGAGGGGACTGGTCTCACTCACTGGCTGCAGATGCAAGGTCCCCTGGCATCCATGTGTCCTAGCCAGAGGGATGCATCCTCCTCACCCCATCCTCCTGATGGAAGGCGACAGAGGATTCCATACCCTAACCACTTCGTCTGACTGGGGGACCACAACACAAGCCTATCCTTTTCCCCCTTACCCCACCCAACCCGGTCCACTACACCCCTTTGTCCACTCGATGAGGAAGACTAGGTGTGCCCCTGTATGTACTCCTGCCCACCAACTAAATCCCCCTCTAAAGGCCCGGTGGGAGGCAGCAGTGGTGAGACAGCAAGAGAGCCTGCCCACTGGTCCCTCCCCCCACAGCATGGGGAAGAGGAGACACGACTGTGTGCATACCCCTCTGCTGCCCCATCCTCCTTCCTTTCGCCCTGCATGAGGTGCAGGCGAGGCTACTGTGCATGCAACGGCTAGGCATGACTCCCTCCCTTAACCCACTCAGTGAGGGGTGGAGGAGCCGTGATTGTGTACACATCTCCCTTGAGGCCCTTTCCTCCCTCCCACTGAGCAGTGCAAGGTGGAAGTGGAGCCAGTGAGCGCGCATCTGCCCGCTGCACCTTTCTCCCTCTCCCCGCCCACTTGCAGACGGATGCAGCGCAACTGAGCTGAGTGTCTGCCTGCCATTCCTTCCTCCCTCCCCCTGCCCAGGAGTAGGCAGAGGTGGAGCAACTGCAGCACATCTACCCACCATCCCCTCTCTACCACCTATACCCCCCCAACTGGTGAGAGGTGACGACCACACCCTCATTCACCCTCCACACTGACCACACGTACCGCTCTACCTACAAAGAGAGGATCACTCCCCGAAATGAAGACAGACGGAGGCCAAAGCCTGACCAACCCACCCTGAACCACCCTGCAAGACCAGTAAAGAGACCCGAGCTCCCACATCTACCTGCCGCCTCACTTGCCCGGAGACAGGTAGGAAGCACTCCGGCACAGCTAGTCCAGTGACCAGAGCACCACACCAGCCACACCTTCTAGGAATCATCAAAATAAAAAACAGGACCCAACAAACAATTAAGAAATAAATACAATAACCCCTTAATGTCCCAAAGACAATAGCAAACCAACAAAAGAAGCAGGGCAAGATGGCCCCAGCAAGTGACCAAAATAAAGAACCACAAATCCTCCCTGGAGAAGAAAAGTTAATGGAGCTTCCTGATAAGGAATTCAAAAGACTTATGTATGAGGGTCCTCAAAAGAATCAAGGAAAACACAGACAAAACACTAGAAGAATTCAGGAAAATACAAGAACAAAATGACAAAATAAATAGACAATTGGAAACCATACAAAAATGGCAATTAGAAATCCAGAAGCTTAACAATAAAATTTCATAAACAGACAACTCAATGGAAAGTCACAGTAGTAGGATTGAAACAATGGAAGACAGGATCAGCAGAATAGAAGATAAATCCCTTGATACTAATGTTTGAGGAACAATAAAAAAAAGAATGAATAAAGTTTAAGAGTTATACAGGACACCATTAAGAGGAACAACTTATGTGTGGTCAGAATCCCAGAAGAGGAAGAGTCAACAAAAAGCACAGAGACAATTGTTGAAGATTTGCTAACAGAAAATTTCCCTGATATCATGAAAGACGAGAAGATAACCACCCAAGAATGAACTCAACACAGGACAGATCCCAAAAGAACACCACTGAGACATATAATAATCAAACTTTCCAAAACTAAAGACAAAAAAAATCCTGAAAGCAATGCAGGAAAAACGAAAGATCACTTAAAAAGGAGCACTGATAACACTGAGCTCTGATTACTCAGCAGAAACAATGCAGGCAAGAAGGCAATGAGATGACATATATAAAACCTTGAAAGAAAAAAACTGTCAACCAAAAATTATATATCCAGCAAAATTATCCCTTAAATATGATGGTGAAATTAGGATATTTCCAGATAAACATAAATTACAGGAATTTCTAAAAACCAGACCAACTTTACAGGAAATATTATAGGGAGTCCTTCAGACAGAAAACTAACACCACCAGACAACAACCTGAGACGAAAATACATTACAATATCAGCCAGATAGCAACCCAGATAAAGAACTCTTAAAAATAAAATACAGCTGAAAGACGGAAAACAAGGAACCAGAGACGTCAATCTGTAACTGATCACCACTTCAAAACATACAGGGGGAATAAAGGGTACAGGTTTAGAATTTCCATATGGAGGGGAAGTTAAGGAAATATCAAGAAATAAATTACTGCTTTAAACTTAGGAAGATAAAGATAAATTTCAGGGTAACCACAAAGAAAATTAACAAACCTACTCATCAAAATATAAAAGAAGAAAATCATAAATACTCAGTTCACACAAAACCAACAACAACAAAGGAAATGAAAAGACAAGCCCCCCCAAAAAAAAAAAAATCTCAGCACAGAAAATTAAGCAGAACGAAGAAACCATCAACACCACAAAATAAAGCATAACTAGATGACAACAATAAACTCATGCATATCGATAATCACACTGAATGTAAATAGACTAAATGCACCAGTAAAGAGAGAGAGAGTAGCAGAATGGATTAAAAAACACGACTCATTGATATGCTGTCTGTAAGAGACAAACTTTAGACACAAATATACAAATAAACTAAAACTTACAGAACGGAAAAAGATATATCAAGCAAACAATAACCAAAAAAGAGCAGGAGAGCCAATATTAATCTCTGATAAAATAGACTTTAAGGCAAAATCCACCGTAAAAGGACATTATATAATGATTAAGGGTTCAATCAGCCAAGAGGACATAACTATAGTAAATATATACACACCCAACGACAAAGCTCCAAAATACTTAAAACAAACTCTAACAGCACTGAAAAGAGAAATAGACGCTTCTACAATAATCCTAAAAGACTTTAACACACCATTCTCGGTGAAGGACAGAACAACTAGAAAGAAACTCAGCAAAGACACCGAAGATCTAAATACCGCACTCAACCAACTCAACCTCACAGACATATACAGAACACTTCATCCAAAAATGTAAACAACCCGAATAAAAAGTGAGATGGGTGACATTATAACAGAACCAACTGAAATACAAAGGATCGTAACAAACACTACGAAAAACTGTATTCTAACAAATTTGAAAACCTTGAGGAAATGGACAAATTTCTAGAAACACATAACCTACCTAAACTAACACAAACTGAGGTAGAAAATCTGAACAGATCCACAACAAAAGAAGAAATTAAATGGATCATTAAAAAAAACTACCAACAACAACAGCAAAAAAGTCCCAGCCCAGACAGCTTCACTGGAGAATTCTACCAGACATTCAGAGAAGAGTTGACACCAATTCTACTCAAACTATTCCAGAACATAGAAAAGGAACGAATAGTCCCAAACTCATTCTATGAAGCCAGTATAACCCTGATACCAAAGCCAGGCAAAGACATCACTAAAAAAGAACACTGCAGACCAATATCCCTCATGAATACAGACACAAAAATTCTCAACAAAATCCTAGTCAACAGAATTCAACAGCATATCAAAACTAATATATCACAACCAAGTAGGACTCATACCAGGCACGTAAGGATGGTTCAGCATGAGAAAATCAATCAACGTAATCCACCACATAAACAAAACAAAGGAAAACAATCACATGATCATCTCAATCAATGCAGAAAAGGTATTTGATAAAGTCCAACACCCATTACTGATAAAAAAATAAATAAATAAAAAACTCTTAGCAAAACAGGAATAGAAGGGTGTTTATATAAAACCAACAGCCAACATTATCCTCAACGGAGAGAGTCTGAAAGTATTCCCCTTGGGAACGCAATCAAGGTAAGAGAGGACAATGAGAGGAACATAGTAATACAGGAAAACTACGGTAACTACTATAGCATAGACAATCTTGCAACAATTGTTTTAACAAACAACAATTTACAAATAGATACATAGATAGATATGCCAAGAGATGTGGGAGCATACCCACCTGCAGATACAGGTTTAGTGATGGATATTTTTAAATACATGACTGTAGGTGCTGCTCATATACTAATATAGACAACAGAACACACAAGGGGCACCGTCAGGGAAACCTCTTAGACATAGTAAAATACCTCACGGGATGAAGTTCCTAGGCTTGAAGGCAAAGGACCATAGACTCGGGGGACATCTACATCAACTGGCACAACATAGTTCATAAAGACAATGTTCTACCACCCTACTTTGGTGAGTAGCATCTGGGGTCTTAAAAGCAGCTTGCAAGCAGCCATCTAAGATACAATTATTGGTCTCTTCCAGTCTGGAGCAAAGGAGAGTGAAAAAAAAACAAAAACAAAGACTCAAGGGAGCAAATGGACCACATGAACCACAGATACATGACCCTGAGACCAGAAGAACTAGATGGTGGCCAGCTACCACTACCAACCGCTCTGACTTGGATTACAATGGGGGTTCCTGGGCAGAGCGGGTGAAAAATGTAGAACAAAAGATAAAATTCACAAAAGAGACCAGACTTACTGGTCTCACAGAGAATGGAGGACCCCTTGAGACTATGTCCCTAAGACACACTTCTGACCTGGAACTCAAGCTGTTTCTGGAGACCACCTTCCAGCCAAATAACAGACAAGCCCATAAAATAACATCTGAGAGGAACGTGCCCCTTAGAACAATCAACTATAAGAGATCAAAAGTTCAATATTTGATTGTATGAGACCACTATTATAAGAACTCAAGAAAAGGTTTAAACACAGCAGAAAACATTCTTTGACGGTTACAAGGGTGGGGAGAGAGGGAGGAGGGTATTCACTAACTTGATAGCAGACAAGAATTACCTTAGGTGAAGGGAAGGACAACACACAATACAGGGGAAGTCAGCACAACTGAACTGAACCAAAGCTAATAAGTTTCCTGAATACAAACAAACACTTCAAGGGACAGAGTAGCAGGGGCGGGGGTCTGGGGACCATGCTTTTAGGGGACATCTAGGTCAACTGGCATAACAAAGTTTATTAAGAAAATGTTTTGCATCCCACTTTGGCGAGTGGGGCCTGGGGTCTTAAAAGCTAGCGGCAAGCAGCCATCTAAAATTCATTGATTGGTCCCAACCTACCTGGAGCAAAGGAAAATGAAGAACACCAAAGATACAAAGAAAATATTAGCCCAAGAGACAGAAAGGGCCATATAAACCAGAGACTCCATCAGCCTGAGACCAGAACTAGATGGTACCTGGATACCACCAATGACCACCCTGACAGGGAAAACAACAGAGAGTCCCTGAGGGAGCAGGAGAAAAGTGGGGTGCAGAACTCAAATTCTAGTAAAAATACCAGACTTAATGGT
>NW_004443944.1:27573054-27612397 GCF_000243295.1 Trichechus manatus latirostris | reverse complement strand
GGGACATAAAATGATACTCGTGAAGAGTGTGCTTCTTAGCTCAAGTAGATACATGAGACTAAACGGGCAGTTCCTGTCCAGAGGCGAGATGAGAAGGCAGAGAGGGTCAGGAGCTGGTTGAACAGACACAAGAAATCTGGAGAGGAAAGGAGGAGTGTGCTGTCGCAGTACAGGGAGAGCAACTAGGGTCACATAACCATGTATGTATAAATGTTGTATGAGAAACTAACTTGAATTGTAAACTTTCACTTAAAACACAGACATACATACACGCAAAGGTCAATATTTGCCCAAAAGCAAAGATGAAAAAGCAGGAAGGGGTAGAAAATCAGGATAAAAGGAAAACAGGGAACCCAGTGCGGAAATGGGGAGAGTGCTGATAATATTGTGGGGAATGAAGCCAAGGCCATGAAACGCTTTTAGTACAAACTACTGCATGGAAATCTAATTTGCTCTGTAAACTTCCACGTAATTCAAAAGGAAAAAAAGAAAAAACAACCTTTGGCTAGCTCTTGGGCATGCTGGCTGGAGTTCCTTTCTTCAAAGCTTAGGTTCAGCGTGGATTAGCAGTGACCCATTGGCAATGACTGCACAGCAGCCAGATAGGATATCCCATGGATTACCCACTCCCCTACGCCATTACATACTCACGCAAAGTGTCATTTGGGCAAATTTCCACCACATGTGCCAAATAAAGGAAAACAACAGAACCAGCTTCATCGGGTCATTGTAAAGTTTGGAGTTACCTTATATGATCACTTAGCCCAGGACCCGGCTCCAGTACACCAGTAGTAATTATCAGCACCTCTCCTCTGGCTAGAAATTCCCAGAAGAGTTAAAGTTGGACTTCCCTAGGGCTAGTCTTCCCTTAGCAGTCCCCAGGTGGTACAAGCAGTTCAGTGTTCAACTGCTAATGGAAAGGTTATGGTTCGAACCCACCCAGAGGCACCTCCAAAGAAAGACCTGGAGATATGTTACCAAAAGGTCACGGCCTTGAAAACCCTATGGAGTGCAGCTTTACTCTGCAACACCATGTCCACTCAATGTTTTTTTTTTTTTTTAGTAATATTTTATTGTGTTTTCAGTAAAGTTTTACACAGCGGTTTAGATTCCCATTCAACAATCTCTACACAAGTTGTTGTTCGTTGACATTGGTTACATTCTTCACAATGTATGAACATTCTCATTACTTCTGTTCTGGTTGTTTCAGTTCCATTAATCTAGTTTCCCTGCCCCCTTACATTCTCATCTTTGTTTAAACATAATTGTTCACCATAATTGTTGACTGTTTGGTCTCATATAGGTGATCTTCTAGAAGAGCACAGTAGTTATGGGTGATATTCATTATTTTTGAGCCAATTTGTTGGCCACACAGTGACCTCAGGGGTTAGTTACAGCTCAAGGTTTAAAGAGTAGCATCTCAGGGAGTCCTCCAGTCTCAACCAGTCTAGTAGGTCTGAAGGTTTTTTGTATTTTTTTAATAAGGAATTTGAGGTTCTGTTCTACCTTTTTCTCCCATTCTAGCAGGGTCCACCTATTGTGGCCCTGATTACAATGGGTCGGTAGTGGTAGGCAGGCACCACCTAGTTCTTCTGGTCTTGGAGTAGATAAGGCTGTGGTTTCTATAGACTATTTGTCCTATAGACTAGTTTCTTCTTTGAGCTTTTGGTTTCCTTCTTTCTCTTTTGCTCCAGACGAGTAGAGACCAATAGTTGTATCTTAGATGGCCACTCATAAGCTTTTAAGACCCCAGACACTACTCACACCAAATTAGGATGTAGAACATAACTTTATGAGCTATATTATGCCAATTGACCAAGATGTCCCACAAGAGTATGGTCCTAATCCTTCAAATGACGTGGTTTTTTTTTTTTTTGTCTTCTTCACCTGCAGGGCCCACTGTGTAAAATCCTGTGCTAGGCTTGGGGGAGGGACACCTGGTATGTGCCAGGGTCTTCCTTGTGCACCAAAATAAGTCTGAGAAAAGGAATGTAAATAAATCACACCTTAAAACGATTCATGGAGTTCTCCACTTGGGCTCTGCAAAGGCAAGACCATTTCCCCTCCCCAAATTACAGATGAGCCTTTGGCAGCTTGAGGTCACACTGAAGAGGAAGTGGGGCTCAGAGCCAAGGCTAACTTGTCTGAGGTCAGCCATCAAGTACCACATTAACTGGCTTACAAGACACACAAGTATATAAGATGCACTTTTACATAGAAATGCTCAGAGAAAAGAATTTTAAGGTCAGAGGTAACACAATGGAGAAATTAAGAGAATAAAATGTGAGTTGCAACCCCAGTCCTGCGATCTATTAGCTGTGTAAACTTGGGTGAGTTATTTAATCTCCCTGAAACTCAGTTTCTCATTTATAAAATGAGGACAGTAATACCTACCTCATAGGAATGTTATAAGGACGAAATGAGTTGGTAGTTATGAATTGTATAGAACAATGCCTGGTATATACAAAGTGCTATATAAATAGTTATTAAATAAAATGAATTTTAAAATACACGCATTGAATGTGATTTTTAAAGGGGTTTAAAGGAGAAAGCATTTTAGTTATGTAAATACAGTTTGGGGAATCTAGCAGGAAATCACAAGCCCTAGAAGGGACAAGATCACTAAAGCTAAGAAAACAGGACATCAGTGAATAGAGGCACATAGAAAATAACAACATATACCAGATTTGCTGGCAAACAAAGCCCTATTCATACACACGATGGTGTTAAAGCAAATACTAGGACTGCATTCCAGTGAATATAACAACTAAAAAACAAGCCATAATACAAAAATACTGAAGGAGTTGTTCCTACTCAGTACTTGCAGCAAAAGTAAATGTACCAGCAAAGACTGTACAAAGCAGTAAAACCCACGCCTGCTGGGATGTTTCCTGTTGCCATACTTCGCCACTAGGGGTCTCCCAAGGTCACCCAGCGAATTTGGGACTGAGAATTCAGAACTTCCAGTCTTTCTGGGAGGCAGGCTGTAGGGTCCCTCAGTTCTAAGATTTTAGAACCCCATCAAGGGACCAGTGGCTTCAGGCCTATAGAGCCCTCAAGAGCCTAAATAAAGGGACTCTTCAGCCTGGGGTGCCCAAGAGCCATACTGGGCACCAGTGCCTTCCATCTACAACATGGGCACATCTTAAAGGGAACAGGGAAGTTGCAGAATGCATTTTTTAGAACAGGGAAAAAGTAGGTAAATGAGTCATATATCAGCAAAAAGGATACTATCCCCATTTTACAGGTTAGGAAGCTGAGGCTGAAAAAGATTAAGTAACCTACCCAGGATCATACTGCTTAGAGAATTTCAGAGTCAGCATTCAAACCCAGGTGGGTCAGACCCTTGTCAGATGTTACTATCCCCACCCCCACCCCACCCCCTGCCGCCCCTGCCCAGTCTGGGAGAAGAGACACACACTCAATGAAGGAGAATGTTTGAGGAGTGAATGATGTGATGGCTACTCCTCCTTCAAAGGCCAAGGTAACATCCCTCATGCCTTCCGAGATGGTCCAAGGCTCCCTTCCCCCACTGAGCCAGCCTCTTGAGGATGGAGTCTAAGGGCTTTCCTTGGCTCTCCTTAGCCCTGTTCGCATAATGGTTAAGTGCTTGGCTGCTAGCCGTAAGGTTCGCAGTTTGAACCAACCCGGCAGCTCCGCAGGAGAAAGACCTGGCGATCTGCTTCTGTAGAAATTACAGCCAAGAAAACTCTATGGGGCAGTAGTACTACTCTGTCACACGGGTTACTATGAGTTGGCATCCACTCGAGGGCACCCAACAACTACCTTCCTAAGAGATCTTCCCTCCCCCCACCCCCTCTGAGCTGCAGAGTTGTTTTATTCATTCAGCAAGGGCTCCTGAGCCCCACTTGGGAATTCTCATTATCAGTCCTCAAACATGACCGACTTGCTCCCCATCCTGGCCCCCTACTCCTCCTCCAACGCCCCCAATCTGTCTTTAATAAATGAGATCACTATTTACCCAGTTGCTTTGCCAAAAACTTAAAAGACCTTGACGCCTCCTTCTTTCCTTCCACATCCAGCCCATAATCAAACCCTGTCAGCTTTAGGACCAGAATCCCACTCAAGTCCCCCAACTTGTCCCACTGCTCCCACCCTGGCCGAAGCCCCTTTATCTGGCCTCTGGAGTTTATCTGGACTACTGTGATAAGTCTTTTCTTTTCTTCTCATTTTTAAAAACTGAAGTGTATCTTATGTTACAGGAAAAGGCATGTATTTCAAGCATACAGCTCCATGAACCACAACAGCCTCTCACCTGGCGGCCCTGAGTCCCCTGATCTGCCTCTTGTCCATCCCCAATGGGGCAGCTTCAGGTTACTCTTTCCAAGTATCTCTGACCATGTCAATGCCCTGGCCAACACCCTCCAGTCGCTTCAGAATATAGAAACAGAATACAAACAATCCCCCCTTTTGAGAAAGAAAAATATAAAATCCGATATAAATCTGCCTTTAAGAAAGGGAATCAGTTTAGTTAAAGGGAAACTACAAAGTGCTTTGTTTATTCAGATGCTGAGCTGCAAAATGCCTTGGTCTGGGCTAATGAGAAAGTAAATTTACAACCCAGTGAACAAAGAACATAGTTTAACTGACAACGTAAGTTGTTGTTCAACTTGAATTTAATGTTTGATTAAATTTAACCATTTTGTTGCTATCGTTTTTGAATTTGTTTCTCTTTACTATTGCTTTGTCCATGTCCTGTAGTTGTTTTTTTAAACAATGAAGTTTATCCACTTTAAGTGAATAAAGAGATTTAGTTCCGGCAAATGTATACAGTAGTGAAAGCACAACAGTCAAGGTATACCATATCGCCATCTCCATCACCTCCAGAAACGCCCTAATGGTCCTTTTCAGTCAAGTCCCCTTTACTGCCCTCAGGCTAGAATTTTATATGAATGGATCCGACAATATTTGGTCTTTTGTGTCTGATTTCTTTCAATTAGCATATTTTTGAGATTCATCTTTGTTACTGAGTGTACTAGTAGTTCCTTTTCACTGCTGAGTAGCATTCCATTGTATGGATATAACACAACTTGTTTGTCAATTCACTAGCTGGTAAACATATCAGTTGCTTATATTTTAGAGCTATTATTACTAAAGCTGTTAAGAATATTCACGTACAAGTCTTTGTGTGGACATATGCTTTGTTTCCTACTAAAAGTGACAGACCTCTCTGTAGTGCTTCCTGCCATTTAAGGCAAAAAATAAGTATTCTCTTGCTGTTGATTTAATTTACTACAGAAGACTGTCCTTCCCATATGAAACATATTTATACATAAATATATATATACAATATACATACATATATACATATATAATTTGTGAAACATAGATTAGATAATTATAGGAAGTCATAAAAGGTGACTAGTATAGCAAATTTGTGTGTGTGTAACATTCCCTATTTGTTGAACATCAGTTAGCACGTGGCACGAGCATTTTGTCATTTATCCCTCACAACTGCCTTGGGAGGAAGTAGTGCTGTTATTCCCATTTGGGAAAGTGGCTCTGGGAGGGAAAGGGACAAGGTACACCTAGTGTCAGTATGTGGCAGGGCTGGGCTTGAAGACTGGCTCTAACACTGACTCGCTGTAGGGCCCACCCTGGGCCTCAGTTTGACGATCCACTCAGCATCACAGGTCTCTGAGACTCTTCTGGAAAGTTCTGACTTAAGATATTATGCTCCCACAAATAATCAAAATGTCTAAGAAATCCCCAAATTTCTTCCAACCACAGCAGAGCGTCAGGACAATAAACATGGCAGGGAAACCAGGTGGGGAGCTTTGTTATCTCCCTGCTGGCCCCCACGCTCCCCTGATGTTTGTCTGGGTTTGGGAACTACCTTGAGAGACTAACCTGTGACTAATCTGTGAAACACAGACAACAAAAGCAGCCATGAAATGGCTCTCTGAAAGAGGCTGAGGGAGGGATTTGTTTTGCTCCAGAAAGGAAGGAGGTGAGGCGTGAGGAGAGGAGAGCCTCAAGAGGGATGGGGAAGAAAGGGGGACCAGAGCCAGGCATAGGTGATGGAAGGCTGAGTGCTGTTGGGGATGAAGTGCCTAGACAAACCCTCCAGTGACTGGGGCACCAAAAGATGCCCATGGATGGAGATGTACAAGTTCAAGTCCTCTGTGTTTCTGTGAAATATGCATTTCCCAGACCCTCCTGTGATAAATGGTTTCCTTCACTTGTGTTAGCCAGGTTTGGTGGGGGAGAGCAGGGCAGAGAAGGGACGCTGGGAGAGAGAAGGGAAGAGTGGGTTTGCATTGTAAGCTGGGGCTGTGCAGAACCAGGGTGTGCTTATGGTCAAGCAGGCTCGAGAGTCAGAGATGTCAGAGAATGTGGGCCCCAGGAATCTGCAGGCATCTTGGGAAAGCCCTGGGGCCTTCCCAGAGTACAGATTGCAATTTCAGCTGGTCTTATCAAGATCTGGGGCAGGAAAACCAAGCTGACAAGGAACACCTGGGTAAGTCCAGAATGACTGAGCACAGGAGCCAGAGAAACTCCTTTAGAGGCAAGGCAGTTGGTGAGGAGTTAGGAGCATGTGCTTGGGAGTCAGACTGCCTGAGTTTCAAATCCTATCTCCTACAAGACACACACACGGACATTTTATGATGATAAAAGGCTCAATCCATCAAGAAGATAAAACAATTATAAACATATATGCATCTAAAAAAAACCAATCCCGCTGCCTTTGAGTCAATTCCAACTCATAGCAACCCTACAGGACAGAGTAGAACTGCCCCACAGGGTTTCGAAGTAGCAGCTGGTGGATTTGAACTGTTGACCTTTTGGTTAGCAGTCAAGCTCTTAACCACTGTGACACCAAAATACATAAACCAAAAACAGAAAGAAATGAAGTGACAATTTAACATAAGTCAGATTTCAATACCCTATTTTCAATAATGAATAGAACTAGGCAGAAGATCAAAAAGGAAATAAAAGACTTGAACAACACTATAAACCAACTAGACCTAACAGACATCTATAAAATACTCCACCCCAAAACAGCAGAATATATATTCTTCTCAGGCGTACTTCTCCAGGACAGACCACATGCTAGGCTATAAAATAAATCTCAGTTTAAAAGGACTGAAATAAGGAAAGTATGTTCTCTGGCCACGATGGAATGAAAACAGAAATCAATAACAGAAAGAAATTTGGGAAACTCACAAACGTGGATATTAAATACCAAAAACCAAACCTGTGGCCGTTCAGTCGATTCCAACTCATAACAACCCTATAGGACAGAGGAGAACTGCCCCATAGGGATCCAAGGAGTGGCTGGTGGATTTGAACTTCTGACCTTTTGGTTAGCTGCCAAGCGCTTAACCACTGTGCCACCACATGCCTAAATAACAAATGGGCCAAAGAAGAAAGCACAAAAATAGAAAATACTTTGAGATGAATGAAAATGAAAATATACCAAAACTTCTGTGATGCAGCTAAACCAGTGCTTAGAGAAAAATTTACGGCTGTAAAATGCCTATATTAAAAAGGCAGAAAAATCTCAAATCACTAACATAACCTTCCACCTTTACATACTGGAAAAAAAGAGCAAAATAAATCTAAAGCAAGTAGAAGGAAGGAAATAATAAAAATTAGAGTGGAAATTAATGAAACAAAGAATAGAAAAACAGTGAAGATTAATAAAACCAAATGTTGGTTCTTATTAATATTACTAAGATTAACAAAAATTTAGCTCGAATAACGAAGAAAAAAAGAGAGAAGACTCAAATTACTAAAATCAGAAATGAAAAAGGAGACATTACTACCGACCTTATAGAAATAAGATCTCTCTCCTCCAATGATTAGCTGTATAAACTTGGGCAGGTTACTTAACCTCTCTGTGCCTCCATTTCCTCTACTCTTTAAGAAGATAATATTTTTCTCAAAAGGTTATGAAGAAGATTAAATAAAAGGAATAATATCAAGGACCTAGTCAAGCACTCAGTGGGCGCTCAATCATCACCACTCATCTAGTTCATTTCCCTCTCCCTCCGCATCCAATCCTTCAACCCATCTCTTTTGAGCAAATAGCTAAGCACTCAACTACTAACGGAAAGGATGGCAGTTCAAATCCACCCAGAAGTGCCTTGGAAGACAGGCTTGGCAAGCTGCTTCCAGAAGGTCACAGCCTTAAAAATCCTATGGAGCAATGCTACTCTGCACACATGGCATCACCATGAGTCGGAATCAAATAGATGTGCAACTAACAATAAAAACTTTAAAAATATATTCTAAGACCAACTGCTTCTCACCTCCTCCACCACCACCTCTAGTTAGTCCAAGTCACCATCACCTCTCCCCTGGGTTTCCACAATAGCCTCCTAACTGCTGCTATTCTTGCCCTCATAGTCTATTTTCTACATAGCTGCCACAGTGATGCTTTTAAAATGTAATTACACTTATTATGTCTCCATTCTCCTTCTTGAAATTCTCCAATGACTTCCCATCACTTGTGACATAAAATACAAACTCTTTTACAGGGCCTACAAGGCCCTGCATAATCTGGCCCCATGCAGCACTCTCCCCTCTGCCTGTGGAACTCCAGCCACACTGTTCTCCTTAGTATTACTCACACTCTCCCAGCCCACATCTCTCTTGGGGTCTTTGCTCTTGTTATTTCCTCTGCCTGTAACCATCTCCCCATCCCATGCATGGCTGGAGCCTCCCATGTATTAAAGACTCTATTCAATGTCACCTCCTGAGAGAGTGCTTCTCCAACCAACTTATCTAGAGTAACTCTCCCCTCACTCTCTATCCCCTTGTTGTTGTTAGCGGCCGTCCAGCTGGCTCCCGCCTCATTTGACTCCATGGACAACGGAATGAAATGCTGCCCAGTCCTATGCCATCTCCATAATCCATTGCTGACTGTACCATTGTGATCCACAGGGTTTTCACTGGCTGATTTTTGGAAGTAGATGGTCAGGCCTTTCTTCCTAGTCCATCCTGGAAGCTCTGCCAAAACCTGTTCAGCATCATGCAGGAGACCCAGGTTTGACCTGGAATCAAACCTGGGTCTCCTGCATGGAAGGTGAGAATTCTACCACTGAACTACCCATGTTGCCATTCAATACTTTTAGCATACTTTATTCCTCTTCCTAGAACTTATCCCTTATTTTATGTTTATATCTGTCTCCCTTGATTAGAATGTAAGCTGCATAAGGCAGCGGCTTTGCTTTATATACTGCTTTACCTCCAGTGCCTAGATCAGAGCCGAGCACATAGAATGTGCTCAATAAGTATTTGTTGAAACAAAAGAGAAAGCTCAGGAATAGATACACGGACAAATGGGGCTTTGTATTTAGTGGAGGATAAAGGTGGCATCTCAAATCAGAGGGAGAAAAGTAGACTACTCAATAAAGGGTTTGGAGGCAACAGGGAAGTGATCTGGAAAAAAAAAATTTAGCTGAAGATGGTGGATTTATCACAGGCATGTAACTTGGCTCCTTTCTGAAACTCCACTGAACACCAGAGAGATCTTTCAAAAGGCATAGACCCACAGGAAAAGAAGAAGGGGACCTCAACAACATTTTGGAACTAGTAGGTAAGTGGGCAAGCAGTAACAGAAGTAGCAAAACTAAGAAAGCTAAATCCAAGCTAGCAATGAGAACAGGTGAAAATTTAACTTAATTTATATTGCAGAATTCTTAAAACACTCAGGAATGAGTGGTACCTCTAGAAAAACGCTCAAAGGTAAGGTGAAGGAAGACAGGTAGAAGACTAAGAAGTAACTTAAGAAAAAAAAAGCAGTGGACTCCTAGATTTCTTCCCCAGGATGCCCAACCTGGATGGCTCTCCCACCTAGACCCTGGCAGAAAACCAGAAGTTTGTTTTTGGGATAGGGTAAAACAGGAGGTGCCTGGATAGGCGGACACAGAACACAAGAGAACTGTTGAGGACGTCCAGACTCTCAGCCCTCTTCCTCCATTCAGCTCCAGGAACCCTGCCTGAGAGGCACTGTTGTTGTTGTTGGGTGCAGTCCAGTCGATTCTGACTCATAGCGACAGAGCAGAACTGCCCCATAGGGTTTCCAAGGAGCACCTGGTGGATTCGAACTAACGACCTTTTGGTTAGCAGCCAGGGCTCTTAACCATAATGCCAGCAGGGTTTCCACTGAGGTGCTGGGTGGCTTCAAACAGGCAACCTTTCAGTTAGCAGTTGAGGGCTTAACCATTGTGCGTCCAGGGCTCCTTCCAGAGAGGCATAGAGCTCATAATACTAAATGGTGAGACCTCTTCACCCCTGCCCCAGGCCTCCTCTCAGCTCCAGAGCTCCCGGCGCAATGGATAAAAATAGACTCCAATAAGGCATATCAGCAAGAAATTCCAGTTCATGGATAATAGAAGATTCTAGATATTTCTAGAGAAGAAAAAACAGAATATATAAAAATCAGGAATCAAAATAGCTTGGGACCTCCCAACTGCTATACTGAGAGCTGAGAGAATATGGAGCAGTGCCTTCAAAATCTGAAGAAAAATTATTTCTAACCTAAACTTCTCTCATACATTGCTGACGGGAGTACAAATTCTGGGATTTTATCCTACGAATTCTATCTGTAGGATTATAAGAAATGCTATCTGAGAATCTACAACCTACAGTACGGTTATACTCATGTGAAATGATATATCTACAAGGTTACTTTGTACAGCATTGTTTGTGACAGCAAGACTGGAATCAACTCAAACGACAATCAATGAGAGAATGTAAGATAATGTGGTACTTCCATACAAGGAAATACGATGCAGCTGCTGTGAAGAACGAGGAAGCTCTTTGTGGATGAACAGAGAAAGATCTCCAAGATAGACTGTTAACTGAAAAAGACAAGGTACAGAAGAGAATGCAGCAAGTATCATTCACTTATTGACTCCTTTCGAAGTTTTATTTTAATGTCAAAGGAAAGGGAAAGGGAAAGAAATTTCATCTTCCAAAAGGCCAAAAGGATGTTAAACCAGATCTTCTGAAGGGGTAAGGCTTAATCTTTGCCAAGATATTCATCCTATAGTCAAAGGCACATCTAGGTTTTGTGGGACCCGAAACTTATATAATTTTTGGAACCCTCATAAAGAAGAAGAATGTAAAATTAAATATACAAAATTTGGCACAAATGTGAATAGTTGTTCAAAATGAGAAAAGAAATTACAGCAAATTAAAAATTTGTTAAAGCTAACAAATATCACAAGCATCACAAAATTCAGAAAAATAACAGTGATTTTTATTAATTAACTGCCTGAAACATTTCTATACATCACTTTTCCTACCTCCTGGGCATTTGCTTTGATTGCTCTCCATATGACAATGGTTTTGTACTATAATTTTACATAGAAAAAATAAAAATAATTCCATCTTTCTTCTAACATGGTACATTTATAATTGTATACACTGCATTATCAAGAACTTTCCCGCCAAAGGAAAACTGTGTTTAAACAGTCTGGGTAAGAACTGAGTCTTCCACTCCCACTTTTACAGTCTTATTATGATTGGAAGAATTTTCCATAGACTGCAGCCATTTCAAACCTTGTTTCTCTTCCTTTACTGCTGTACTTCTGGTGCAGATGCTAGAGGACAACTTTATAAATCCAAATGAAATGTATTCCTAACTCAGCCCTTCCCAAACCAAACCTGTTGCCCTCCAGTCAATTCTGACTCATGGCGACCCTACGGGACAGAGTAGAACTGCCCTATAGGGTTTCCAAGGAGTGGCTGGTGGATTAGAACTGGTGACCTTTTTGGTTAGCAGCCGAGCCCTTAGCCACTGTGCCACCAGGGCTCCACATTAGTCATTTAGGGAGATGCAAACCAAAACGACAATGAGATACCATCTCAACCCCACCTGAATGACTATGATCATAAACGGAAAATAACAAGTATAGGCAAGGATGTGGAGAAACTGGAACTCTCATCCATTGCTGGTGGGAATACAAAATGATACAGCTGCTGAGGCAGTTCCTCAAATAGTTAAACACAGAACTACCAGATGACTGAGCAATCCCAATCTTAGGTATATACCCAAAAGGAACTGAGACCAGGAACGCAAACAGAAACCTGTATAGCCATGTTGATTACAGTACACAATAGCCAAAGATGCAAACAACCTAAATGTCCATCAGTAGAAGAATGGATAAACACAATGTGGTCCATCCATACCATGGAGCATCACTCTGCCATAAAGAGAAATGAAGTCCTGATATATGCCACAACATGGATGAGCCTTGAAAATATGCTGAGTGAAATAAGCCAGTCACAAAAGGACAAATACCGTAAGATCCGATGTACATGAAATAGGCAAATGTATAGAGACCAAAGCTTATTAGTAGTTAGCAAGACTGGGACGAGGAGGAAAGTGGGAATTACTGCTCAGGGGGCACTGAGTTTTTGTGAATGGTGGTGAAATAAACAGGATAGTGACAATGGTTGTGCATGACATGATGAACGATCAGTGTCACTGAATTACACATGTAGAAACTGCTGAATTGGAAAATGTGTGTTATATATATATTTACCTCAATTTAAAAAAAAAAAAAAATCTTGCAAATCAGAAAGACGCCAAAAGAGTAAAAAAAAAAAAAAAAAGAGGAGAAAATTCACAGGTGACAAATGTCTGATAATTACAAAAATGTAAAACAATCTCCCTAATAATTTTTTTTTTTAATGCAGATTGAAAGAACCACAGCATATTCTTCACCTAGCCAATGAGCAAAGATTAACATGAAAATGATAACATGATGTGGTTGGGAACTGGGAACAATGAGCACTCAAACATTACAAATGCTCTCACGGAGAACATTTCAGTAACATGCTTTAAAAACACTCAGTCTTACTCTTTGACTCAGTAATTCCACTTCAGAAAAACTCTTTCAGGAAGCTCTCAGATATGCAAAGATATTTATGTAGAAAATGTTCATTTCAGCCCTGTTGAAAATTGGGGGTGGGGGGATGTATATAAGAGAGAGCAAGAGGGAGGAGAAAAGCATCTCTCTCCCCCGTCATCTCTCTTTCCCTTCTCTGCTTCTCTTGCTTGTTTAATCTCTTTTATATCTCAATAGAGATTTACTCAAAACTCACCCCACATTAACATAACATAACAAAGGCAACCCATTCCCAAATGGGATTATAACCACAGGCATAGAGGTTAGGATATAAAACACATATTCTGAGGGGACACAATTCAACCTATAACAACACCTGTTACCACTGCTAATGTTGGAGGGTGGGGGATGAGGGAGATTACTCACTTTTTCCTTTATATGCCTCTGAATTGTTTAACTTGCCACAATTAACATAGTATACTGGCTTTTGTGATTAAAAATACTCCAGAAGGTAAGAAAATCCCCACCTATAAAAAAGATGAAACCACCCAAATGCAAGTGGATCCCTGTCTAGCCTATTGCCCCTACACAGTAAAAAGAAATAATAAAAATACTGTTCAGTCATTAAACCTCCCAGGCCCCACATTAGCCAACTCTGACCCAGCTGGTTTCCATAGCCATGATTGGAGGCGCCAATACCCAGCTGCTCACAGGTAGGAGAGTAGAGTAGCAGAAAATCAAAAGGGATTTTTTTTAATCCTAGATTAGAAGCACAACACCCACTATTTAAGATTAACTACGTCTAGAAGCCGTAGGACGTGGAAAGACTGTGGTATCTCTACCTGCAGGTCACCACCTACGCTCCCATGAGTTAATACGCTGTAACTCAGGCCCATCTCAAATACCCCTTCGATGCAAACTGTTTGCACAGGAAGAAAATCAGATAATCAAGCATACCTGGAATACAGCTTAGCCTGGCTACTTATGAAAGACACAGCATATACAACTTTTAGGTTATATTTCTCATCACTTAAACCAGCAAAGTTAAATAAAAAAGATAAACTCCAGTGTTGCCTAAACTGTGGGAAAACAGGTGCTGTGTGTGTGTATGTGTGTGTGTATACACACACGTATATCTTATACCAGGAGCCCTGATGGCGCAGTGGTTAAAGTGCTCAGCTGCTAACCAAATTTGGTGGTTCAAACCCACCAGCCTCTCCGCAGGAGAAAGATATGACAGTCGGCTTCCTTAAAGATTACAGCCTTGGAAACCCTATGGGGCAGTTCTACTCTGTCCTATAGGGTTGCTGAGTCAGAATCAACTCAACGGCTATGTATATCCCCCACTGCCACTGAATCGATTCTGACTCATACCGACCCTACAGAACAGAGTAGAACTGCCCCACAGGGTTCCCAAGGCTGTAATTTTTAAGCCCAGGATTGGAGGAAGACTCAGTAAAAACCTGCAATATGCAGTTGACATAACCTTGCTTGCTGAAAGTGAAGAGACTTGAAGCACTTACTGATGAAGATGAATGCCTACAGCCTTCAGTATGGATTACACCTCAACATAAAGAAAACAAAAATCCTCACAACTGGACCAATAAGCAACATCATGATAAACAGAGAAAAGACTGAGGTCATCAAGGATTTCATTTTACTTGGATCCACAATTAACACCCATGAAAGCAGCAATGAAGAAATCAAATGACACATTTCATTGGACAAATGTGCTGCAAAAGACCTCTTTAAAGTGTTGAAAAGCAAAGACGTCACCTTGAAGACTACGGTGCGCCTGACGCAAGTCATGGTGTTTTCAATTGCCTCATATGCATGTGAAAGCTGGACAATGTGTAAGGAAGACCAATGAAGACTTGACGCCTTTGGGTTGTGTTGGTGAAGAATACTGAATATACCATGGACTGCCAGAAGAATGAACAAGTCTGTCTTGGAAGAAGTACAGCCAGAATGCTCCTTAGAAGCAAGGATGAGGAGACTTCGACTCACATACTTTGGACATGTTATCAGGAGGGGCCAGTCCTTGGAGAAGAACATCACGCTTGGCAAAATGGACGGTCAGCAAAAAAGAGGAAGACCCTCAACAGGATGGATTGACACAGTGGCTGCAACAATGAGCTCAAGAATAACAATGACCATGAGGATGGCACAGAACCAGGCAGTGTTTCTTCCTGTTGTACATAGGGTCTCTATGAGTTGGAACCGACTCGATGGCATCTAACAACAACAATCTTTAAGGAAGCAGACTGTCACATCTTTCTCCTGCAGAGCAGCTGGTGGCACAGTGGTTAAGCACTCAGGCTCGGCTGCTAACCAAAAGGCTCCTTTCATGTGTACACATACATGTATATGTGTATGTATACACATGCACAAACATACACACATATTTTATACCTACTGTGATCATTAAGGCTGTGTGTCAACTTGGCTGGGCCATGATTCTCAGTGGTTTGGCGGTTATGATGTAGTTTGGAAGTTGTATAATGGTGTAATGACCTCCATGATGAGATCTGATATAATGTGATCACCTCCATGATGGGATCTGTTGTGAGCAGCCAATCACCTAAAAGGGGATTTCCTTGGGGGTATAGCCTGTATCCAATATAGGTGGGCTCTCACTCACTCTGGATTCTGCAGCTGGTTCCTGTTTGTCTGACCTCTTGGAAACCCTATGAGGCAGTGCTTAAACTGGTAGCCTGCCTGCCAGTCATGGGATTAGTTGGTCTCCGCAGCCTGTGAGCCAGAGCTCTGCTGTCTGACCTGCCGATCTTGGGTTCGCCAGGCCCTGCAGCTAGTGAGTCAGTAGAAGCCTCCAGCCTGACCAGGGACTTGCAACTTTCCAGCCTCTACAGCTGTGTGAGTCATTTTCTTGATTTCTCTCTATATACGTATTTATACACTTTACTGGTTTTGCTTCTCTAGATAACCCAGCCTAAGACACCTATTTTATGTATATTATATTTCATACCTATTTTATACATTGTTGTTGTTGGGTGCCATCAAAGCATATTTAAACTTATAGTGACCCCATGTGACAGAGTAGAACTACCCCATAGGGTTTTCTAGGTTGTAATCTTTAAGGAAGCAGACTGTCAGGTCTTTCTCTTGGGTGGGTTCACTGCCAACCTTTCAGTTAGCAGTCGAGCGCTTAATCATTGGGCCACCAGGGCTCCTTTAATATCTATATATGTAAAGAATGTCAAGAAACCTTTAGGATTATCATGTCCAAGACTCTCATTTTTCAGATGATGAAACTGGAGGTCAGATGAGTTTACCTGGCACATGCCACATAACTGTTGGAGGCAGAGCTAAGAAACCCTGATAATTGTATTTGCTCTTTTATAAGCATTACATTATTCACAAAGGGCTACCACAGACATTATTTTTTTTGACTCTCACCAAAGCCAGATGTTTCCACAGATGAGAAAAGTGAGGCTCCAAGAGGCTGAATGATTGCCTAATTACCCAGTTGTTATGGATTGTGTCCCCCAGAAATGTCTGTCAACTTGGCTAGGCCTGTCCACCATTTTGTCATCTGATGTGATTTTCCTATGTGTAGTAAATCCTGCCTCTATGATGTTAATGAGGCAGAACTCAATCTGCATGATTGGGTTGTATTTTGAGTCAATCCCTTTTGAGATATAAAAGAGAGAAGTGAGCAGAGAGATGGGGGGCCTCATTACCACCAAGCAAGAAGAGCCAGGGGCATGCGTTCTCTGGACCCAGGGTCCCTGTGCTGAGAAGCTCCTAGACCAGGTGAAGATTGATGACAAGGACCTTCCCCTAGAACCAACAGAGAGAGCGAGCCTTCCCCTGGAGCTGGCACCATGAATTCAGACTTCTAGCCTCCTAAACTATGAGAAAAAATTTATCTTTGTCAAAGCCATCCATTTGTGGTATTTCTGTTACAGCAACACTAGTTAACTAAGACACCAGTTAATAACTCTAAATCCCAAATCCCATGCCCTTCGCAACACACCACACTGCTGCCCAAACCCTTCCTGACAATCTAGGTGGTTGGATATTTGACTCTGGTTCCCCGGCCGCCAAGTACAGTGCTTGACAATCAGCAGGTGCTCAAAAATTGGCTGAATGACTAAATACTCAATAACTTGAAGAAAGGTAAGCAAATTGTATTTAATCACCAAAATGCCACAAGGCTCTTAAGACAGAAGATGTTGAGTGAAAATCCATATTACATGAAAAGGCAGAAGCTCACATAACAGATTCACAGACTTCGTAGGCCTGAAATAGGCTTCCTTCCCTTAGGCCTCAATTACCCAGAGCTGCCTGACCAGACCACTTGCCTCCAATCTCTTCCCAACTCTTCTCAGTCACCATCTCAGGAACCTACAGGGGCTCTGGCTTCTTCACCCTGGCCTTCCAGGCCCTGCCATCTGACAGAATTCGGCTGTCTCCTGAATAATTCACTCCCCCTGGCCTTTGCTAGGCTCCTCCCCCTACTCCACAGAAGCTCATCTCCTTCTCATGGTAGGCTCCCAGTGAATGGTGGTTCCCTTTCTTCACTTCTATCAACCCCAGGTAACCAGGGCAGAGGCTAACTATTGAAAAGTAAATAAGTAACATGAAAGTGGATTCACATGACATTCATTTGGAAAAAAAAAAAAACGTGATCACCAAGATCACTAGAAACCGGCAGAATCACACGGAGCCCCATATCCAGGAGCCTCTGATTTGGGTTTTTCTGGCATGGAAGCTTATATGACCTGTCCAGTCCCTTTTCTGGCCTAAGGAGCCTTGAGTTCCTGGGACTCCTTCTAAAACTGCCCCCTGGAGCAGCCACTTGAGGCTGGGCTTTGAAGGCCACACCTACCACTCCTCTCCCTCCTAGCCCCACCCTAGACCTTTCCAAAGGAGTCAGGACCCTAGGTTCCTTATTAAGCAAGTCCCTTCTCTAAAGGACCTAGTTTCTTCATATGTAAAAAGGGGGGGGGGAGTAGCAGAATTGGATGACAGAAAAATTACAATAATAAAAACATTTCCCCAGTTGCAAAAGGTTTTCCCATCAAAGTTCTCATCAGATAATGTTCAAAGCCCCTTCTAGCTGGAACACTGTAAACTCATTATAAATAACCTCGGCCATCCTCTGAGGTTAGCGTGCACAGACTTACCGCATTAGGAGATTCCACTGCACCGAGGTACCAGAGTTGCTTAAACCAGTCAGCTCCCTATGAGGAGCATTTAGTTGTTTGCAATTTTCCACCAGAATGAACAGTGCTGCGAAGAAAAATCTTGCATAAGTATTTATTTTTGTTGTGTGGTTTTTTTCTTAAGATAGATTCCTAGAAGTGGAATTACTGGCTTAGAGAATGCATACATTTTAAATTCTCTTCTTGTTAGTTAAGAAATTTTACAGGGTAATTCTCAAACCCTAATTGTATTTCGGCTTTACCTGGGGAATTTGTTTACACACCACCAGCCTTCCTCCCCAGCCCCAGGTTCCCCTCCAGAAAGTCTGGGGAGGGGCCCCTGAAGCTGCTTTGTTATCCAGCTCCCAGGTAGCGGTGGCTCTGCTGCAGGCTGAAGAGAGGAAGGAGTCTCTCCCTTACATTTACCCAAAGGCACCTGACCTAGCACAATACTTGGGAAGCACTGGCCTAAGAGACTGCCGCTGGCCGAATCTGTGGGTTGGTCTCTGGGTTCCAGCCCCAGGTCCCCACTTGCCTCCCCAAAATGGGCCAAGTCAAGTGCACATGGACTCCAGCACAATGCCTGGCACAGAATTCAAGCTCAGCAGCTGGTGAAGAAGTCACAGCTTCAGGCACACCGGCTGCACCCCTATTTTTTCCTTTAGGCCTCCCCTTCTGCAGGTCCCTCCTCCACACGGGCTGTGACCCTAGTGGCCAGGGACCAGTTGGTTTTACCTTTCTTACGTAAGACTCCCTGAGCTTTCTTTTTTTTTCTCCAGAGAAATTTCTCACTACTCTGCCAAGAAATTGTTTGGGGCTTCCACTCTGGGCCTCAGTTTCCCCATTTGTAAAATGGAGAGCGCTGGACAGTGTCAGTGACACTTGGGTGCTGCTGTGAGGAGAGCAGTGTGGCCAACTAGGTTCTAAGAGTTTGCAGACAAGTCTGGCCTCCACAGGAGTCCAGGTGCCCCTTAACAGTCATCTAATCGGTGTTCTGATTGGCTTAGGGCCTGTTTGGAGATAACTAAATATTGGTTCCCAGAGTTCCCCATTGCTAAAGTGCCATTAACCCCAAAAGTCATTTTCAAGCTGTTGATTTCCAAGCTCATGGGCCCAAGATGTCTGGGCCCAGAGTGAGGCCCAGAAAAGGCTTTGCCCCATTTGAGCTAGACTCTATGGGAGCTGAGAGCACAGGAGAGCTGGCAGCGGGTGGGGAAGACCAAGGGAAACATCCTGGAGTTGGGCGTTTTGGGCAGAGGAGGAAAAAGAACCCAGCCAGGGCAGCTGGGAGATGCTAGACTGATCCATCTGCCTCCTTCAAGGACCAAGGACCAGTCACAATGGGACTCAGGGCTTGGCTGTTAGACCCGGGATGTATGACACTCGTTGGCTGTGTGACAAAAGACAAGTCAAGCAACCTCTCTGCGACTCACCGGTAAGCCAGTGATTTACATAGAACAGCACCACCCCATAACTCGAGGATTGAACGGGATGCTACAAACGAAGTACGGTACCTCCCTTAGCGCCGCTGCGTTGAAAACACCCAAGTGTTGGCTGGTATTACCTCGGGCCGCCCCCTGTGTGCTAGACCCTGGGCTAGGTGCTTAGGGGTCACTTCCCGTCCCAGCCTTTCTTCCCGACTCTACGGGCCTCTAAAGGCAGAAACGGCATTTCACTCT
This sequence comes from Trichechus manatus latirostris, assembly GCF_000243295.1. Lineage (NCBI taxonomy): Eukaryota > Metazoa > Chordata > Mammalia > Sirenia > Trichechidae > Trichechus > Trichechus manatus. The sequence goes on along the minus strand of NW_004443944.1, from coordinate 27,592,723 downwards.
GAACCCGGTCCCTTACCAGCTGGGTTTAAATCACAGACTAATTGGGCCTCAGCTTCCTCTCGGTGCAATGGGAACAGTAATACAGCCCACAGGAGACCTTGACGGTAGGAGCGAACTCACAAACGTCGGGATTTGCCCGATTTCTCCTCTGAGCAAGCACCCCTAACCGCAGCGTGGAGTACACAGTAGGCGCTCCGGAAATGCTCCGCGAAAGGAGGCGCGGGTCCACTTCCTGCCCCCAAGCGAACTATCCCAAGTCGGGCTCCCACCACTCCTCCTCGGTGGCCATGTGGCATTCCTGAGGGTGGGGGTGGGCGCAGGAAGATGGTGCCCTAGCGGCCCCGCCCCCAACCGGGCGCGATGGGCGGGGCGAAGCCCCTCCGCGCCGTCGGTCCGCCCCGTGGGGGGGTGGGCGTAGCTCGCGGCGCTCCGCACAAAGTTTGTTTTCTCCCTCCGGGCCGGTGGGGGAGGGCGCCAGAGCGTGCAGGGGAGGAGAGGGGATCTGACGTCAGGCCGCGAGGTGCTTTCCAGCCCGGAGCTGTCAGGCCGAGTGTCAGGCTGAGCAGGTACGCGGCGCGATCCCCCGGGCCCCCAGCCCCCTGCCAGGCCGCCCGGACCGAGCCCGAGGCCTCGTGGACCGGAAAGCCGCTCGGAAAAGTCAGTGCGGGGCGCAGGGGAGGGGAGAGGGGCGCGCGGACAACTTGGAAAGTTTCTTTTTCTCAGTCAGGCGGGGGAGGGGGCGTCGTCCCGGCGTGTGCGATTGTGGGTGTGTGAGCTCGAGTGTGTTTGTGAATTCCGACTGCGCTGTGGGGCCGGGTGGTGGCTGGCCCCCGGGGGAAGCTCGCTCGAGGCCCTTTTGGGGGGCCCAGTTCCCCAGGATCCCACCCCCGGAGAGGGCCGCCCTGGCCGGGGTGAGCGCGGGGGGCGGGTTTGTTTGGTTTCAAAAGTGCACGTTGCTAACCGCCGGCTGGGCCCCCCCGGCGGCCGCGTCGGGGAGGGGGCCGCAGAGAGTGACAGCTGGGTGGGGGCCGCGAGCAGGGCCCGGAGCGGGGGCGCTGGGGAGCCCGCGCGAGTTCCCCTTTCCTTTGAAACAAAGGAAAGTCTGTCTGCGAGGCATCTGTCACTCCCAGGCGGGCCAAGGGAACGGGGCGCGTGGGGCCAGCGACCTAGAGAAACTTTGTGCGCGCTGGGACCCTCGGGCAGGCTGAGCGTGAGCCGAGCCTCTGGCGAGGCCAGAGAGCAGTCCCCGGGGCCGGGGGCGGCCAACATGGAGTCTGGGCGCAGGGCTGGGGGGCGGCGCGGAGGTGGGAGCCTAGCCCCTCCCCTCCCCCTCTGGGCCGAGTTCGGCGCACAAAGCCAAGCGCGCACGCTCGGCCAGCCCCGCGCCCCGAAGTCAGTCAGCGCCGAGCGCCGGGGAAGGGGGTGGGAACCAAACTTTTTCCTGCCCTAGGACAGACACGTGAGTTTTCTTTCTTCTAGAGCCCCCGCCCCTCCGGGATTGCGGGCCCGCGGGGGAGCTGGGGCACGGGTCTGGTCAAGGTTGAGGGCCCGGGGGTGCCGGCGCCCCGAGCGCAGGCGGACTCCCCGCCGCCCGGGGAGCCATGTGCTCCGACTCCGTCCGGCCGCGGGGGAGGCTGCGCGCTTTGTGTGAACTGCTGGGAATGTGAGCGCGAGCGCGCGGCCGGGAGGAGTGTCGGGGCCCAGCCGGGGGAGTTGTCAGAAAGTTCGTGCGGGAGTGGCTGCAGGCCGGCGTCGTGGGAGTGTGTAGGAGGGTGCACAGGGTGTTGTGGTGAGAGGGTGCTGCCGCAGGCCAGTGAGGGTAAGAACCGACCGCTAGTGTGATGACGTCTGGCGTTCTCCCTGTCCGAGAGATCGTGGGTGGGCAGGTCGGTTGAAGTTTGTGGGTGGGCGGATATCCAGGAATTGTGTTAGTTGCGTGGGGCACAGTTGTTCGTGCGAGGTGTGGGATTTGCAAGTTGTGTGTGCTGTGTGTGTCGGTAAAAATCATCGGCGTTGCAGGGCTTGAGCGGTGGGTGGGTGAAAGTTCTCTGAAGCGCTGTTGCATTTGTTGAGGGTGTGTGTGTGTTTGGCTGCGAGTGTGGGGTGTATATGTGGGGACCTGCCCGGACTGTAGGCGGGCTGGCGTGCAGGACACCATGGTGGAGAGTTTGTGTAGACTGAGGGGTCATCCCCGCAGCCTGCCGGAGGAATCCTGCAGACTGGGACTTGGCTGGCAGCCAGGGTGGAATCTGTACAGATAACCTTGAGTAAACTTCTCACAGCCTGCCAGGGATACATCCTGGAGCTCCGATCCCAGCTGTCCTAGCTGCCTCTGAAAGCAGCGTGCTGTTGGTGCTCTCTGAGGAGTGGCACCTATAACCAGCGTCCATCTCACCTCCAGGTGGCCTGACTGGGAGCGTAGACCCTTCCCTCGAAAGTCTGGCCAGCCGGCTCAGCGATCTGGGCTCTGGCCCAAGTAGAGGAGACAAAACCTGGGAGATGCCAGAGTCTGGCTGGGGAGCTGTTAAAAGGCTGAGGAGGGAGGAGCCTGGAGATTCTGGCATCAGTGTGGCCTGGAACTTTTGCTTTTAGAATGTAAATATATTTTGCATGTGTAGACAGGAACTTTGTTGGGGGATGAGCAGATGGGCTGGGTTGTCTAGCTTTCTTTATTTGACAGGTGAAGGGGGAGGCTTAAACCCAGAGAAGGGAGAAGACTTGCCCTGGGTCACACAGCCAAGTGGAGGGATGGTAGGGCAGGAACTAGGTGACAAAGGAAAATGCCTGGGAAACATCAGTAGGGATGACTTGCTACTCTTTCTGCAGAGCACACAGTAGGTTCTCAGTAAATGTTGCATGGATTGTTGCAGGGCCATGGTGATCTGTCGAGTTTCCAGACTCCTTAGGAGACCTGGGAGGCAAAATGGTGTAGAGCCCAGCCTCTGGGGACAAACTGCCTGCATCCAAATCCTACTTTACTACCATATCCCGAGGAAACCCTGGTGGCGGAGTAGTTAAGAGCTACGGCTGCTAACCAAAAGGTCAGCAGTTTGAATCCACCAGGCGCTCCTTGGAAACCGTATGGAGCAGTTCTACCCTGTACTGTAGGGTCCCCCTCTAAGAATCGACTTGACGGCAATGGGTTTACCATATCCTGGCAGTAGGATTTTTTTTCTTTTTTAAATAAAAACTTGATTGAGATATAATTCACACATTATACAATTCATCCAAAGTGTATAATTCAGTGGTTTTTAGTATATTCACAGATATGTGCACCACACAGTCGATTTTAGAACATTTTTCTTACCTCACAGAGAAACCCAGCCCCTTTAGCTAGTATGCGCTTATCTTTCTTTCCTCGGCAGCACTGGCCCCCAGCCCTAAGCAACCACTTATCTGTTTCCTATCCCTATAGATTTCCCTATTCTGAACATCTTATATAATGGAATCATACAATATGTAGTCTTTTGTGACTGGCTTCTTTAACTTAGCATAATGTTTTCAAGGTTCATCCATGTTGTAGCATGTACAGTACTTTATTCTGTGTGTGTGTATGAGATAAAATATAACTCCATTCCTTTTTATGACCAAGTAATATTCCATTATGTGGATATCCTGGCAACGCCATGTGTGTAGAGTAGAACTACATTCAAAGGTTTTCAAAGGGGCTATGACCTTTCAGAAGCCGATTGCTGGGTCTTTCTTCCAAGGCACCTCTGGGTGGGTTTGAACTACATATCTTTTGGTTAGTAATCAAGTGCTTAACCTTATGCGACACCGACATTAGGTCGCCATGAATCAGAATCGATTCCACAGCAACTGGTTTGGGGTTATTTGGTTATATGGCATTACCACATTTTATATAGCAGTTCATCAGTTGATGGACGTTTGAATTGTTTACACTTTTTGGTTATTATGAAGAATGTTGTTATGAACATTCGTGTACAAGGTTTTATGTGGACGTATATTGTCATTTCTCTCATGCATGTACCTAGTGGTGGAATTGCTGGATCATATGGTAACTGTTTAACAGCGGTTGGATCTTGGACACTTTCTTAGTCTCTCTGGGCCTTGATTTCCTCATCTATGAAATGATAGTAAGAGATTCTTCCTCACGAGGGCTTTGTGAGAATTAAATGAGATCATAAATGTAGCGTGCTCAGTTCAGAGTCTGGAGAACAGTAGACGTCAGTGGTAGCTGTAATTATTTCTAGTCCTGGTTCTGCTTCTTAGTGAGCTGCCAGTCATTTCAGTAGTTGGCTACCTGCTCTTTGGAATGGGGGGGTTTTGAAATCAGCCCTTTTAGCTTGCCCAAGCTGTGGTTTGAATCGTGCCTTCCCCATTTCTGTGTCCCAGGCTCTAGTAATGGGGTGTGTGTCTGGAAACCAGGAAAAGAATGAGAGGCTGTGCTTGGTACTGATGTCCCCATCCCCTGTGTCGCTTGCCCCAGGCTTGCTTGAGGCCCAGCCTAGCTGCTAGACACCTCTACCATGTCGGACAGTGATCTGGGTGAGGACGAAGGCCTCCTCTCCCTGGCTGGCAAGAGGAAGCGGAGAGGGAACCTGCCCAAGGAGTCTGTGAAGATCCTCCGCGACTGGCTGTACTTGCACCGCTACAACGCCTACCCCTCAGAGCAGGAGAAGCTGAGTCTTTCTGGACAGACCAACCTGTCGGTGCTGCAGGTAAGGAGGGGATTTGGGCAAGGGAGTGATGGGACCTTGGTTCTAGTCCTGGCCCAGCCCTGTTACTAACTCACTGTGTAGCCTTGGGCCAGTCACTTCCCTTCTCTGGGCCTCAGTTTCTTCTTGGGTCAGATGAGAACACCCAGCCTGCCTGCCTCAAGGGAAGACAAAATGAAATGAGGTCGTGGCAGGTGGATTTCAGACTCTAGAATTCTGAAGAGGGAAGGAATCATTATTAATGCTGAGGTGTCCACATTAACCTTGGAGGCAGGTGGAGTCCTTGGGAAGGTGAGAAGATATTGAATGTCTGGGATTCAATCCCCAGCCTCAGAGACATGTTTGGGTAGGGCCTTGGTTGCAGTGGGTGGGTGGCGTGCTTAAGGAATGAGTTGGTCTTCAGACAGGGATTGGACTGGATTGTGGGACATAAAGTGATACTCGTGAAGAGTGTGCCTCTTAGTCAAGTAGATACAAGAGACCAAAGGGGCAGCTTCTGTCTGGAGGTGAGATGGGAAGGCAGAGAGAGTTAGGAGCTGGTTGAATGGTCATGGGGAATCAGGGGCGGAAAGGAGGAGTGTGCTGTCGCAGAATGGGGTGAGCAGTTAGGGTCTCATAACAATGTATGTAAAAAAAATTTTGTATGGGAGACTGACTAACTTGAAATGTAAACTTCATTGAATTACAACAATTTAAAAAAAAAAAGAAATGAGTTGGAATCACATCAAGGAAAGGGCAGAAGTCAGGGGCAGTGGGTGGAAAATGCCATTCTGCCACATAGGAGCTGTGGGCTAGGTCTTGATTTCCGCATCTTTAAAGTAGGGGTTAGAATCATTCCCTTCCTGACAGGATTGTTGCGAGGAATAGATTCAGGACTGGCTGTGAAAGTGCTTTGTAAACCGTGCACACGGGCTTGCTCAAAAGATAGTCTTAGCACCTTTCGTCTGGACCATTGCCTTGCCTCCAATTTGTCTGTTACCTACCTGAGAGGCACCAGAGGCCCACCCTCTGCCCACTGGCCCACTGCTCCCCTTCGTGAGCCAACCAAGCCTCTCCCCCAAACCCTTTGCTTCTTTTCCACCTCCGTCGTTTCATGGCCCATTATTCCACGCTACAGTGTTCTCTCTCCTTCATCCCCTTATCCCAACTCCAGAGCTCCCACATCTTCCAATACCAACTCCTGTCCCTCCTCCACGAATCCTCACGGTGAGTATTTGGCCCTTGGAATTTCTGTCTCTTGACTTGCTGGGCAGTGGGTAAAATAGTCTGTCTGTGAGAAAAGCTCTACAGTCACAGACTTTGACTCTGGTCCCATCTTCTCCACAAGAGGAAACTTGAACATTGGCCAAGTCACTGGAGCCTCTCTTTCCTCATCTGAACAAGGGAGATGATTGTAGCACTTTCATGGGGTGTAAGGAAGAGTTTGGGGCTCACACAGTGGGTATTTCTACTCCCTTATTCTGGTCCTTCATCTCTCCTCCTAGGTCATAAGGTCTAGGTAGACCCAAGGTGTCTAGCATTCCATAGATATACCTCCTGAGCACTCCCACTGTTGCTTTGTGCTGGACAGGGTTGGAGTCCCAGAGAGGGATCAGACACATTCCTACTCTGAAGGAGTATCTCACTTGGGGTGGGGGTGGTGGAGCTGACCTAGGCACTGATGTTTACAGAAAGTGATCACTGCTGGGATAGAAGGCAGTGAAAACCCAGGTAGAGTTCTGAGCCAGCCTAGAGCCTGAGAGCCAGGATTGCCTACATCTACAGCCTCTTTGCTGGTCTCGCTGCATCCAGCCTTGTTCTTACAGTCCATTCTCTTGGACACTAAAGTGCTGATCTGATTATGTCACATACTCCGCAGACCTCACTTTCCTTGGGATAGAGTCTAAACTCTAGGAGCTTACCAGCCTCATCAGTCACTTCCTCGAAGGCCTTGGGTCCTTGAATTCCTGGCCTTCAGGCCTTCTCCCATGGCTCTGAACAACCAGCTACAGCCCTGACCTTTCCTTACGTGACTCCGTTTAAGCATCTGTTTCTCATGAAAGAGTTCTCTGACCCCCAGCCTAGGTTTTAGACCACTACTGATATTACCGGTGTGCCTCACACCTGTCAAACCATTTGTCACATTGTACTGGAATTGCTCTTAGCCAGGGAGACTGTTTCTCAGATCTGAGTAATGTACCAACTCCTTTTAAAGAATTATATTTTTCATGAGCCCTCCTCCCTTCAATGTATTAACTTGAATCATTTTTATTATCACATCACTTAAGTATGTACAAACATAAAACTGGTTAAAAAAAACTTATTTTTTGCTCCCATATTAAAAAAAAAAAAAAAAAAGCAACTCACAGCCGTCAAGTTGATTCTAACTATAGTGACCCTATAGGACAGAGTAGAACTGCCCCATAGAGTTTCCAAGGCTGTAAATATTTACAGAAGTAGACTGCCACATCTTTCTCCCAAGGATCGGCTGGTGGGTTCGAACCACTGACCTTTCAGTTAGCAGTCAAGTGCTTTAATCACTGCACCACCAGGACTCCTTGCTCTCATACACAACTATAAAAGCAAACAGTTTTACTAAGTAAATAAATATAAAACCAATGAAATTCCATCTAACTGCATTTAAAATGGCAGAGGGTACTTTGACTCTGAGCTGTGGTGTGTAGTGTGACAGAGATGCTAAATTTTGAGTTGAGTAAGTCTGTTGCTATAGGCCATGATGTTCCTTCTCCTGATCAAAATGAAAATACAAAGCCAAGACGTTCTTGTGGAGAACTAGTGGACTCCCTAGGACGTAACAGCCACAGATCCCACTTGGAGAAATGTAGGTCTAGGGCAAGGAGTAGCCATTGGAGGCCTCTGAGGAGGAACAGGCTGGGGTCCAGCATCCCCTGGTGGGAAGCGGCTGTAGCAGGGCCACCCTGCTAGAGTCATGAGGAAAGTTATGGAACAGTGGGACAGTCTGGCTCAGCCTAGATTAGAAACTCTACATTGAGTTCCAAATCCATCCCAGCCCACACATAGTTGTTTGGAGGCTTTGCAGACACCTCAGATTCCCTTATTGAGAACTAATAACTTCTCCAAGCTGACTTCTTTCTCAAGAGTTCTGCTTGATAGCCCCTGCTTGACAGTCCCTTCTCAACTCTTTCAGTCAGTCACTAATTCCTATACATTTTAGCCTTAAATATCCTGGAATATGGCATCTTTCCCTTCTTGGTCCCACCCATAATCATCTGATCACTTACCATTCTCTTACATAAAACCCTTCAATGGTTCCCACTGCCCTAATGACAACATCACCTGCCCTGTCTGCATCTTAGGCCTCATCCCTGGCCCTCCATGTTCCTGTCTCACTAGCTGCTGTCACTGGACCACTTTCCTCCCACCTCTGACTGGCCAAGTCAGTGCCTCCTGACCACTAGAAGAGAGCTGTATTTGCTTATTTACGTCACACTAAACTCGAGAGCTATCATCAGTCTGTCAGTTTGTCCTATTGTGGTGTCTTGCATGTTGTTACGATGCTAGAAGCTATGCCACTGGTATTTCAAATAGCAACAGGGTCATCCATGGTGGACAGGTTTCATCAGAGCTTCAAGCTAAGACAGACTAGGAGGAAAGGCCTGGTGATCTACTTCTGAAAATTAGCCAAAGGAAACCTTATGGATAACAACAAAATATTTTCCGATATAATGCTAGAAGGTGAGCCCTCTAGATTGGGAGACACTCAAAGTATGCACTGGAAGCATACCAGTGATCTTGAAGATGGCACAGGACTGGGCAACATTTTGGAGACCAGAGAAGAATTGATGCATTTGAATTGTGTTGAAGAAGAATATTGAATGTACCACGGACTGCCAGAAGAATGAACAAATCTGTCTTGGAGGAAGTATAGCCATAATGCTCCTTAGAAGCGAGGATGGTGAGACTTTGTCTCACATACTTTGGACATGTCATCAGGAGGGACCAATCACTGGAGAAAGACATCATGCTTGGTATAGTAGAGGGTTAGTGAAAAAGAGGGAAGACCTTCAATGGGATGGATTGACATGGTGGCTACAATGGGCTCAAACATAACATTTGTATGAGGATGACGGTAGGACAAGGCAACGTTTACTTCTGTTATACATGAGGTCGCTATGAGTCAGTAGTCAACTCCATGGCACCTAACAACAGCAACAGTACATGGGATGGCCATGAGTTGGAGATGACTCGGCAACTAATAACAAACTCTAGACAGGGACTTTGTCCTATTTATCGCTGTATCTGGTAAAAAAAAAAAACAAAAAAAAACAAAACAAAAACCTGTTACTGGCATGTCGATTCCCTCTCATAGCCCTCTCATAGCGACCCTGTAGGTGATCAGTAAATGATTGTTGATTTGACAGGAAATTAAAGTGTTGGAAATATCAACAGGCAGGAGGACCTAGGAAGGAAATGTAGTAGCTCCTCAGTCAGGAAAAACTGATTAAGTCCCTGGAGGTATCTCTTTTTCATGTATTTAATTTTAAAGTTTAAACATCTTTTATTAAGGACAGTTTCAAATATCCACAAAAGAGAATATTATAATGAGCCCCGGTACCAACCACCTGGCTTCAACAAGCATCAACACTTTGCCAAGCTTGTTTTATCTCTCCCTGGGGGCATCTCTTTTGTTTGTCTTTTTTAAACTCGCCCAGGAGCACTCATTAGCAAGTCAATGAGTCATTTAAGTAACTGGTTTGCTGGTACTTGCCAGAGGCTAGGCAGTTGGGAGGGTAAGGGGAAAAAAAAGTCTTTTGTGAAGGATTTTCACAGGTTCCTGGGACACCGTCTAATCCCGCTAGGTTGGACTGGATCTGTGGTTTTCAAATTCTTCTGGGGGCTACCTCTTGTGGAGGGGAGGTCAGCATGGCAGGTAGGGTTCTGGTTCCCATTCCTTCGTTCTGTAATAGTGTTGGGGGTGTACTACGTGCCAGGCCTGGTGCTGTGTGTGGGACACAGTAGAAGAGAGAACAGGCGCCATCCCTGCCCTCAGGCAGCCACGTGGGGTGGAAGACATTATTTAAAGAACCAAAAATTCATCGTAATTATTTAATTACCAATGTGGTGAGTGTTTCTTACCATCTATAAGGTGGTAAGAAAGCCGCTGAGCTGCCCTGGTGTGGGGTTAGGAAATGCTTCTCCCAGGGTCCCCTCTGAGCTCAGGGACTGCACTGGAAGGGGGGGCAGAGTGAGAAGGGACCCTGCGAGGCTGTAGTGGCTGCCTGTGTGGCAGTGGGTGGCCTGGCCTGGCCACAGGGCAGCCAGTGACTGCCTTTATCGTCTGGAGCCTCTCTCCTCGCTCTAGCTCCCGCTAGCTGCCTTCAAATTCCTCCCACAGGCAACCTTTGTCTCCCCATCTCAAGGCCTTTCATTTGTGTATTTATTTTTTGAGTTTCTGTATAAGCTTTTTACCTTAAAGGGCCCAACCCCCAAGATAGTTAAACTAGTAGTTGAGACTAGTGGTTCCTAAACCTGGGCATCTGAGCTTCCCGGGGAGCTTGTTTCAATATACAAATTCCCGACTCTTCCACCACCACCCCACCAGATCTATAAAGCAGATGAGAAATTATTAACAATTTTAAAAAATCACCCCCAAGATGATTATAATACACCTTAGATTGAGGTCCGCAGTGTTTGGGAAGGACCTCTCTGTGCCTTCACTTCTCTCCCTGCTGGAGCTTCTGTCTTTGACGGCTGAGAAGATGTTGAAGCACTGGGTCTGCCTTGGTCACACGCCCTGCCCTGCTCCCATCTGCATGGCCTTCAGCGGCTTCCTGCGCATATCCTCCCTCCCGTCTCCATTTGCCACCGTGATTCCTCCAGTGTCCTTCATCTCAGCCACTGATTAAAAAAACACTGACAGGGCAGCAGCCCTTCAGATAGGGCCCTGTTTTGTTGTAGAGACAGGCATCACAGAACCACACAGGCCCGGCATCCAGCCTGTGTTTTATCATATCAATCACAGAATTCACCTTGGCACTGTCCCTACCACCTCCCCAAGGATCTTGAGTGGATGGCAAGTCACATGCTTTTACTGACTTGGGCATGGGGTTAGGGCAGTGGAAGGGGCCACACAAAATCCCCACAGCCCGTTATCACAGCTGGCATTGGCGGGTGCACTCACGTCTCCTGCCCTTGCCTAGCCCCCCCCTCAGCTGTGCATTTCTATGGGATGAGGAGGCAAAACAGAGTCAGTAGACTGCCAGGTTTTCTGTGGACCAGGGTGAGCGTGCGGGGGAGTGGGGTGGGGGTTGTTTTTCTGCTGTTCTCAGAATCCTAAGCCAAAGTGGGAGGTATAACTAGGGGGTAGGTGCCCACACAGCTGCTAGTAAACTACGGAGGCTCCCCTCCCTGAGACTGCCCTCTCAACAACAACACTTATCGCTACTTCACTTGACCCAGGTCACTGTGACCCGACCATTTCACCTGCATACAGGCAGAGAGGTGCGGTGCTGTCCTGTAGCACAGGTGATTGAAGAGGCAGCTGCACCTGAGCAAGGAGGGCAGGCCTCAGGCCAGTACGCTTCAGCCTTTTTCTCACCTGGCAGTGGTGGTCGCCTGACACCAGACTGTCTGGATCAAATCCCAGCCTTTCCACTCACTGTCCATGTGACCTTGAGCAACTTACTGAACCTCTCAGATTCAGGGCATCTGTTTCTTTTTTCGAATAAAATGGAGATCATCATAAAACCTCTCTTAAGGGCTGTTGAAGATTATTAATGAGCAATTAGATGTGAAATGTTTAGAACAGCCCCTAGTAAGTTTTGTGTACAACAAGTGTTAGCAGGGCCAGATTAAGGCGTGTGAGAGCCCTAAACACTGATAATCTGTGGTGCCCCTTCCTCTGCTTACTCACATTCGAACAGGATATGTGAGTTTTATGTGTGTGTGTTAGCTATCCATGATGTAATTTCTTTTTAAATGCGACTGCAATATTAATGACTAAATGCTAAAGTAGCGTATGCCATTTTAGCAGAATGAGATGAACTGGTTTGTAAAATTTTTAGCAGATGTGGGATACTAAGATTTTTACTATATACCACATTTTCTGCAAAAAAAAATTCCACATATTTTACAACAAAGAAAATGAGTCAGTGAGCTTAGTTGTTTCAACAATCAATGTAAAATTCTGTTGCTTTCCCACAACGAAAAATTGACTTTCACTGATTTGCTTTAAACAACTCATACTTCACTTTTGATCCTTGTTTTTATAATGGTATAATTATAAATGAACAAATGAAAAGATATTATAAAAGAAAATTTAACAATCAAAGAACAAATATTACAACAAATTACTATATTTTATTTTCAGATAGTTCTTTCATCAACTGGTACCCCTGTTTTATTGATTCCCTAAGCATGTGCTTACCTTGCTTATTGGGTAAGCCATTCCTGAGTGTTTGCTACTGGGATTTAAAAGATGGTTATACCCCTCTGCTCCTTTGGTGAGACAGCGAAGCAGAGTCGGGACAGCAGTGGAGGCCCTAAACCAGGAGACCTGGGTTTGAGTACCAGCTCTGCTGCTTGGTGGCTGTGTGACTTTGGGCAAGTTATTTCATCTCTGAGCTCCAGTTCCCTCTCTAGTACTTTGGGAACACTACTCACTACCTTTCAGGCTTGTGTGCAGATTAAAATGTAATGCAGGTTAGAGCGCTGGCATGATACCTGGTATCTAAGGTGCCTAATGGAAGTTAGTTTCCGTCCTTCATCTCAGCTCTTCAGCCCTGCGTCTCCTTGAGGCTCCCTTGCAGCTCAAGTGAGGATTCATCCCAGTCAGTGTACTCTTGATGCCTGCTGTATGTGCATGCTCAGTGGCACTGGAAAGACCCCAGAGGTGAAGGGGGGAATGAGGACCCCAGGGGCACGGTCCTTCCAGGCTGGAAAGGAGAGGGAGTGAAGGGCCACAAGAAGGCGCTGGCTCTTCTGTACCCTGCCCAGGAGTCTTCCAGCCTGACAGGACCAGGGCCTGGTACTACCCCTGGGTCACCTGGGAAAGGAGCTATGCCAACTCTAGGTGTCAGTTCCTGCCATAGGTGGCTGTCCATTTGGTTGGATAGAGGCAGACGAGCGGAGCCCATGGGAAGGTGGTAGCCAAGGGCTTGCTCAGGTAGGGGCCAAGAAAGAAGTCTGGTGATAGCTAGAGGCAGAAACTGATACAGGAGCCCTGTGGAAGCTGGGCTTTTGATTTGTTCAGCAAACGTTAGTTGAGTGCTAGGTGTTAACTGTAGCGTGCAGTTCCCAGGTCCCTATGCGAGGTAGCCAAGGCCTTCTGTCTTCTTTCCTGTGTAGCAGCTGGTACTTAATACATGCTCCATAAATATCTATTGATGAACTGACTGAGAGGAGAGAAGAGGCAGGGCCAGGAGAAGGGCCTGGAGTGAAATTGTGGTCAGACCACAGTCTAGACCCTGTATTAGCTTTCAGGGCTGCCATAACAAAACCATAGACTGGGTGGCTAAAAACAACAGAAATTTATTTTCTCACAACTGGAGCCTAGAAGTTCAAAATCAAAGTTTCAGCAGGGCCATGCTCCCTCTGAAGACTTGAAGGAAGAACTCTTTCTTCCCTCTTCCGAGCTCCTGGGCTTCCAGCAATCCTTGGCATTCCTTGGCTTGTAGCGGCAGCACTCCAGTCTCTCCCTCTATCTTCATGTGGCCTTCTCTTCCCCGTGTATCCTCTTCTTATAAGGACACCAGTCACTGGATTTAGTGCCTGCCCTAATCTAGTATGACCATATCACATCGGCAAATTTCCAAATAAGGTTACATTCTTGAGGTTCTGGGTGGACACGAGTTTTGGAGGGCACAGTTCAACCCATTTATAGACCTCTTAACCATTTGCCATGGTGTTCTGTCCTTGCAGGATCGGCCCTGCCCACTTCTGAGCTAACCATCTACCATTCCCCCTATGTCAGTTTTTTAAACCAAACTCAGTTCTGCCTCAGGAACCTGGCATTTGCTGTTCCTCTGTCTAGAACATTCTTCCCTCAGCTTTCTGTATATTTGGCTCTTCTTATCCTTTAGGTCTCAGCCTTTCCAGACAATTATGTACAGAAGTCTTTCTTGTCCGTATATGCCTGCCTTTTTATTCCTGTCTGTTTCCTTCTTGGCACTTGCTAGTGGGAATGCACCTGTTTGTTTATTGCCAGTCTCCATGACGAGATGGACTGGAAGCTGCACTCCACAGGAAGGGTGCATGTCTGTTTAATTCTCAGAAGCATCCCCAACACCAAGAAAGAACTGGGTGTGGCCGTAATAGGCACTCAATAAATATGACTTGAATGAACAAGAAGCCTTGAGACGGGGAGCAGCAGGAAGGTTGAGAAGTGCTAACTTGACTATTCTAGTGAATAAAATAAGCTGGAAGTCTGGGGCCCTGTGATGACCTCAGAGAAAGATGCAGAGAGGAGTGTGACTCCTGCTCTCCAGCTCCAGTGCCCCAGGCTTAGAGATCCCTGGCTGGAGGTGGAATCCTGGGTGACTTCACCAGCCTGAGCCTTAGATGTATTCATCAGTAAAATCTGAGTTGATCAAACTCATCTCATAGGGTTGGTGTGATTACTAGAAGAAAATTCTATAGATGTACCAAACCAGACCTGTTGTCATGGAGTCAATCTGAACTCATAGGACAGAGTAGAATGGTCTGGTATGGTTTCTAAGGCTGTAATCTTTACGGAAGCTGACTGCCGTATCTTTCTCCCATGGAGAGACTCGAATCACTGACCTTTGGTTAACAGCCAAGTGCTTTAACCACTGTGCCAGTAGGACTCCACGTAAACATACCAAAAGTGAACCCATTGCCATCAAGTCAATTCTGACTCATACCAACCCTATAGGACAAAGTAGAACTGCCCCATAGGGTTTCCAAGGAGCAGCTGGTAGATTCAAACTGTCAGCCTTTGGTTAGCAACAGAGTACTTAACCATTACTCTCCCAGGGCTCCTCATAGACATACAGTGCTCAGTAAATGGTAGCTTCTGGGGAACTCTTCTTTGCAGGGGAGAGTCCCAGAAAGATACCTAGACGTATGGATACCTACCCTGCCACACCCATGCCCCACCCCCCATACATACACCCACAGTTTCTAATGTTTCTCCTCTTCCCCCCTACTTCTGAGTTGGTACCGAGGATTATGGTGGCGCCTCCAGTAGAGGGTAGGAGGCAGAAGGACCTAGAAAAGATGACAGGAAGTTGTATTTGCCTATTTAACAAGAGTTAATATTTTAAAACAGGTTTTGTATTCATGAGTTTAAACCAGCCATGCAGCTGAGAAACTGGGTTTCTAATTTACTCCATAACTGTTTCTAAATAATGCCCAAGTGAGCTACTGTAACATGGGTCTTGTCACATCTCTAGGCCATTAGGAATAAATGAGGGGAAAAGTGGGTAGGAGTGGTTGATGTTTTTTAGATGCTCAAGAATGATGTCATGATTAGGTGCCTGCTGTGCTTGGATGTACAGAAACTGTATTCACCAGGGCCTGAATAAGGCATGTGAGAGCCCTAAACACTGATAATCTGTGGTGCCCCTCCTCTGCTTACTCACCCATTGGAACAGGATATGTGAGTTTTATGTATATGTATGTATACACACGTGTGTGTGTCTGTGTGTCTTAGCTATCCATGATGTGACTTCTTTTTAAACACAGCTATAAATAGTATTCGCAATCGAACGCAAAAGTGGTGTATGTCATTTTAGTGGAATGAGATGAACTGGATTATAAAATTTTTAGCGGATGCGGGATGCTAAAATTTTTACTATATACCACATTTTCTACAAAAAGAATATTCCACATATTTTACAACAAAGAAAATGCATCAGTGAACTTAGTTGTTTCAACAATCAATGTAAAATTCTGTTGATCTTCCACAATGAAAAACTCACTTTACCAATTTTGCTTTAAACAGCTCATGCTTCAATTTTGATAGTTGTTTTGTAATAAATGGTATACTTATAAATGAACAAATGAAAAGATGTCATAAAAGAAAATTTACTGATCACAAAACAAATATTACAACAAATTACTGTATTTTATTTTTAAATAAATCTTTTATCTCTAACATGTTATAATTTAAAACATTTCTATTCTTTGCTCTTACAAATTCTTCAATGATTTCATCATATCTACTTCCATGAATAATGAGGATAATGAATCAAGTCTTTCATGAATCATTGTTTTACCCTGAGGGTTTTTGAGTCTCTTCAGGGATGAAAATGAGTGTTGTACAGTTTGTGATCATTCAAGTTAGGGCTATGCAATTTCAACATTGGGAAATAAGCATTGTATTTTATCTTCTATTATAGAATCATACATGCCTACGTGAGTAAAATTTGTCTTTCCTGGATCTGTAAACTTAATTCTCATGTAAGAATGAAATTGTCACTCTTCTGTGTAAGGTTTTATATTTAAGTCATCAGGATACACCTGCTCTAATTTCTTGGATGCTTTCATGCATTCTTCATCAGGTCTATCCACATTGTTTAAGAAGGGAAATCTATCTGAAAGAACTTCATACACTTTCACCCTTCTTTTCATGCAGTATTCAAATGTGTCAATGATGTGGTTAAGCGAAATTGATCTCTGGCACTCAGTACTTTTGGAGCAGTTCTGTCATTTACTTGTTTGTTTCTAATGCTTCTAGGACAGTGAACTGCTTGGTAATCAGTATTTGGCAGTATTTGTTTTGTTGTGAGTTCAGATTTTTCAAAATCTTCTCTTAAGTATGTAAATACCCTGTTAATGACTGGTAGAGATCTGTGCATGTCTTTAAATTTACTTCTGAATCTTGGAGACCTTGACTTGTTCGATGAAAATAACTGCAATATATTATTCCACATAGCCAACATAAATCCATACTCTAGTGTTTGCATTTTGTTGGCAATGTTTTCAGCTTCTCTTTTGATATCTCCTTTTTGTGTCTGGTCTTCAGCAATATTTTCTAAGGCATCTAAAATCTGAGTGTGTGATTCCAGGATTGCACTCGTTGCTAGAGCATGTGCTTCCCAGCATGTATTAGAAACACATTTTAATACTCAGTCATTGTCTAAATATGTTTTAAGAACTGCCAGTCGGTGAGTAGAGGTGGCAAAAAATGTGTAGAGTAACTGAACAGTAGAAAAAAAAATCAACTGATACCAGACAACAATTTACTGTACTACATCCTACAAGATTAAGTGAATGCGTAGCACATGGTATGAAAATGACATATTCATTACATTCTAAAATTTTCTGTTGCATACATTTATAATGCCTTGACATATTGGCAGCATTGTCATAGGACTGGCCTCTGCACTTAGAAAAATCAACTTTGCAAACTTCACATAAACAGTAAAGGACTTGATTTGCGATTTCTTCACCAGTATGACTTAATCAAGCTAGTAAATGTGATAAATCGCTCCAGGGGTTTTCCATCTGTTGGAGATACATATCTTCAAAACAGTACTTAGCTGATCTGTATGAGAAAGATCAGGAGTGGACTCTACAAACTGAAATATCGAGATATACTTATTTCACTGAAAATAGTTAATTGAACTTTATCACTTATTAAGTTTATTAATTCCTTACATATTGTTTCAGACATATACAATGGGTTGCCCTTTCCTGTGTTACCATGTTTCAAGATGTAACCTACTAAAAATGGATCAAACTGAGCAACAAGTTCAAGTAAACCCAAAAAATTTCCATTTTGTGAGGACCCAGACACTTCATTTCTTCCTTAAAAAGATAGTCCGCATTCAGCGATTATTATACTGACAGCAACAATACATTGCAAAATGGCTTTCCAGTATTGGCATTCTTCATTAATTTGTGTTTCAGGTTCATGAGTGTGGTAGTTAAGGTTGTGTGTTAACTTGGCTGGGCCATGATTTTCAGTGGTTTGGAAGTTAAGTAATGATGTAGTTATCCTCCATTTTCTGATATAATATAATCAGCTCCGTTATGTGATCAGCCAGTCAGTTGTAAGAGGAGTTTCCTTGGGGGTGTGGCCTGTATCCAATATGTATGGGCGTTCTGGCGAAGATTGCTAGCTTTTTCTCACTCTGGATTCTGCATCTGGCTCGTCATCATCTGACCTCTGGTTCTTGGGACTTGAGCCAGTGGCCTGCCGTACTGGTTGCCGATCTTGGGATTCATCGGCCTCTGCGTCCTGTGAGCCAGCAGCTTGCCGTCTTACTTGCTGATCTTGAGTTCGTCAGCCCCTAGGCTACATGAATCAGGAGAAGCCTCTAGCCTGATGCCCGATCCACGGATTTGGGACTTGCCAGCTTCTACAGTCGCGTGAGCCATTTCCTTGAGATCAGTCTCTCTCTCTCTCTGTCTCTGTATATATACATACACACATGCTTTACTGGTTTTCCTTCTTTAGAGAACCTAGCCTAAGACAATGATTTAAGCCAAAACTGTCTTTGGTTTAAGTACGACAACATACAATATCTGTGGATTGAACTGTTTTCATGTTTATCAATCATATTTGAGTTGCACCAATCACTAAATCCATTCATAGCAAATTGAGAATTAATTGATTTAGGACTGAATAGTTTGCAAACAAAACAATATACAAAGCTGACTTATGGAGAATGCAGTAGCCACTCCCTCTTATTTTTCACCATTAGCTTTGCACCCTAGAAATATATTCTGGCCACAGAACCTTGTTTGTTTACCGTCCAGAAATTTTCAACACGAATTTTCAAATGGTCTACTGTGATGTTAACAGTCACTTGGCCCACTTTCAACCCAGTAGTTTACATCATTAGAAGAAAAATTATTCCTCAAAGTAGGATCTGTATTTTTGTTGTTTATGGAGTCTGCAGGTGCAACATTTTAATATTCTAGAGTAGTTTCACTTTCTATATCATCATTAATTTTTTTACTACAGCAAGGATGGATGCAGAATTTGGAAAAAAAATTCTGTTATATTCATATTGCTGTTAGTAATTTCAGCACTAGCAGAACTTAATACGGTGATTTGCATCCGTTAAACTCAAGCATTCAGTGGAAGAAGTCTCTTCTGATTCACTGTGTTTTAAAAGGGAAGTTAATTTTGGAATTGTCTTTAGGGATTCACAAATCTTTTTCTTTTTATCTTCTGTGAGTTTTTGTTTTTACACTCCACTTAGTTGTTGCTGCTTCATTTTACTTGTATACAAAATTACATCATTTTTAAAATTTGGCTCTACTGTAGCAAATAAATTTGAATAACTGAAAATAAAACTTACCAAAAAAGTAAATTTTGTAAGATAAAATTTACATTCATATTTGGACTTAACACAAAAATTTATATTTGAAAATTGGTAAGTAAAAAAAATTCATTTGGAACATGTAATTTTGTTCTTTAGGTCTGAGATAGTCAAAAGAAATAGTACTTGCAAGGCAGTTAGAAATAATTTCATTTGTTTATCATACAGTGTTTGTTGGTGGGCCCTTCACAGATCTCCATGAGTGTTATTGATCTTGAAATAATACTTAAAACCTTGTGCAATCACTTCCGTCCTTTGATGCTGCACGTTCATAGTTCATTGGACTATTGCTGATACCCGATGGGGGCAAGAGCGATCGCAAAGAGCACGACACAGATATAAGGGTGTGCTCAATCTGAAGACGTGTTTTGGTTCGCCTTGCCCAGGACAGGACCATATAAATCACAAGTCATGTGATTATAGTGCCACTGGTGCATTCTTATGTGGTCGATGAGGGAGAATTGAATATGAGGGTATACCTGAT
The DNA here is from genome assembly GCF_000243295.1 of Trichechus manatus latirostris. Lineage (NCBI taxonomy): Eukaryota > Metazoa > Chordata > Mammalia > Sirenia > Trichechidae > Trichechus > Trichechus manatus. Next base: position 27,573,305 of record NW_004443944.1, on the reverse strand, counting down.
AGGTCCAAAAGGAAAATATAATTGTTATTGTATACAAAGTTTATAAAATGTACATTTTGTGGAATTGTTCAACTCCCACGTTCAGAGATAGTACATAACCGATGTAACATTAGCACCACTTTTTAATGAGCAAGTTTGTTTCACGAGTTATAACAATATCAATCAGTTTCTTAAAAGAAGGTCAGTCTGAAGGGAAATGGAAAATAAAATATATTTATATAATTTTTATTATCTAAATATTCATTTAATTT
>NW_004443944.1:27559379-27572954 GCF_000243295.1 Trichechus manatus latirostris | reverse complement strand
AATTTTTATTATCTAAATATTCATTTAATTTTTTGAGAAATAGTTCAATTTCCTTACATGGAGATATGAAATATTATGATAAAATATAAATGTAGTGTTCTGATAAGCGCCCTTTGTTGCTTTCTTGGAAGACAAATTTAGAAACACACTCATTGTTGCAAAACATATTTTACACGATAAATATTGAATTCTGTGTTCTCAATATGCCTAATACCTCATTTATTAGCATATATAGAGTAATATCAAACAGTGTCCTGCACAACAGGCAATAAAAAACAAAATTCACTTGATACATAAATTAAAACTTTTCATGTTAGATAAATATTAATATTTCCAGTATTTTTTTGACATTTGCTATGTTAATATTAAATTATTACTCATGGTAGTATTATTTTAAATCTATAATAGATTGCATCTGCGTGTATGCCAAACATTTTCAAGTTAGTTATAAATATTATTGTTCACAAAACTTAGGACATAACTTTGTATATAAATGCTATAGTTAAAAAGTAACTTGATTGAATTCATTGCACTGGTCAATTTATTTGAGTTCCCTTGCTTTTGTGTGTCATCTGGGACTGGAGTTCCCATTGGTTGTTTAACAGGACATGCACAAGAGCATACCCTTTTGTTCGTATCATGGCAAAGAGCATTGCTGGCCCTCCTGGCTGGAGTTGTTGGATCAGCAGACATAGATGTATAAAATGGTTCTCTCAAAATGGATCAGAGACCTGTAATCTATTTATATAATCCTTTCTTGCCCAGTAATCGCTTACGCTGGGGATCCAGTTGCATATTGGGTGAACGTAGCAAGAGTTAGACTCAACAGCCCACCCCCATCTCTTGTTTATTAGAAATGGTATATTCCTGAGAGACCTGCTGAGATAAGGAGTTTCACTTTCAGGAGGGGACCATAGGAGACAGATGTCAATGAAGGTGTTGAAGTGGTAGGGGCCTTAGAGCTTAAACAGCCTTGTGCGTGGGTGCCCTCGTGACCCTGCCTGAACGTTATTTCTGGCCAGCACATTCTCATACACTGGAGCTGGTATCAGTTTCATTTAGTGCCCTGCCAGTTCCTTCCACTGCAGCACTCACTTTTGTGTCTTGTCTCCTTGGTGTCGTCTATGGGTTCTTGTTTTGGACAACTGGTGCCCCTGTGGGTTTTTTTGTGTGTGTGTGTGCTTTAGATGAAGGTTTACAGAGCAAACTAGTTTCTCATTAAACAATACACCTATTGTTTTGTGACATTGGTTGCCAACCCCACAATGTTCAACACTCTCCCCTTCTCGACCTTAGGTTCCCCATTTCCATTTGTCCAGCTTTCTTGCCCTCTTCTGCCTTCTCGTCCTTCCCCAGGCTAGTGTGACTATTTAGTCTCGTTTTGTTTTATGGGCCTGTCTAATCTTTGGCTGAAGGGTGAACCTCAGGAGTGACTTCATTACTGAGTTAAAAGGGTGCCCAGGGACCATACTCTTAGGGGTTTCTCCAGTCTCTGTCAGACCAGTAAGCCTGGTCTTTTTTTGTGAGTTAGAATTTTGTTCTACATTTTTCTCCAGCTCTGTCTGGGACTATTCTTTTGTGATGCTGTCAGAGCAGTCAGTGGGCATAGCCAGGCACCATCTAGTTGTGCTGGACTCAGTCTGGTGGAGGCTGTGGTAGTTGTGGTCCATTAGTCTTTTGGACTAATCTTTACCTTGTGTCTTTGGTTTTCTTCATTCTCCCTTACTTCAGATGGGGTGGGACCAGTGGAGTATCTTAGATGGCTGCTCAGGTGCCCTTGTTTTGTTGATGCCCTAAGCATGTGCTTACCTTGCTTATTGGGTAACACGTCCCTGGTATTCACACTCTTTGTGAACACTGTTATCGACCAATATGGTGTCATTCATTCATGTAGGAAAAAGGACTGTACCAGGCCCTTTACCAGCCTAGGTGAGGGGATGTCTTTTGAACTTGTTGCCTCGGCTCTGGCCCTATCTCCAATGTCTTAGATCAGCCAAGACTTAACAGTAGTAGGTATTCCCCAGATGAAGAAGAGGACATTCTAGAAAGAAGCAATGTAGTGTGCAAAGGTATGGAACTTTTGTGGGAAAAAAGAGCAGGGCCAGAATGAGAGCTGGTGCACAGCTGCACATGCTGAAGGATACAAGGTGGCAAGGGATAGTGTCCTGGTGGCTGGAAACGTAGGCTATGACGGGAGGATTTTAACACCCAGACTAGGGACTCTGGACTCGATCCTGTAGGTGGTAGGAGACAAACGGCAGTTTTTTAAAACAAAAATGCAGTCACTTGCATTTTAGAAAAAACTGACAACCAGTGAAGAGACTGGATTGGAAAGCCATGAAGCTGGGGCTGTTAAAAGAGTCTGTACAGGTATGGGGCAGGGTGCTGCATGTGTCCCCCAAACTAGACAGTAAGTTCCTGAAGAGTAGGGTCTTATATCTGACTTCCACACATTTCTTTAACAGATGTATGGTGAGCTTTGGAGCATACTACTTAACAGTGAGAGATTTCATGCCTTGTGCATAGGTCCAAAAAGGTTAAACAGCTAGGCAAGAACAGGGTCAAGGTTAGTGTAACTTTCTCAGCGTTACATGGGGAAAAGACTTGAGGATATTGATTGAATATACATTCACCTGGAGCCACTGGTCCTGGTTTTGCTTGGAAACAAGAATAGTTTTTCTTTTACGTGACAGCCCCCTGGTGCCTTTGTGGCTCTCTGGCCTGCAGTGAGACTGTGCTCTAGAAATTTATGAGTGAATCATCCTCCTTCACCCACTCACATCCAGTTTCGCAGATCGAGCATACATTTGTCCTCTTCTCACACCCTCCCTTAACATAACCTAAACTATTAACCCAGCTGTCTGCTTCCACTCTGTTCTCCACGGAGCAGAACCCTCCTGTGACTCCCCATTGCTCTTAGAATAAAGAACCAAATCCTTACTACAAGAGGTAACCTCTAGTTACCACTCTCAGGCTCCAGCCACACTGTTCATCCTTCTGTGAGTTCCTCATAGGCACTCTGCTACCACCTGCCACAGGACCTTTGCACAGGTTGATCCCTCTAAATCAAATGTTCTTCCTTTCCACCCCTCACCCAAACAACTTATCCTTCAGATTTCAATTTAAGAGCCATTTCTTCAGAGAATACTTCCCGAGTCCACAAAGATTGGGTCCCTCTTGTCTCTAACAGCACCATGTGCCTTCCCATCATTGGCCAAATCATAGTGGTAGTCTGACATTTATTTGTGTGATTTCTTATTTAACTGACTCTTTGCACTATGAACCTCTGTGAGGGCTGGGATCATGTCTGTGTTTGCTGCTGTATCCCTGGGGCCTAAAACATAGTAGATGCTTCATAGTTGTTTTTGAATACATGAACTGATCATAGTCTGTTATACTCATTCCAGATATGTAACTGGTTCATCAATGCCCGGCGACGGCTTCTCCCAGACATGCTTCGCAAGGATGGTAAAGATCCCAACCAGTTCACCATCTCCCGCCGTGGGGGTAAGGCCTCAGATGTGGCCCTCCCCCGGGGCAGTAGCCCCTCGGTGCTGGCTGTGTCCGTACCAGCCCCCACCAATGTGCTCTCCTTGTCCGTGTGCTCCATGCCACACCACCCAGGCCAGGGGGAGAAGTCAGCAGCTTCCCTCCCCCAGGGGGAGCTGGAGCCCACCAAGTCCTTGGTGACCCCTGGTAGTACACTTACCGTGCTCACCAGGGCTGAGGCCGGAAGCCCCACAGGTGGACTCTTCAACACACCACCACCGACACCCCCAGAGCAGGACAAGGAGGACTTCAGCAGCTTCCAGCTGTTGGTGGAGGTGGCACTACAGAGGGCTGCTGAGATGGAGCTTCAGAAGCAGCAGGACCTGTCACCCCCCTTGCTGCATACTCCCATCCCCCTAGTCTCTGAAAACCCCAAGTAGGCATCTGCCAAAAGGGGTGCTCGAGGTTCGAGCTAGTTGTCCTGGGTTTCCGTTTTGGTTCCCTTTCATACAGAGGGTTTTATATGGATCACTGCCAAGCATCGGGATCGCCTCCTCTGTCCAGAGCTCTTCAGCAGGAAGATGCCAGCTGGCGTCACTGCACTGTGATGGGGACCTCCCCTCCACTGACTCTGCCACTTCTCCAGGCCTCCTCACAGTGATGGGACCAAGAGATCGGAGACAGGCATGGTGCTGCTGCTGCTGCTGCTGCTTCTTCAGAAAATCCCCAGGTTACCTTTGTTCCAGCCTGGTTTCCTGGGCTGAGCTCAGGAAGCCTGCCGAGTTCACACCTATGCTGGTTCCAAGTTGTCCCTGAGCGGGACCTCTTTGTTAATCCAGGTGTGGACATTCCAAGTTCGTAAGTGTGAACAAAAGAAAAGAGGAACTCAGCAGATGTAACAGAACCGACTCCAGTTGAATGTTTAGATTTTCGCTAACCTCTTTTTCTTTTCTCCTTTTTGCTGTGGTTTGCATTAATGGGAGTAGTTAGCTCAGGTGTGGGGAATGAGAGTGTGTTGCGGGATGGAGTCTAATGAACTGGGAATGAGCCACCACTGCAACTGGTGATTGTTTTACAAGGAAGGGTGTGCTTTTATTTTGGGGACCAGCTAAATCTCTGCAGTAGTGCGAAAATTCCAAATGGTTGTTTCATTGTTGGTTGTTTGGTTTAGCGAAAAAGAAAACTTTTACAGGCTTTGGCTTTTCCGCATTAGGCGCAGAAGGGGACACAGCCACAGCCAAGGCAGAGGGTCCACCAGAGAATCTGACCAAACCTTCTAGGCACGGAGCAGAGAAGGATGATAAAACCAGAGAGCTGTTTGGTTTTTTTATTTTTGTTTTTATTGTATTTGGGGAGGGAGGGGGGAAATAAGCTAGATTGAAGCAGTGGGGTTTTTTGTTTGTTTGTTTGTTATTTTAGTTTTTTCTCTTTAATGTTTTCCTCCATTTCTGTATTCCTGATTGCTTTGCCCTGCATCCTGAGTTGTTCATTCTTTTAGGAACTTGGATTAGTGGGGCCTAGAATGTCAAAGTTCCCGCAGCTTCTACTTGGAGAGAAGTGAGCCATCTAGTGGTCAGGCAGCTTTTCCCACAATGGTGACAGGAAACTATTCCTGGAGGAAGCAGGTAATAGCGCCCCCGTTTGTCTGAGCAACTGCCTTCAGAGAAGGCTGGGGCTGGAAATGGGTTATGAAGCCTGTTAGCTGTCTCCTTGTGTTGCACCTTTTTTGAAGCTGGAGTTGCAGGGGCTTCCCCTTGAACTTCACAGTGAAGCAGATCATAGTTTGTCTTATTCCACCCCTCCCATTACCTCCCTGTTTTTTATTTTGCTGTTTCATAGCTGACAGTGTTCAAAGGCAATATACCCAATCTTTATATATCCTAAAAAACACTAATCCTAGGTTATTATTAGCCTAAATAACTTTGTTCTGAATAACATTGTTACTGGGCCAGGAGACAGGCCAGGATCCCCAAGCTGCAGTTTCTGAGATTGCCAGGTGTTTGGCACAGGAGGAGTGTGAGCATCCCTCGGTGTTGACAGACTTGGGTGGATCTCCTGGGGCACACAAAGAGGAAGGCAGCAACGTGTTTTGTCCTATCTGGAAAGATCCCTGAAGCCCTCAGGGAGGCTCCCCTACTCCATCCATTGCTGTGGGAGGGGAGATTAGTTATTCAAGGAGAGAGTGTTTTGTTCTCTGTGGGTGGGCACTTTTCCTAGGCTCTTTTGCTACCCTCTGGCCTCTTTCTCCTGCCCTCTCCTTGTGTGCCGCAGGGGGATCAGGGATCCTCACCCTCCTGAGGCCCAGCTGGGGAAGGATGAACATGGCAGCTTCAGGTTTAGTTGAAGCTGCTGTTTGCCTAGCCTCTTCCACCCCACCCATGTCTGTGAGTCCAGGTCTGGTGTGGCTGTTGCTGTGTACTTGTAGCAGGGGACATGGGAAGTGTGTTGGGTTGGGGTGAGATTTTTCCCTTCCCACAGTGCACTGGGCAGTGGAGTTGGTGAAGGGTAGGGGAAGCCATGCTGCTGAATTCTGGTTGGCATTCTCCCCTTGTGTGAAATGGGGTGGCTGGGGTAGGGCAGCCTTGCTTGGGTTTAGTTGTGAGATAAACCTAGAGGAAAAGCACAGTTTTCCCATTGAATTATTTGAGCAAGAAACTACTGTAAATAACTTGTTTTTGTCTTTTGTCAAATAAAGTTTGTTTTGTTTTTGTTTGTTTGTTTGTTCTAGGCCTAAGCTGGATGCGTGCTTGATGCACTGTGACCCTGGGCCCAGGCCTGGAGAAAGGGTGGTTGCTGAGTTCATGCTCAGCCTCACCTCTTCCACCCTCCCTCTAGTGGCCAGCTGGGAGTTTTGTACACCCTATGCCCTTGTTACCATTGAGAAGCCAGTGCCCCCAACCTCCCTTCTCCTCCCATCCCCTTCATCAGTATACAGGGCTCTGCGTCCCAAGTTGGGCCAGCCAGTTTTTCCTGGGATCAACAGCCAAGGTTTGGGCTTGCTAAGTGGTGAGGATGTGAACTTAGGGAGCTCGCACTTTACCTCTCCCTTGCCCCCCAATGAGCAAAGGGTATGACTACAGAGTGAAGCCAGCGTAGATGAGATGGATGCTCCAGTCATGTCTGAAACCAGTACCACCTCTGGACTTCCCTATTACATAAGTTAGCAAATTCCCCTTTGTGCTTACGCTAGTTATCAGTTGCATTTCGGTCATAATGAAATGACGATGCACTCTAATTGCAGCCCAAACAGTGCCAAATCGAGGTCTACAACAGTAGAAAATATTCATTACTTTTTTTTTTTTTTTTTTGCGTATACACACACACACATCCAAAGTGAAAAACCCTTCTCATTTTATAGATGAGCATCCGAGTGTTTGTTAAGTTACTTGTCCAAACACATACAGCCGATATAAGCGTGAAGCGAGGATTTGAATTCAAGCCTGTCTTACCTGAAGGTCACCAAGGCCTGCCCAGACCCTATTTGAATTAGTATGGGCAGTTCACCACCTACTGGCATCCAGCTATCTAACAATGGTATGAGCTAAGCACTAGAGTTTCTTCTGAGCCAAATCAGCTTCCTTGCAATTTCTCCCTAATGTTTCTGGATGGGAGATACCTAGTCTCTGCCACTGGTCACTCTCCTTTAGGAATGTGGAGAGGGAGCTCTCCCCACTCAGGTACCCCATATTAGAGCCCCAAGTCCCTTAGCCATTCATCCAAGGTTCTGGTTTTCCCAATTCCTCTCTGTCAGTATCCCTCAAACTAGGTGCTTGGCCCCAGGGCATGGCAGAATGCTTGCTGGCAAGGGCTCCTCAAGGTAAGTTCAATATTCATTTTTACATATGGAGATACTAAAAGGGGAAGTGAGTTGGGTGGTTCAACTGCCTAAGGAGAAAGAGAGCTTAAAATAATACTTTTCAAAGAACTGAAACCAAAAGTGTCTAATGCATCAAGCTTTAAATTGGTGAGCCCTGGAGTGAGCAAGCACTCGAGACCATGAAAGCTGATGAGGGATAATGTGGGTAGGGCCCCCTCCTCTGGAGCTGGGATGGGGTCTAAGGACATCCACCTTTCCTGTATCAGCTTCATTTAGAAAATAGCTTTTTAAATGCATTTCTGCCCCAGATCTTGAGCACCTGCTATCTCTTTGGCCCCCCTCTCTATACCCCTGCTCTAATGGGAGTCATGATGGAAATCAACGTCAACTTGGACCGTGTATCCAGTCATAAAAAAAGAAAAAATCAGAAAAAGAAAGTGGTAGTAATGATGGGGGAGGGGTATGCCTTTAGACTGGTCATCAGGGAAGACCTCTGTTTGATCCACCACTTTTGAAAGTGCAAAAGTTCCTCCATGGACTCCCAGCCACAGAACCACCAAGAAACTTGTTGGTCCCATCTCAGCCTAGAATAAGAATCTCTTGGGTGGAACTCTGGATTTTTAAAAAGCACACTCAACTTCAAAAGCTACATTATGTGAAAGCTCCCAAAGGGCAGGGGCCAAGTCTGCCTTTGTCTGAACGTAGTCTCACTTTGTTAGGCACTGGAGCCATAGAGAATAAGGTTTGGCACTCTGGAGAGATGTGGAAATAATGATCATCATTGCTCTCAATGTTACTGATTTCCAAAGCACTTTCTATGATGTAAGCCTGGGTTCAAGTTCTGGCTCTGTCACTTAATTAGCTGTTGTAACCATAGGCAAGTCAATTGACCACTCCAAACCCCAGTTTCCTCATCAATAAAATGGGAATAGTAATATTTACTTCTTGTTAGGCACTGTCGAGTCAGTTCCGACTCTCAGCGACCCTATGTACAACAAAATGAAACGCTGCCCAGTCCTGCACCATCCTCACAATCGTTGCTATGCTTGAGCCCATCATTACAGCCACTGCGTCAATCCATCTCTTTACCATTAGTTAACCTCGTAGGATCACGAAACAGAATAACACATTACTGTTATCTATTAGTATCTGACCTAACTCACCCTACTCTCAGCGTAGGACGGAGAGAAAAAAAAGTCATAACCTATTATAATAATTTGCTCCATACCACACAGATTTTTATGTGTAGAATTGGCACTAAGTACCCAGAGGAGTGGTTCTCACACCTCAATATGCATCAAGATCATCAGGAGAGCTTACTAAAATGCAGATTCCAGGCCCTACCCCCAAAGAGTCAGATTCTGTAAGTCTAGCATTCCTCACTAATGCCACAGGAGATTCTGATGCTATTGGGCCAGGGACCTGATTATTATCAGGGCAGTGATTTATTCCCAAGAATGTTGGGTTGAGAAGATAGAACCTCATCTTTCAAAGTTAGGAAGGGGGGTACCACCAAGTACCCCTAGGAGTTCATGGCAGCCTGAAGTTCAAGTGTGAAAAAAAATTCCTGACATTTTTTTTTAATTGTTGTAAAGATATATATGACAGAACATTTGCCAATTCAATGTTTTTTCGCTTGTAACATCAATTACATTAATCATGTTGTGTAACCATCACCAATAATCATCAAATTTTCCATCACTATAAACAGAAACTCACGGCTTCCTGAACAATGGCTCCCCTTTCCCTCTCCCTCCTGCTACCAATAACCACTGATACAACTTGGGCTGATATTTTAATTACAGAAGTAATCCACATTCACTGTAGAAAACTTGGAAATAAAGGTAAAAGGAGTTCAGTATAATGGTTAAGAGCTCAGCCAGCTTTAGGAGTAAAACAAATGTATGTAAAACATTAAGCAATAATAAAACATTTACAGTTAGTAACAAAGCAAAAAAAAACAAAAAAAGACCAAGATAAAAAATATCACAACAGGTGCTCTTCCCACTGCTGGTGGTTTTCTCCCTAAGACTCATGATTTCTGTGATCCATCAGTATCTGTCCTGGCCACAATCTTAGCCCTCTGGGCACAGCTTCCTCTCTGACCCCTACTACCAGCAGCTGGGCAGTGGTATAGAAGCGTTCAGCTGGGAGGAAATACTCAGCCCCAAGGCTGAATCCAGTGTTCAAACTCACAAAGGCAAAATTTGTTCTATTTCTAAATCTGTCTCTTACTTCCAAATATCACTCAATATCAAGTTCTTTTCCATCTTAGACCACCCAGGATGTTTATTTTAACCCGATTCACCACTTCCTAAGATAAGCGAAGTCTTGGGTGAAAGCAGAAAGGGAATAACTTCAGTCCCATAAATACATTCTAGTAAAGGGTTTTGCACCCTGGCTCCTAATTTAACTCTGCTCTTAAAAAGCTAAGCGGAGGAGCACAGATCAGATTTCAGATGCCTATGTAACCTCTAACTTGTGTGATCTTGGGCTGGACTGCAGGATCTGAGGACCCTTCGAACTAACTTCCTGTTATCTTCCCCTCATCCCCCATGCAAACACAAACTTCATGAGTCTTGAAGTTCTGAGCTTCACAATATAAATATACATAATGAGTTAACTCCTTTTTAATCCAATTTTCTCCATTTTCAGTGCCCCCACCAGCTCTCCCTTGAGGAGTTCCCCGTCCCTTAAATAGCAGTAAGAGTGATCTTGCTAAGATGCACACCTGATTGCTTTCCCTGCTCAAATCCTTTCAGTGCCTTCCTCAGCCCTTGGGATAAAAACCAAATTTTTCAGTATGCCCTCACCCCCACCCCAGTTGTAGCTTCATTCCTTACTGTTAGCCTACAAGGTTTCTTCTATGGGAGTGCTCTCTGCTCTTCCCTTCCCACTTCCCCTTGTTACTCCTACTCTTCCTTCAGATCTCTATCTTGCCTAACCCTCCCCCAGCCACCCCAGATCAGATTCCCCATTACACACCTTCACTGCTAGACTCAGCAGTGTCTTTGACAATGGGCTACATACTCTTTCAGAATTCAACGCAGTGATCAGTTAGTTTATCTCCAGTGAATACAGCACTTCTAAACTGGAGTGAGTTGTTTAGACTTTACCATAGTTTTGCATATGGGAGGGAAACTGTTTCAGAAAAGAGGCAGGACTGAAAGCAACGAGAGCCATGTGAAAGTTAGGACTAAAGGTGTGCATCCATAGCAAGCATGTGGCCCTTCCACCAGGTCCAGACAAAGCAGTGTCTTGTAGCATGTTTCACCCTTTGGGGTCCAGCCCACTCAGTCTACTGAAACAGGATCTTGGGGTGTAAAACACCAGCTATGGTATTCTAAAAAAGCTCCCTAGGAGATTTTGTTGCTCATGTAAGGTGGAGAGCTACAGGTGAATGTTACAGGTATGTAAAGGATGTTCTGATTTATTGACACTCTTGAAAGTTTTAAGGGTTAAGAGCATAGATTTTGGCATCAGAGCCGGGTACTAGTTGAATGATTCTGGGCAGGCTACTTTGGCTCTATAAGTCCACTGCACAGAAGTGATGTGAAGATCAAGAGTATACAGGTCACCTGGTGGCAACTTATTACATAGGACAGTAAGTATAGGTACCACCTGGAGGGCTTGTTAAAACACAGATTATGGACCCCATCCTCAGATTTTCTTACTCAGTAGGTCTGGGATGGAATCCGAGAATTTGCATTTCTATCAAGTTTCCATGTGATGCAGCTGCTGCTGATCAGGGAACCCACTCTGTGAACCACTGCCCTGGAACACATTAAGAACAAAACAGAGGGACACTCAGATGTTCTGATACAGAATAAAGTATTTTCTCCCTTCCCCTGCTCCCGCGGGAGTCCTCAGCTCATTTAAACTTGATACATGGCCTTAGAAAATCATTTCCCCTTTCTGGGTCTCAGGGCTCACAATTGCCAAGAGGGTACTGGGCATGATGAGACGCTAAACTATTACAGAAAAGAGTTACACATTCTGAACAAGTTCCTACAAGAACGTGCAGGGTCAAGGGCGAAAATGAGCAAGAGCTAAATCCTGAGGGGTAGCTTGGGGTTCCTGGGAAGCAAGGTCTGGATTTATCAGATTAGCATGCCTTCTCAGGAAAGGCTAGCCCACGTTCCGCCCCGCTGCCTAAGGGGAGAAGCTGAAGCGCACTGAGCAACGCTCACGTCCAACCGCCGCTTTCACCTCGAATGCGATTCCTCCGTCTCCCCAGCGCCTCCTCGCGCTGGTGTCGACGCCCCCGACCCCACCAAAACTGTCCCTTCCCACTCGCCCTACAGCGCTCCTACCGCAAGCTTGTCGTCATTTCCGCCACGCTCTATACGCTTGCGCTGAGGCGACCGCTGGGCTTTCATTCGGATAGCTACACGATTGCTGATTGGCTGCGTATGCTCGTCGGCGTGAGGACGTGCAGTGTGCGCTGCCCCTGCCCCACGGCACCGGTCTCAGCCGAGAGAGCAGAGCCGGCTGGCTTGGTTAAGTAAGAGGGACTGCAGCACGTCGTCAGCCTGACCCCTGAGACTTCTGCCGCCGACCCGCGCGCCGTGACCTGCAACCCCTGACCCCGACTCCCTTTGGCTCGGCCCGCGCGCCCCAGGCCCGACACGGGCGGCGCGGTGGGAGGATGAGCGGCGGGCGGAGGAAGGAGGAGCCGCCTCAGCCGCAGCTGGCCAACGGGGCACTCAAAGTCTCTGTCTGGAGCAAGGTGCTGCGGAGCGACGCGGCCTGGGAGGACAAGGTGCGATGGGGTATGGCGAGGGCGCAGGTTTGAGGAGTGAGCTGTACTGGGGGACGGATGGACGGGTTGGGGTGTGCCTCCGCCGGGGGGGGGCCGAGTGTTGGGGGCCTGGCCCCAAGGGAGTCGGGCCGAACTTGGCGGGCACGGGCCTGACAGCCGGGCTCGGGGCTCACTGCGGAGTGTCCTTTAAGGGAGAAGCCGCCTGGGTCACGCGGGGAGCGGCGAGAAGGGGACAGAGGAGTGGTCACCCGCAGCAGGGCGTGTGCCTGAACGGAGAGTGAGTGAGCTGAATTCTGTTCTCCCGCTGTCTTTTACTCTCAGTAAGATCTTGAGTTACTTGTCTTCTCCGACACCACATAGTCTACGTACTTGAGATAGTCTTTAGCACTGACAGTAATGATAACAGATACCTACTGAGTATCTTATTTGTGCCGAGTACTCTCATGTATTAGCCTATTTAATTCTCATAGTTCTTAAGTGGGATATAGTGGTGCATTAAAACGTTTAGGACATAACGACGGTCACTAATGGCGAGTTTCTGTTGCATGAGAAAGACCAAATTTCCTAAGAGATGTTGAGAAGGGAGACCAAGACCACCCTGGAGGTCAGAGTGTATGTAAGGGAGAAACACCACCAAACGTGTGTGGGTGGTCCCCTCCTCCGCTCCATGATCGGGAAGGGACTATCAGAAAGAAGAAACAGCCTGAATTCAGGTGGAACCCAGGAACGTTGCTTGCCGCCCTTTCCCACGTTTTTCTAGACTGCTGAAGTCCATTTCCCTTCCTGGAGTTGCTGTAAGGGGGGGATGGGAGCTACTTCCTGAAGGTGCCCTTGTCCTGCCCCCAGACATGCCCCACCCCTGCCAGCTCTTGCAAAACCTGCAGTCCCTTTCTGATATGCTGTGTCATTTCTTTACTTGTATAAGGTCTGATTTCTGGAATCTAGGGCAGGTCAAAAGCAGTCTTCCATGGCCTATGAAATTTAGATATGCTGGTCCCTGTCTCCAGCATTTGTTTCTAATTCTTTCTCCTCGGTGACTTACTCAAAATTCAGTGGGCAGGAAGATGATGCTGAGTGAGTTTACAGTCAGCCCTTCTGCTTGGGGACAGTCTGTCTAGGTCTGCCTAGTCCGATAAGAGTGCTATCTGTGGTCTGTAGCATGATTACTATCACAGCCACATTATCACAAGTGATTTCACTTCTGCACTTTCTAAAAAAAAAAGTAAATGATTTCTGAAATTTTTGTTTAGAGTACAGGACTTGGAAGTCATTGATTAAGGGGATAAGATACATTGTTTTCTACTATATTCTAATATAAATAAGAGGTGATGCATGGCAAGAGTTTAAGGAAGATATACAGCAACAAACTTTTATCTATTTCCTTGATTTTTTTCCCCCCTTATAACTCAAGACTACTATGATTCCATTTTAGAGGTGGAGTCCTGATGTTACCAAGTGCTTAGTTTAAGAGCCACATACCATTGCTTTTGGGGAAAAGTTCCCTGGA
>NW_004443944.1:27546515-27558795 GCF_000243295.1 Trichechus manatus latirostris | reverse complement strand
TGCTGGTGCATTAAATGGCCTTATCCATCTTTTCTACAGGATGAATTTTTAGATGTGATCTACTGGTTCCGGCAGATCATCGCTGTGGTCCTGGGTGTCATTTGGGGAGTGTTGCCATTGCGAGGTTTCTTGGGAATAGCAGGGTAAGTCAGTCTTGAGTTTCTTGTATGGTTATGGTATCATTTCTTTTCAAAGAGAGGTTTTGTTGTCCTCTCATGGAAAGGGCTTGTTGGTACTTTGGAGGATGTTTTTTGTGGAATGACTAAAGCAAAGGGGTGACCGACCCCACAATGGCACTCCTGCTCTGGTGCAGCACTCTTCAGTGCGTCAGGCCTGGGACCATGTTGGGTCAAGCAGGTTACCTTCCTGAAGGCTGGGCCAGTCCATTCAGTCACAAATCCAAAGTGACCTCATGCAGGAGGCTACCATGTTATGTGCTCCTGTGGCCAGTGAGCACAGTTGACACCAGCCCCTGGTCATGGCTCACTGAAAGAGAGTCCATGTGCCTACCAGATTGAATGAAAAAGAAGTGTGAGAATTGTCTTAATTAGGGGTCATGCACAAGCTCTCATGGAAACGCATAGGCAGGCCTGTGGCCTTCTCTCTTTGGAAGGGAATACAAACTCACCCTCTCCCGTGGAAGTCCACATTGATTGTTTTAGGGCTGATTACATGCCTTATTATTCCTTTACTTTAGGGTGACAAGAGTAAAATATATTTCAGACACATCTGGTAACCCAAAAGAAATGTACACTCCCGTCTCCTAACTAGAAAAGTTTTGTGACTTGTGATACGGAACAAGGCAACCAGTGTACAAGGAAACTAGTAAGAGTTTGTGCACTGCCTGACTGTGTAAAGAGTGGACTCTTGGTGAGGACTGGTTGGTGGTGATGAGGCACAGGGCCTGGGCTTCACAGAGGTCTCCTGGTAGGTATATAGATACGTTTTTAGAATATTGGTCACCATATTTGAGCTTTTTATGAGAGAAAAGGCAGATGGCTGATCCGAAATGTTAATAATAGGAAAACGCCAGAGGCAGGAAGAGGACAACCTAAGGGCAAGAGGCTGTTTCCCATCTCCCCAAGGCCTTTGTGGGATTCTTAATGGATTTATCTGAAGTCATCCAACCTGGGAATGATATAGCAAGGACTAAAGCTAGTCCAGTATCCTTTCCACTGTGGCTGGTGAGTTAAGCGGCCCAAACACCTTTTTTTTTCTTTTTTCTTTTTTTTTTAGCTTCATAGAATGCTCCATATTTAAGTTCCAGCTTTGCCACTTTCAAACTAAACAGTTTTGGGCTCACCTCTTTGAGCCTCAGTCTCTTCATTGTTAAAATGGAGGCAATAAGAGTACCTCCCCCACAGGATTGATATGTAAATTAAATGATATAATACAAGTAAATTACTGAATGTAGTGCTTCTTACATCGAACTAAAAAAAACCAAACCTGGTGCCATCGAGTCAATTCTGACTCATAGCGACCCCATAGGACAGAGTAGAACTGCCCCATAGGGTTTCCAGAGAGCAGCTGGTGGATTTGAACTGCCGACCTTTTGGTTAGCAGCCGAGCTGCTAAGCACTGCACCCCCAGGGCTCCTCGTACATCAAAGATAGTCCATAAATGGTTCACTGTTATCATTATATATGGTTAGCTTTATAAAGAGTGGTAAATAATGGAGTGGGTTGCCCATAGTGCCTCTTTCTCATGACTGCCTGTTTTCTGGAGCTCAGTACCACACTGTCCTGCCAGAGCCAGTCTCTCCAAACAAGTTCCTTCCTTTGGTTGGCACCTTTTCCCTTGCACTTGGAAAGGGCCCAGTGACATTGATTTTTCCACACACATCCCCTCTCTTCCTTCTCTCTTCCCCTCCTCCTCAGTCCCTGTCTTATCTAGAAGGGGTGGGTCTAGGTTGAGGAGAGCCACCTTGCATGCCAACCCCAACTTGCTTCTCTTCGTTTCTCTGTGGTTTGGCTACCAGTTAGGGCCTATTAAGGTAAAGTGTCATGTCCTCAGGTCTTTTTATTTATAATTCGCTTGAGAACTGAGTAATGGATCTGCTGTCTGCTGAGGTTTTGCACTCTCAGAGAGGGCCACTGTTCATCCCCTCCTACTTCTCTGGCTCTCTCATAGAGCTTGGCACATGATTAATAGGTGTTCAGTGAATGCCTGTTAAAATTCTTATTTAAACTGAAATGAATTCCCATTGACTCTTGAAAACGGTCATACGTGAATGTTGGCATATAGCTTTCTTGCCCTAAAGTCAGGGTATTTGTTAGGGATTCATTGTTTTGTTAAAATTCTGACTGAAGTTTTCAGGAAAGAGCTTTTAAAAACCCATTTGAGAGTCAGTCTTTTCCACTGTTCTTTCCCTAACTCTAATCCAGCATATCAATTTCTGCCTCTGCACATTTGCTTGTGTAATTCCCTCCTTCATTTACAATATAGAAATTATGCCTGTTGTATTATTTGTCAGGGTTTTCCAGAGAAACAGAACCAATAGGAAATATATATATAGAGAGAGAGAGCGCCCACACAAGCAAGAGGAGTCCCTGGGTGACACAGTTAAGCTCTCAACTACCAGCTGAAAGGTTGGCGGTTTGAACCCACCCAGAGGCGCTTCAGGAGACAGGCTTCGTGATCTGCCTCCGAAAAGTCGCAGCCTTAAAAACCCTATGGTGCAGTTTTACTCTGCACACGTGGAGTCGCCATGACTCCAAATTGACTCGATGTCAGCTAACAGCAATATATATACAGAGAGAAGAGATTTATTTTAAGGAATTGGCTCACGTGATTGTGGGGGCTGGCAAGTCAGGCTGTGGGCTAGAAATCCTGGCAGTCTTGTGTCTGAAATTGGTAGATCCGGCAGCAGGCTGGAAACTCTCCACAAGACGTCCATTACAGTCTTGAGGCAGAAATCCTTCTCCTCTCGGAAACTTTAGTTTTTGCTCTTAAGGCCTCCAGCTGATTTTGAGGCCTACCCACGTTATGGAGGGTGATCTTCTTTACTTAGAGTCTATGGATTGTACCTTCATAGCAACATCCAGACCAAACAACTAGGCACCATAGTCTAGCCAAGTTGACGTAAAACTAACATCACATCCATCCTTAAAACTCAGTTTGAGCCCTTCCAGTCCCTTGCTGACCTACTGCTTGACCACCCAGCATTGGATTCAAATGCCTTTGTTTCTGTGAATTCACTTTCTACTTAGTTGCATAACCCCTGGAAGGCAGGGTCTAATGTCAGCCCTTTTCTCCCCCAGTCCTGAGGCCTGCACTTGATGGTAAATAGGTGGCTGGGTTGTACTTTGGTTGGTTTATTGCTGCCATTATTTCTCTTCATCAAGCCAAGACTGTTACTGACAAGGTGATCCAAATTTTGTGGCTTACTTAATGTTTTCCACCACATGTCTGTCAGTTTGTCATACTGCCGTGGCTTGCATATTGCTGTGATACTGGAAGCTTTGCTGCCAATATTTCAAATACCAGCAGGATCACCCTTGGCAGAGAATACCAGAAAGATGTTTACCTGTGTTTTATTGACTGTGCAAAGGCATTCGACTGTGTGGATCATAACAAATTATGGATAGTGTTACAAAGAATGGGAATTCTAGAACACTTTATTGTGCTCATGAGGAACTAACTTGTACTTCAACCAAGAGGCAGTGGTTCTAACAGAACAAAGGGATACTGTGTGGTTTGAAGTCAAGAAAGGTGTACGTGAGGGTTGTATCCTTTCACCATACTTATACAGTCTGTATGCTGAGCAAATAATCTGAGAAGCTGAACTATATGAAGAAGAATGGGGCATCAGGATTGGAGGAAGACTCATTTTAACAACCTGCGATATACACATGACACAACCTTTCTTGCTGAAAGTGAAGAGGACTTGAAGCACTTACTGATGAAGATCAAAGACCACAGCACAGCCTTCAGTATGGATTACACCTCAACATAAACCAAAAATGTTCACAGCTGGACCAATAAGCAACACCATGATAAACAGAGGAAAAAAAAATATTGGAGTTGTCAAGGATTTCATTTTACTTGGATCCGCAATCAGTGTCCTTGGAAGCAGTAGTCAAGAAGTCAAATGATGCATTGCATTAGGCAGATCTGCTGCGAAAGATCTCTTTAAAGTGTTAAAAAGCAAAGATGTCACTTTAAGGACTAAGGTGTGCCTGACCCAAGCCAAGGAGCCCTGGTGGCACAGCGGTTAAGAGCCACGGCTGCTAACCAAAAGGTCGGCAGTTCGAATCCACCAGCTGCTCGTTGGAAATCCTTTGGGGCATTTCTGCTCTGTCCTGTAGGGTCGCTATGAGGTGGAATCGACTCATCAGCAACGGATTGGTTGGTTGACGCAAGCCGTGGTGTTTTCAGTTGCCTCATATGCATGTGAAAGCCGGACATACTGATTTACACTCCTCAGCCTCACAGTACTGCCCTCCCCTACACCAGCCCACACTCATCCATTGGATGAACCAGCTCTCTGCATTTTTCCACCTCAGCCTAAGACCCACAGCCCCCCATTAGGTTAGTTGCAGTAACTGGAGCAATCATGAGGAAAGTCTTGATTGCTTTGTGAAAATTACATGATGACAGTGCCAAGAGTTGAGTAAAGCAGGGTGCATTCTGATTTCTGTATCAGCTAAATACATTACGTGGGTTAAGGACCTTCCTAGGGGGTACTCACAAACAGCTGGTTTCAATTCTACTCTCATTGCTGTTCTTAGTCCCTAACAGATGATGAGCTGAGGGCAGAACTATTGAGTTTACCTCCACATCAAGTGGAGTCCGGTGGACGTGCAGAAATTTTCTCCCGTTGGGCATTATGCAGGGGACTCCTTAGTGTGCTTTTGCTTACTCAGCTAGGCTGTGAATAAGCAGCTTAACATACGTTTGCCACATGGCCACCTCCACCCCTACCCCATCTGGAGCTGCCGGCAGGCCCATATGAGGTATTGGTCTGGTTTGGAATGGCTTACTCAGCAGCCATTCTGTCTTACTTAAAGGGAGCTTAAAGAAATTTTTTTTTTTTTTTTTTTTTGCTTTTGCTAGGCAACTATAAAGAACTGCTGCTTCTTTAAGTTGCTAACTCAGCCAGGTGGGCATCTCCATTGAGAGCCTAGGCATTTTCATGTATTATTTCACTTGCCCTGTAAAAATATTCAGACACCGTATTTTACAGACAAGGAAACTGAGACCCATGTCAAGAGACTTATCTAAGGTCTCGTGACCATGAAGTAAAGCTCAGGTTTGAGTCCAAGTCTTTCTGAGCCCAAAGCTTATTTCTTTCCAGGTCAGCCCCTGCATGGTAGGGGAAGATACATACAAAACAGTTATCTGTGGGACAGTGAGGGCCCTCTTAGAGCTGGGCAGTGGGGGTGGGAGCTCTGAGTCTTCTAAGCTTATGGTTCGTGTTTGGTGCTTGCCTTCCCTCACTCCAGATTCTGCCTGATCAATGCAGGAGTCCTGTACCTCTACTTCAGCAACTACCTACAGATAGATGAGGAAGAATATGGTGGCACGTGGGAGCTCACAAAAGAAGGGTTTATGACATCTTTTGCCTTGTTCATGGTATGTGTAACTGTTTTGTAGCAGGTACTGTTCTTTTCATGAAGTGTCAGTCACTGATTGAGTTAACCAAGTGATTGGGGTACCATTTTTCAAAAGGCTCCTGAGGCATAGCCTCTTGTGTTGTCCCAAAAAATGTGGTGCGATATGCTGTACAGCTTCCCTGTGATGTGTGAATCTTTGGCTCATCTTAGCTTTTACATCTGATTCTCAACCCTGGCTGCGTATTAGAAACAGTTGTGGAGCCTTTAAAAATATATCCATAGCATCATTAGTCACAATATCCAAAAAGTGGAATCAGCCTAAATGTCTGTCATCAAATGATGAATGGATAAAGTGTGGTATAGCCATACAATGGAATATTATTCAGTCATAGAAAATATGAAGTACTGATACATGCTACAATGTGGATGAATCTCCAGAACATACTAAGTAGAAGAAACCAGACACATACATACGTGTGATATGATTTCATTTATATGAAATGTCCAGAAGAGGTAAATCCAGAGAGACAGAAATCAGATTAGTGGTTGCTAGTGGCTGGGAGGAATGGACAGTGACTGTTAATGGGTACAGGGTAATGAAAATATTCTGGAATTAGTGATGATGTCTGTGCAATATACTAAATACCACTGAATTACACACTTTAAAAGGGTAAGCTATGGTATGTGAATTATGTTCCAATAAAGTTATTTTTAAAAATTATACACAAACACCCCTATATAGCCAGACTCTAGCCCAAACAATAAAATCAGAATCTATGGAAGGTGGGGCTTAGACATCTATATTTTTAAAAGGTCCCCAGGAGATTCTAGTGGACAGCCAGGTTTGAGAACCACTGCCTTCTTTGATACAGGATAACAGAGTCTGATGGTGTTTTTGGTTCCACATTTGTTGCTAATCCTAACACCTGTTAGCAATACAGTCTGCTTTACCTGTAAAATTCCATATCTATAACTTCAGTCTCTGGGACTCAGGTTGCTGTTTGGGTTGGGGCACGGGCCCTGGTACAGTTTGATTTCAGTGAAATAATTTAGGCCTTTAAGCAGATTATGCATTGGATAGTCCCTGGGAAGCCTATTGTGCACACATTCTTAAATGACATTTTTGTTTTCTGGAATTGGGCCTAAGAAGGCCACCACTGATCCAGGTGATCTGTAAACATTGCTTCTCTCCCTTCTAGGTCATTTGGATCATCTTTTACACTGCCATCCACTATGACTGATGGTGTACAGCCCTCACCTGCTCCCTGTCCAAAGGACCTGCTTAATTACAGCACAGAAGCACAATTGTAGGGGCACTCCAGCACGAGGAGCCTAGAAGACCCATGTTTTCTGGATGGAGAATCACTGTGTTGGGCATCAGTGTTTCGTGCAAGGGTTGTGACCTGAAACTTTTTAAAGAACCATCCACCTTTTGGGGAACCATTTCTGAATTGTCCATCGCCACCCATTTCTTCTGGGATATCTATCGCTAAACACCCATTAGCCAGTTGGAGCTGGTCATTTCTTTTGATGCATCTCTGGATCATCTGGATGAAACATTAAATTGTCTTCCTCAGTTCTCCATCAGGTGTAGAGTTTTTTAAACTATCAGTGGCATTTCAAGTCTTCTGAAAACAGTATGTCAGTATATGTGTGGTCCATAGCAAGTACAAGCAGCATCTAATAACAGTTTCCATTGTAGAATGTTTTCAGATACTTGAATAAATCGAATCTTTAATTGAAAATCTGTTGATCATACCTGGTAATGCTTCCCTCCCTCCCCCCGCAACCTCTAGCCCCAGAACCCAGTAGGAGCACTAGAGGTGGTGCCATGCCCCCACCTACTCCTCTTCCTCTTAGCAGCTCCAGCCAGATCTTTCCCTTTATGGGGATCAGGGACATCCAGGGCTGGAGTTGGCTTGGCTGCAGCCTTGGCTTTTGGAAGGAAAGAGAGGGTTTACCACCTTCAGATGCTCTAGGACCTTTGGCAAGATTCCTGCACGCCAGTGCCACGTCTGGCTCTCAGCCCCTGCCCAGCACTTAGAGATGTGACCGGCTTCAGAGCAGTGAGCTAGGCTTGAGGGAGTCATTTTCAGAGGAGGAGCTTGATGGGACATTGAGGTCCTCACGTGCCCCCATCAAGTCCCTTCTCTGACAGTCCCAGCTCGTAGATTTATTACTTCATTTTGTGGCCTTATCATTTGAACCTGGCCAAGCTCTCCCAGCCACGCTTACCACCAAATGCAAAATGACTCAGGAACTGATTGGGTCATACCCCAGGGGAGTTTTGCTCTTTCTTTTTGGAGCCCTGGCCCTGCTCTCACCTGGTCTGAACTCGGGGATTAGAAGTTGGGGGTGGGGTCATGCCACTGGGAGGAGGTAACTGACCTGTAGGGACCGTGGATACAACTCTGTGCCCTAGCCCTTGCCCTCAGTGCACAGCCATGCCTCGGGGGTGCTCAGTCAGGTTGAGCTGAGTTGGGGTGTTGGATGCTGTAGCCTTGGTTTCCCTTTCGGCCTCTGCTTTGGGCTTTGGCATCATCCAAGGAGATGTCATCAGTCAGGCGGATATAGGAGCTGAGGGCCTCCCGCAGCCCCTCGCTGAGGAGAGATGCCTCGCCTGTGGCAGATGCCTCAGAAAACAGGAAGGAGCTGTGGAGAGGGGAAAGGGAAAGAGCTGAGTGAAGCCTCCTCCTCCTCCCTGCACTCACCACACATAATCACTGTCCTCAAAAACCTATCTCCAAGTCACTCCTGCTGAAAAACTCAAAGTGGCTCCCTTTTGCTATGAGATCAAATCCCAGCTTGACTTTTCCACTCAGGACATGTCGCTCTGTCCTACCCCATCTTGTCTGACCTGCTTCACCCCCATCTTGGCCACCTTGGTACCCAGGAATGCTTGGTGTCCACACCTGCTTTCTCCTCCCTTGACAATATGTCCTACAGACCTGCTGAGCCTGGTTTGGGCTCTAGGAGTTCAGCCAATGCTCACTGACTCCCAGATGTCCCTGAAGGTGACAAACCCATTCTGGGTTCCCCAGGGGCAGCTCCTTCTAAATCTTCTTGGTTATGTTTATGGTCCAGGGGCCCTCTCACCTGTCCAGCTCTTTCCAGTTGAGTGCCATCCTCTGCACAGTCACAGGTGGGGGCATAGCCTTGACAGGAAGTGGGTCAGCCCTCCGCAGGACACAGGGCTCCTTGAGGAGGCAGCAGATGTCATCTGCCAGCTCTGAGGAAGACACCTGGGTTCTTGACACTGCTGACTCCAGCCCTGCTTTCCTCTCCAACACCCTACCCTTACCCTGACAGCTTTCCACACTTGGGGGCGTGGTCACAAGAGTTAGTGACAAGACTTGAGTCCCAAGCTGTTGGTTTCATGGAGCTGAAATGTGGTCAAAGGTCATACTGGGTTAGGTTTTGGGAGGTCTAATTCACTGTGTGACTTTGGGTGAGTTGATGGACCTCTTTGAGCTGCAGTTTCTGGATAGGAAAGTGCTTAGGGAAGAAAGCTATGGAATGCTCAATCTCTACTTCTAGTAATGTTGGTATCTACTCCTACATGGAGCAACCCTCCAGAAAACCACTGATAGGTCCCCCGGGAGTGGTCTTTTCTCTCTGCCCTTTTGACATCGTGCCCTGGTGACTGCATCCTCCAGTGCCTGTGACAGGACAAACACCAGGAAATGCTAAGAAGAATCAGAAGTGAATCCAACAACAGCAACAATTCCTGAGGAGAGAACGGTGCCTGCTGCTGGGGACTTTGAATCAGAACCAGATGTCTGGGAACACTGAAGCTGAGAGAGGGAAGAGAAGCTCACAAAGGATGTCTGGTAAGATGCTGGTGTCTGTGGTTCTTCTGTGGCAGGGCATGGGTTGAAGACAGAGCTCCCAGCCTGCGTTTCTTGGCACAGGGACTTGCACCCCCTTCTGTCTCGATATTTTCCAGCAGGTAAAGTGTCTGCCCTCCAAAACATCCCATCCCATGGAGGCAGGGAAAAGCCATACCAGAGTAATGGTCCACCAGGGCCTGGAGTGAGGGGAAGGTGAGGCGCGGTGAGATGTACAGCCAGCCGTTGTCCAAGCGCTGGATCCTGTAGTGTCTGATCCGGTCCCAGGACGTGGGGCGGCTGAGTCGGACTGACAGAGAGTAACAGCCTGAGGAGGAAAGGGTCCAGGGGTGGCACTGAGGCCCTGCTGGGACCCAGCCCCACAGAGGTTGGGAGAATAAAGAGATGAGATACAGCCACAGGAAGTGGTCAGGGGAAGGACAAAGACTTGGTCTCTTGGCATAAATAACAACACGTTCATAATAGGGCTCCTGTGGGGATGAAATGAGATCATGCACATAGACCCCTCAGTCCAAGGCCTGACACAGTGTTGGCTGTTATAAAGATTTGGGTGATGGAAGTTTTAGAATGTGAAAATGTGTCAATGGGTCCTTGGTAAGGACCTAGGGAAATAGGAACTCTCTTACCCTGCTGGCAGAAGGATAAATTAGTACAACCCACTTTGGAAATGGTTTGACTAGTTTAGCATTAACTAGTCAAGTTGAACATGCACATACTTTATTATCCAGCAGTTCCACCCTAGAAATGTTACCTTAGAAATACACGAAAAAGAATGTTCATAGAAGCATTGTTTACAAGCCAAAATCTGCAAACAGCATATATGCTCTAAATAGTAGAATGATGGATTATAGAATGTAATACTGTACAGCAATAACAGTAATCACCACACACATAATCATACATAAATCTTAAAAAATAATGAGCAGAAACAGCAAGTCACAGAAACCTACATTCAACGTGATTCTATTTGAATAAAGTTCAAAGACAGCCAAGACTACATTATATATCGCATAGGAATATGTGTGTGGCAGAGCAATGAAGAAAAGCAGCTGAATGATTAACACAGTGAAGCATGCAAGGGGTTTCAAAAAGATTGTTATCATGCTATTTCTTAAGCTGGTAAGTAGGAACATGGATGTTGTTTTTATTATTAATCCTTAAACTGTATATACCCAGTTGTTGCTGTTAGGTGCCGTCAAGTCGGTTCCGACTCATAGTGATCCTGTGTACAACAGAACAAAACACTGCCACAGTCCTAGGCCATCCACATGATGAGCCCATCATTGCAGCCACTGTGTCAATCCATGTCGTTGAAGATCTTCCTCTTTTTCAATGACCCTCCACTTTACCAAGTGTCTTAGTTATCCAGTGCTGCTATAACAGAAATACCACAAGTGGATGGCTTTAACAAAGGGAAATTTAGTTTCTCACAGTCTAGTAGGGCAGAAGTCCAAATTCAGGGTGTCAGCTCCAGGGGAAGGCTTTCTTTCTCTGTTGGCTCTGGAGAAAAGTCCTTCTCGTCTATCTTCCCCTGGACTAGGAGCTTCCCCATGCAGGAACCCTGGGTCCAAAGGATGTGCTCCGCTCCTGGTGCTTCTTTCTCAGTGGTATGAAGTCCCCTGCCTCTGCTCACTCCCCTTTCCTTTTATCTCTTGTAAGATAAAAGGTGGTGCAGGCCACACCTCAGGGAAACTCCCTTTATGTTGGATCAGGGATGTGACCTTAGTAAGGGTGTTACAATCCCACCCTAATCCTCTATAACATAAAATTACAGTCACAAAGTGGAGGACAACCACACAATACTGGGAATTATGGCCTAACCAAGTCGACACATATTTTGGGGGGACACAATTCAATCCATGACACCAAGCATGATGTCCTTCTCCAGGGACTGGTCTCTCCTGATAACATGTCCAAAGTATGTAACACAAAGTCTTGTCATCCTCACTCATATAGCATTCTGGCTATACTTCTTCCAAGACAGATTTGTTTGTTCTTTTGGCAGTCCATGGTATATATTCGATATTCTTCACCAATACCACAACTCAGTTGTTCTTCTTTGGTCTTCCTTATTCATTATTCAGCTTTTGCATGCATAGGAGGCAACTGAAAACACCATGGCTTGGGTCAGACGCACCTTAGTCATCAAGGTGACATCTTTGCTTTTTAACACTTTAAAGAGGTCTTTTGCAGCAGATTTCCCCACAGCAATGCATTTATTAACTTCCTGACTGCTGTTTTCAGGGACGTTGATTGTGGATCCAAGTAAAATGAAATGCTTGATGATTTCAATCTTTCCTCCATTTATCATGATGTTGCTTATTGGTCCAGTTGTGAGGATTTTTGTTTTCTTTATGTTGAGGTGTAACCCATACTGAAGGCTGTGGTCTTTGATCTTCATCAGTAAGTGTTTCAAGTCCTCTTCACTTTCAGCAAGCAAGGTTGTGTCATCTGCATATCGCAGGTGGTTAATAAATCTTCCTCCCATCCTGTTGCCCCATTCTTCTTCATATAGTTCAGCTTCTCAGATTATTTGCTCAGCATACAGACTAAATAAATATGGCGAAAGGGTACAACCCTAACACACACCTTTCCTGACTTTAAACCACGCAGTATCCCCTTGTTCTGTTCAAACAACTGCCTCTTGATCTGTGTACAGGTACCTTATGAGCACAATTAAGTGTTCTGAAATTTCCGTTCTTTGCAATGTTATCCATAATTTGTTTTGATCCACACAGTCAAATACCTTTGCATGGTAAACACAGGTAAACATCTTTCTGGTATTCTCTACTTTCAGCCGTGATCCATCTGACATCAGCAATGATATCCCTCGTTCCACATCCTCTTCTGAATCTGGCTTGAATTTCTGGCAGTTCC